>NC_091928.1:12500-346250 GCF_041260155.1 Ptychodera flava
GTTTACACTCTGTTGCTTTCATTATTTATAGAATAGCACCTCTTCTTTTCAAAACAAGTTGCACTTTTACAATCAGAGCACTTGGTGGTGAAGGATTCTGCATCATTTGTGAACAGGTTGGCATCATTCAAAACTTTAGTGAACTTTGACCTCTGAGCCTCAAACTTTGAGGTCAGATACAAAGGTCATTTGGCTACATACTATAGCAGTTTTGTGAGAATGGTAGATCAGGAACATATATTTTAGGTCAACCCTAATGACTTATACCATACAGAAATTTCTAAGTTAGGGTTCCGGACTTCTTTTTTTGTGCCACTGCCAGTTCCTTATTCTTAGAGATATGAACTCATGGCTTCAGATGACAATAGAATAGGTCCCCCTCTACCTAAAACAGGTTGCACTTTTGGAATCCGACACAGTTAAGTGTCAATATCTCTACCTCAACTTAGACTATATTCTATATCACCTCAACTGGGCATATGTGTTACCTCAACTGGGCATATGAGTTACCTCAACTGGGCATACAAGTTACCTCAACTGGGTATATGTAACCTCAACTGGGCATATGAGTTACCTCAACTGGGCATATGAGTTACCTCAACTGGGCATACAAGTTACCTCAACTGGGCATAGAGCGTTACCTCAACTGGGCATACGACGTTACCTCAAATGGGCATATGGTTTCTCTAAGTATATGACATTGATTTGTTTGTGTCATTGTCATTTGTTTATTGTTTATGTTTACATTCTGTGGCTGTTATTATTTATTAAATAGGACTTTCTCTTTTCAAAACAGGTTGCACTTTTACAATCAGAGCAGTGTGTGCTGCAGGATTCTGTGTCACTTGTCAACATGTGGGCACTTTCCAAACTTGGTTAAACTTTGACCTTTGACACTCAAACTTTGAGGTCAGGTGCAAAGGTTATTTGGCTACATACCACCGCAGTTTTGTGAGAATGTTAGATCAGGAACATATATTTTAGGTCAACCCCAATGACTTATACCATACAGAAATTTCCAAGTTAGGGTTCCGGACTTCTTTTTTTGTGCCACTGCCAGTTCCTTATTCTTAAAGATATGAACTCATGGCTTCAGATAACAATAGAATAGGTCCCCCTCTACCCAAAACAGGTTGCACTTTTGGAATCCGACAAGGTCAAGTGTCAATATCCCAACCTCAACTTAGACTATATTCAATATCACCTCAATTGGGCATATGTGTTACCTCAACTGGGCATACAAGTTACCTCAACTGGGCATATGTAACCTCAACTGGGCATATGAGTTACCTCAACTGGGCATATGAGTTACCTCAACTGGGCATACGAGTTACCTCAAATGGGCATAGTACGTTACCTCAAATGGGCATACAACGTTACCTCAATTGGGCATATGGTATCTCTAAGTATATGACATTGTTTTGTTTGTGTCACTGTCGTTTGTTTATTGTTTATGTTTTCATCGTATGGCTTTCAATATTTATAAAATAGGACCTTGTCTTTCCAAAACAGGTTGCACTTTTAAGATCAAAGCAGATTGTATTGTTGGATCCAGTGTCAATAGTCAACATATGGCAACTTGAGTGAACTTTGACCTTTGACCCTCAACTTTTGAGGTCAGATGCAGAGGTCATTTGGCTACATACCACCGAAGTTTTGTGGGAATGGTAGATCAGAAACATACATTTTAGTTCAACCCTAATGACTTATACCATAGCTGAAATTTCAAAGTTAGGGTTACGGATCTCTTTATTTGGGACACTGCCATTCCCTTATTCTAGAAGATATGACTTTATGACTATAACTGACAATAGTACGGGTCTTATAATTACTAAAACAGGTTGCACTTTTAGGAACAAGCAAGGTTGAGTAAATATGTTGCATGTCAAAATTTGGGGTAAAATACGCAAAAAACCTAGAAATTTTGAACAGAGTTTACCGTGTTGACATCACCATATTTGTGCCATGCCATTTGATTATTCTCAAAGATATCACCTAATGGCTCTATTTCCTGAGAGACCATGACATTGTCTATTCAAAACATGTTTTACTTGTAGAAACAAACTAAATTAAATATGCATGGTGCATATCCAAAGTTACGGTATGCTACTCTAGAATTTCAGCACTTAGAACATCGAACTAAACGCACCACCATACCATTAGTTCAAAGGTTTGTGACACTACCGTTTCCTTATACGTACAGATTTTATTACACGATGTTTATTGGTAATACCAGTGATGTTCTTCTTTGCAAAACAGGTTGCACTTTTAGAAATAAACAAGGTTGAGTACCTATGTTGCATGTCCAAAGTTAGGGTAAAATACGCAAAAACTTAGAAGTTTTTAACAGAATTTACCGTGTTGACATATCCCTCTTTGTGCCACTACCATTTCATTATTCTCAAAGATATCACCTAATGGCTCTATTTCCTGATAGACTATGACACTTTCTATTCAAAACAAGTTTTACTTGTAGAAACAAGCTAAGTTAAATATGCATGGTGTATATCCAAAGTTACGGCATTCTACTCTAGAATTTCAGCACTTAGAACATCGAACTATACGTACCACCATACCGTTAGTTCAAAAGTTTGTGACACTATCGTTTCTTTATAAAAACATATTCTATTAAACGATGTTTAGTGATAATACCAGTGATGTTCTAGTTTGCAAAACAGGTTGCACTTTTAGAAATAAACAAGGTTAAGTACCTAAGTTGCATGTCCAAAGTTAGGGTAAAATAGGCAAAAACTTAGAAATTCTGAACACACGTACGTACATACATCCGTACATACATACATACATACATACATACATACATACATACATACATACATACATACATACATACATACATACATACATACATACATACATACATACATACATACATACATACATACATACATACATACATACATACATACATACATACATACATACATACATACATACAACATACATACATACATACATACATACATACATACATACATACATACATACATACATACATACATACATACATACATACATACATACATACATACATACATACATACATACATGCATGCCAGCATGCATGCATGCATGCATGCATACATACATACATACATACATACATACATACATACATACATACATACATACATACATACATACATACATACATACATACATACATACATACATACATACATACATACATACATACATACATACATACATACATACATACATACATACATACATACATACATACATACATACATACATACATACATACATGCCAGCATGCATGCATGCATGCATGCATACATACATACATACATACATACATACATACATACATACATACATACATACATACATCAGACAGACAGACAGACAAGGTTAAGTACCTGTGTTGCATGTCCAAACATAGGGTAAAATAAGCAAAAACTTTGAAAATCTGAACAGAATGTATAGTGCTGATATGACCTTATTTGTACCAACGCTATTTGATATTTCTGAAAGATATCACCTAATGGCTCTAGTTAGTAATTGATCTTAACCTAGCCCTTATAAAACTCGTTGCACTTCTAGAAACAAACAAGGTTAAGCAACTATGCTGCATGTCCAAAGTTAGGGTAAAATAGGCAAAAACTTAGAAATTCTGTACAGAATGTACCGTGTTGACATCACCCTATTTGTACCACAGCCATGTGATTATTCTCCAAGATATCACCTAATGGCTCGATTTAGTAACAGACCATGACCTTGTCTATTAAAAGCAAGTTTTACGGTTTGAAACAAACTTATTTAAATATGCATGATGCATGTCCGAAGTTACGGTATGCTACATAAGAATTTCAGCATTTATAAAATCGTACTTTACGTACATGGTACCTATAATTCCAAAGAATGTTACACTACAGTTCCTTTATATTTACATATCTTACTCAACGATGTTTATTGGTGATAGCAGAGATGTTGTTCTTTCCAAAGAAGGTTACACTTTAAAAATCCCAACCTTTTGACGAACGCAAATATAGGTCGCAAACTTACTTAAAAATCCGACATTTTTCCCCCATACGTTAACATGGCATAAAAACGAAAGAATCACTTTTACATTGCTTACCTTGTGCAAGTGCTGTTCGCTTATTTGTACAGCGTTGACTTTAATTCTTCAATATGTTAAAGGTGAAATATTGTTCTTTCTAAAACAGGTTGCACTTTGAGAAACAAGCGTGGTTAAGTACCTCTGTTGCATGTCCAAAGTTAGGATAAAATAGGAAAAACTTAGAAATTCTTGGAATGTATGCACTACTACCTTGTAACTTTGTGACAGCTTAGTGTCTCTATTTCTACAGATATACTTTCGAATTTTCAATATATTATAGATTAGACATAATTATATGTTCCTTGGCTTCTGAATAGAAGATTCGTCCAATTTAGAACTTCAAAGGTCAAAGGTTAGGGTAGAAGGTAATGCATCTCTATACATGTATACATACAACATGCAGATACAAACACTTTTGTTGCATCTTTTCAAAGTAGACATACATAGTATAAAATATTGTAGACTTTTGTAAAAATATATTGCAATAGAACTATATTTTCATCGACTATAGACCGAATGCAAAAAATTGCGACGTCCGCCTTAACAAATATATGCCCAGTTGACTCTGCAAAACCTTGAAAAAACATACTTAACAAAAGAGGGTTCGCAAACTTTAACCGCAGGGTTGTACATACAGATTAGCTGTATAAAGCCTGCAAGTTTGATAACCAAATAAGAAAAAACAAAAAAGAAATAGCAAAATGAAAATTTTCGATAAGTAACACATGCCCAATTGAAAAAAAAAATATGCCCAATTGACGTCTCACAGGCCCATTTGAGGTAACACATATGCCCAATTGACGTAACGCAAATGCCCAGTTGAGGTAACATATGCCCAGTTGAGGTAACCAAAATGCCCAGTTCAGGTAACAAAATGCCCAATTGACGTAACGTAAATGCCCACTTACCCCCAACCCTAACCCTAACCCTAACCCTAACCCTAACCCTAACCCTAACCCTAACCCTAACCCTAACCCTAACCCTAACCCTAACCCTAACCCTAACCCTAACCCTAACCCTAACCCTAACCCTAACCCTAACCCTAACCCTAACCTAACCCTAACCCTAACCCTAAACCCTAACCCTAACCCTAACCCTAACCCTAACCCGAACCCTAACCCTAACCCTAACCCTAACCCTAACCCTAACCCTATCCCAACCCGTTGGGGTGTGGGATTCTATTAATCTTCAATAGATTTTTCAAGAATTGTTTTGTAAAAACTTAATTATTACTTTGTTTAAGATTTTGATGACCCTAAATTTCGCATCTGTACAAAAGTATTGGAGGGACAAACACTAATACATAGAATAATTCACGCTGGATATGTATTGGGAGGTCGTTTCATTGAGCTTTTATCTTTAAACTGATCACATGATGTCGATCGCTTAATGCGCAAGCGCACTGTGTGGGCGTATATAAGGCCAAGAAAAATAAAGTTTGTTTTGCATCCTCGCACCGTCAATTCAGACCCGCTGCGTCCTGTTTTTTTCTGCTCATGATGAAACGCAAAAATACGCGATGATAGTGCATAACACAGTGCTGTATAAAACAGAACTGTAAACAAAATAACTGACACTAGCATTCCATTCAGGACTGTACAAATATGTCACTGTTATGTTAAGCTGTCAAAACTGTGCGTTGCTGCACCACAGAACTGTTGCTATACAAAAAGGCCGATACAAAAATACTAAAGCAACACTGCTGTGCGTTTATCTCTGCGTGCATTCCTATGTTGTTTTCATGGTTTTTGCGCGTTCTTCTTTGTTGAAGAATAAAAAAACGAGAAGAAAAAACCCGCATCAATGCATCATTTTTGCAATATGTCTAGGATGAGAAACAAACTTTTTACTTTAGTTGGCCTAAGCATGCTGGTTTATGCGAAGTTCACTTATCTTGGTTTGACTTATCTCGTCTGCAAGAAAGATCTGGATCTCTCATTATTTATCGTGTCTCACGCCGTGTAACATAGAGGAGACCAATTCCTTTCAAATACTTGAAAATTGAGAGGGCAACGATCAACTCTTGAAAGAATTCATGACCACAAAATGTTCCTCGTTCTTAATCGTATTGCCAATTACCTTTCGAACGAAATTCGTGCGGTTTTGATCACCCAAAACTATGCAGACGCCGGTCACTAACTGTTTTACTTCGGAGCGTGCTGTACTGGGTATGCAGGCTTTCTCATTTACAATGGTTAAACTACAACCAGTCATTTGAGATGAGTGAGTCTTGAGGGACTGTCATATTCCAGCAATTCATTTGCAGAAAATGATCAATGAATTACAACCTCGCCGAAGTGAAGGAACGGAATGTGGCGAAAGATACGATAAGCATTGCATAGACATGGTTTAACCACAGGGTATTGCAAGCAATATTGGCCAGGGAGTTATTATCGATTAATGTCTGTATTAAGGTCTTGAGGTCTTACCTGTGTCGTGTCTGTGCCTATTTCTCTACTATCTCTGTATAGTATTTTCCCTTATTCCCTTAATTAAGGTAGTATGGACCGAGAGTGAAAGACTCTTTTCAATGAAACTTTCGACCATTCTCTTACCGGATCAAGAATAAAAATCGGGGTTCACCTCGCAAATTGTGGTACTAGGCCAAGAAAGACAAATTACCTAAGATTACCCGATTTTTAATATCATAAATGGCCGACGTCCCTGTGCTAACTCCCAGGGGGAAATAAAATTCTCGACTCTCGATAATAGAAAAACTAACACGGTAAAAACTTTTATTACGTAGCGGATAGGCAGCCTAAATTGCGCAACGTCTTCGTCAGTCGTCTGTCGCCGAAAACATTGACCAGATTCAAACCTACATCGACGAAGTATGTGGCTCAGGTATGTTAATGCATGGGCATAGGCTTACATACATGTAAAATCAGTTTGAACATACTTTTTAATCAGACCTGGTCAGAAAATTGTGAAAATTGCCAAAAATATGTTTTGCATTTGATTAAGTTGAAATTTATCATAATATATTACCTAAGTCAGATCACGTGACCATAATCTATTATTTTCCCGCCAAAATTGTATATTGCAAATAACTGAATATTCCAACCGTTAAACATCAAAATATTTAAAATATTATGACCAATTAATGTAAAATGGGATAGGAACTTGTGTTAGAACTAGTGGCAGATGCAAAATTATTGAATTTTGAATAACATTTCTTCACAAAAAACAACAAATACAATATTTTTGACGTTTTACATGAATATTTTGAATATCAGAAAGAAGTATAGATAGAGTTCATGAGTGCCATGTATTTTTGAAAGAATATGATAGATGTTGTTTCCAAAAGTGCAGAGAAAATCAAGAAAATTTAACGGGTTACGGTTGGAATATTAAAATTAATAAAGACATAAATTTTGGCGGGAAAATATCAGATTTGGTCACGTGACTCAACTCGTCAAGATTTAGGCGGACATTAATTTTAACGAATTTAATAATTCCAATAATTAGGCCAAATATCAATCAAATCGCGTGGTTTTTAAAGATTACTGATCATTTTCTTACTTTTGGGCTTGATGGGTACAAACACCCATGCATTAACTTACTCGACGAAGTATGTGGCTCTGACACTTTTAAAGGAGTTTGCAAACTTAAAACTCGTTTTGATACTCATTCGTCTTTTAAAGTTGATGTTGGAGACAACTCCTTTGAAGGCATACTTCGTACTGAAACATGGCCTTCAGGGGTATTTGTGAAACCATACTTTCTCTCCAAATCAGAGTTGTCTGAGAAAAGATCAAGTACTTCACGTGTAGATTAATAGAAAAAAATGTCCACGAATACGATAAATATTGCCAGCTATAACATCAGAGGTTTACCTTCTTTCGCTTGGTGATGTCAGTACTTTACTCAATTCTGTGATGTCTTATTAATTCAAGAACATTGGTTTGACAAGGACGAACTGCCGGTGCTCAGTTCAATTCATAATGATTTTACCTCTGTAGGTGTGAGTGCCATCGATAGTACTAGTGGCATTCTCACAGGCAGACCATTTGGAGGTGTTGGTATACTTTGGCGTAAAAACCTGATGGTCATTCGCCTATTATATTAGATTGTTAAAGTCGTGTTGTAGACATTCGTATAGAAATGGTTGACCGTCCTTTTACATGCCAACAGCAAATTCTGACTGTGACGAATTCCGGAGAATTCTGGGCTTGTTACAAGTGGCTATTAATGATTTTGACACTTGCTGTTGTGTTATTGCTGGAGATTTCAATGCTGATCCTGGCAAAAATCAACGTGAATATTTTCTTTTGAATGACTTTGTGAAAGAGAATGATCTTGTTCTCGCTGACATTGAGAGGATTTACTTACTCCATGGAGCATTGATTACTCCATACTGTAAGAGTGTTAGACTCTTTTTGGAGTGTTTCCTGCCAGATCAACTCTTTACAAAGTTGGATACGGGTGTGGAAATACATTCCTAAAGACTTGATGGATTTATCAGACCAGCTAATTCCAGCAATACTATCACTCCTGGTCTTCCACTTACCTATCCATAGATCATCTGTCTTTTGTGTATTTAACTGTGTACCGGCGACTTCGCTAAAGCTCTTCACTGTCCGAAGTACACTATTTTCATTTGCTAAGAATAGGGTTGTGTCATCAGCTACTTGGGAAATTTTAATCTGTGTTAATCTATTTATTGATTTATCTTGGATAGCAATACTATTGATATTATCGTTACTACGGATTGCAGTTGCAAGAATCTGGACCACCAGTAGGAATAATAACGCTGACAAAGGACAACCTTGTCTAATTCCTCTGGAAGGCTGAAAAGGTTTTGAAACATACCCACTGCTAATCACTTGAGATAGATTACCATTATAAATCGTCTTAACATGACTGATAAAGTTATTACCAAATTAAATTAAATTTCTCGAGTGCTTTAAACAAGGCATGTTCCACTGTATCAAAGGCTTTTCTAAAGTCGAGAAATAAAATGGCACCCGGTAAATCCTCAATATCAGTATAATGAATGATGTCTTATACCAAGCGTATATTTTGTCCGATATACCTTCCTGGAATATACGCAGTTTGATCAGGATGAATGATTTCATGAAGTACTCTCTTCATTCTATTGGCAAGGATAAAAGCAAGAATTTTATAATCTGTATTTAACAGGCTGATTGGACGCCAGTTATCGAGCTTTGTTCTTTCATTCTTTTTATGACTAAGCATTCCTTTCTCAAGACATTCACTGATGGACTGATAGACGATATCACCAATAGACTCCTAGTCTCGCTTCCAGACCGCGTCGCTTCGCCACTGCAAAGTGCGCCGCTTGCGGTAGGACATGGCGAGTCGCGAAGCGACGAGGTCGCCCAGCCAGTGGAAAAATTACTTCATGCTCCTACCGCCAGCGGCGCACTTTGCACTGGCGAAGCGACGCGGTCTGGAAGCGAGACTACCATCATACCAAATATGGAGGGTGAAGCACTTGTGGTTACTTAGTTATGGACATATACGTTTTTTCAAGGTCATCGAGGTCACAAGGTAATAATAATGAGACCTAACACATAAGGTCCCTCCAATGACTGCTCCGAAAGTGGACATTTGAGAAGCGGATTAACCAATCAGAGCATGCAGTACATGTGTATAGGACGTGTAATGTAGGTCATTTTGAAACAGGACTAATCCTAATAATAATAAACATAACGATTACAAAAAGTTTCGAGACTTTCGTCTCGAAACCCGACTTTCGCCTCGAAACCCTAATAATAAAAAACAGAACTATTACTAGAGGGTTTCGGGGGAACCGCAGTTCTTGGCACTGGTGATTTATACTTAAGAGAATGTCAGCGACAACTGGGCGATCTGTGGATGCAACACAAATTTAACAACAGAGTAAACGGATTACTCAAATTAAACCACAACAGAACATATAACAACAAAGCCGATTTTGCACACAGTCATCTGAAAGACTCGTTTTTTGTTCCGAAAGTCAAATATTTGCTTCAATTAAAGGAAAAATCGAATGAAACAGTCATTTTAAAACTAAAAGTGACAATAAAATTTTCTAACCCTAACCATAACCAGTCTTCGCCATGCTTATGATCATGACGCCAATGCTCATACCTATCTCGGGTAAGTTAGGCATTTAGTCGTCACCACTTCCATGACAGCTAATATCTATGGAAGTTAGGCATTAAGCTTCGACATGTCCATAAAAAGCGACAGTAACTTTATATAGGTAAGTTAGGCATTAATCCTCACCATAGACTGGAAGATCAGTCGAAGAGAGGAGCGCAGGGAGCGTCTTCTAAATTTTCTAAATATTGGACAAGGATTTAATTAACCTAGAGGTCGAGAAAAGTATCTAATCTAAACTATAATCAATGTGAACAACAAATGGGATTCAACTGTTAATCTCTTTCACAGTCTCGATCGCTTCTTTCTCGGATCTTTTGCCATACGCCCTCAACCCTAACCGCTGTCTCAATAAAGGCTTGTCCTGTAAAAATCGCTCGATTGGAGTTTTTCTTGCACAAATCACTGAATTAGAGTTTGTGTTGTACAAGTCGCTCAATCACCTTTTGTTTTGATACAAATCACTCAATTAGATTCTGTTTTTTACAAATCACTCAATAGGAGTTTCTGTTGTACAAATAACGCAATCGCAGTGTCTCTTGCACAAATTACTCAATTAGAGTTTTTCTTGTAAAAATTGCTGGATTTCAGTTAGTCTTGCCATAAATCACTCAATTTGAGTTTGTCTTGTACAAGTTGCTCAATTTGAGTTTTCCTTGCACAAATCACTCAATTAGATTTTGTAATGTACAAGTCGCTCAATCAGCTTATGTTTTGATACAAACCACTCATTTAGATTCTGTTTTGTACAAATCACTCAAAAGGACAACAAATTGCAAGCAAACTCTAATTGAGTGATTTGTTCAAGACTAACTCCAATTCAGTGATTTATGCTCTAAAATCTCCAATTTAGCGATTTGTACAAGAAAAAGTCCATTTGAGTGATTTGCGCAAGAGAAACTCAAATTCAACAATCTTTACAAATCAAACTCCAAGACTAACTCCGAGTGATTTTTGCAGGAAAAACTCCAATTGAGTGATTTGTACAAGGCACACTCTAATTGAGCGATTTGTACAAATCTTACTCCAATTAGTTGAATTGTACAACATAAACTAAATTTGAACGAATTGTACAAGATAAACTCTAATTGAGTCATTTACGAAAGAATAATCTAAATTCAGTAATTTTTACAAGACAAACTCTATAATTGATTGATTTGTGCGGGAAAAAATCCAATTGAGCGATTTGTACAAGAGAAACTCCCATTGATTTATTTGAACAACAAAACCTCCTTTTGGGTGATTTGTACAAAACAGAATCTAGTTAAGTAGTTTGTGTCAAAACATAAGCTCATTGATCGACTTTTGTACAAACAAACTCTAATTGAGTGATTTCTGCAAGAAAAACTCCATTTGAGCGATTTGTACAAAACAAACTCTAATTGAGTGATTTGTGCATAAAAACTCAAATTGAGCGACTTGTAAAAGGTTAACTCCAATTGAGTGATTTATGCTTAGACTAACTCAAATTCATCAATTTTTACGAAAAAGATTCTAATTGCGTGATTTGTTCAAGACCAATTCAAATTGAGTGATTTGTGCATGAAAAACTCCAAATTGATAGATTTGTACAAGACTAACTCCAATTGAGTAATTTATGCAAGACTAACTCAAATTCAGCAATTTTATCAAGACAAACCCTAATTGAGTGATTTGTATAAGACTAACTCCAATGGAGTGATTTTTGCAAAAAAAACTCCAATTGAGCGATTTGTACAAGATAAACTCCAATTGAGTGATTTGTACAAGATTTTCTCTAATTGAGTGATTTGTGCATAAAAACCCGAATTGAGCGATTTGTAAACGATAAACTCCAATTGAGTAATTTATGCAACACTAACTCATATTAGTCAATTGTTACGAAAAAGACTCCAATTTAGTGATTTTTGCAAGAGACACTCTGATTGAGTTATTTGTATAACAGAAACTCTTTTGAGTGATTTGTACAAAACAGAATCTAATTGATTGGTTTTATATCAAAACAAAAGCTGATCGAGCGATTTGTAGAAAACAAATCCTAATTGAGTGATTTGTGCAAGAAAAACTCCTATTGAGCGATTTGTACAAGACAAACTGCCATTGAGTGATTTTTGCAAGGCTAACTCAAATTCAGCAATTTTAACAAGATTAACTCAAAATTCAGCAATTTTAACAAGACAAACCCTAATTGAGTGATTTGTATAAAAAACTCCAATTGTACGATTTGTGCAAGACTAACACAAATTAAGCAATTTGCACAAAATAACTCTAATTGAGTGATTTGTGCAGGATAAACTCCAAATCGATAGATTTGTACAAGACTAACTCCAAATGAGCGATTTATGCAAGACTAACACAAATTCAGCAATTTTCACAAGACAAATCTTAATTGAGTGATTTGTACAAGACTAACTCTAATTGAGTGATTTGTGCATAAAAACTGCATTTGAGCGATTTGAAAAAGATAAACTCCAATTGAGTGATTTATGCTAGACTAACTCAAATTAATTAATTTTTACAAAAGAAACTCAAATTGAGTGATTTTTGCAAGAGATACTCTTATTTGTACAAGAGAAATTCCTTTTGAGCGATTTGCACAAAACAGAATCTAATTGAGTGATTTGTATCGAAACAAAATCTGACCGAACGATTTGTACAAGACAAATTTTAATTGAGTGATTTACGCAAGAAAAACTCTAATTGAGAAATTTGTATAAGACAAACTCTAATTGAGTGATTTGTGAAAGAAAAACTCCGATTGAGTGATTTGTAAAAGTAATCCATTTGAGCGATTTGTACAAAATAAACTTAAATTGAGCGATTTGTGCAAGACTAACACAAATTCAGCAATTTTTACAAAACAAACTTCAATTAAGTGATTTATGCTGGAAAAACTCCAATTGAGCGATTTCTACAAAACTAACAAAAATTGAGTGATTTAAACAAGATAACTCAAATTCAGCAAAAAAAAACGAAAAAAAAACTGTAATTGAGTGATTTGTTCAAGACTAACTCCAATTGAGTGATTTGTGCAGGAAAAATTCCAAATTGATAGATTTGTACAAAACTAACACAAATTGAGTGACTGAAACAAGATAAACTCTAATTGAGTGATTTATGCTAGACAAACTCAAATTCATCAATTTTTACGAAAAAAACCTCGAATTGAGTGATTTTTTCAAGACTAACTCAAATTGAGTGATTTGTGCATGAAAAACTCGAAATTGATAGATTTGTACAAGACTAACTCCAATTGAGTGATTTATGCAAGACTAACTCAAATTCAGCAATTTCAACAAGACAAACCCTAATTGAGTGATTTGTATAAGACTAACTCCAATGGAGTGATTTTTGCAAAAAAAACTCCAATCCACTAAGTTAATTCATCCACTAAGTAAAATTCATCAAATTGAGTGATTTGTGCAGGAAAAACTCCAATTTTGATAGATTTGTACAAGACTAACTCCAATTGAGTGATTCATGCAAGACTAACTCAAATTCATCAATTTTAACAAGACAAACCTTAATTGAGTGATTTGTATAAGACTAACTCCAATGGTGTGATTTGTGCAAAAAAAACTCCAATTGAGCGATTTGTACAAGATAAACTCAAATTGTGGGATTTGTGCAAGACTACCACAAATTCAGCAATTTTTACAAAACAAACACCAATTTAGTGATTTTTGCAAGAGACACTCTGAGTGAGTTCTTTGTATAACAGAAACTCTTTTGAGTGATTTGTACAAAACAGAATCTAATAAGGTGGTTTGTATCAGGTTATCCAAGGTCATCCACGAGTACGCACAAAAATTGTCCGACAATAAACAATTTCCATTAAAACCGAACCTTCAACCCTATTTGTTGACCTAAAACTGCACTTTTCACACGCTATGCGGATAATATTAGATGCTTAGATAGGGAATCATCAAAAAAGCCAAATAATATAATAACTTTAAAATCATGTTCCCACTAGTGGATGGGTACGAGCTCTCAAGTTCGATGCTGAGTAGAGACATGTAAGTTGTTTTCATGTAACAGGGCAGTGTGTCCAATCTGGTGTTTATATAAAATTATGCTAACTTTTGATGATTTTTTCATGTTTCATTTTGTATGTCAATTACAATTTTTCGTGTTGAAACGTCCACTAATTTAGCTTGTCAATATAACGTCTATATGTTTAAATTGCAGTTTTGTTTACAGTTGAATTCTATTCCGCACCAGAATTCACTTGGCAACAATAACAATGCAGTTTACACTTGCACTAGCAGAGTTATCAAGTTCAATTCAGTATATATCAACATGCACCGGGGAGTAGAATAAGAACCGGTTTACATTAAAAACAAAAAAAGTGAAAAAAAAATCATTAAAAGTTAGGACAACCCTGGACAGATTGCGCTGTTCGCCGCTCACTTTTGCACTGAACATACTGTTCTCATACTTCCTGTATTAAGGCTGCGTTCACAAATAACGCTGGTGGGGTAGGGGTGGTGGGGGCTGGAGGAATCGCGATTGAAATCTTATTTTGTTTCATATCGCACCTCAGTGCTCTCAAAAATTTTCAAGTCCCTACTTGTATATGATCAAAATTTTTCAAGTCCCCCGATTATCATGTAGCCGCATATTTATTAGGGATGCATGCAGAGTATAAATAAGCATGTATTGTGTTGTTCTGCTCGCAAATGTTCGACACTACTTCTTATCAACAGAGCAATATTTTTAAAGGAAGATTTATTTTTAAACGCATAAGTGGACTGTTTCGATTTCTAAGTCAAAGCCGACTTGAGTTAATCAACTCTTGTCAACTTAATGGCACAACTGCTGAAGAGCACAAAAAATGAAAATCATGAGAGAGTATTAATTGTGAATTCCTGACTACATTTTGCCAAAAAGAGACCTACCAAACATATTTTTCTCAAAAGTACAAGACATGTAGATGCTATTTAAATGCTACTAATAATGGTTTTACAAAATTAACAATAATGTAAGGTTAAAATATTCCATCAAATAAACGTTTTAATCTCTGAAATTCTTTTGGAGGTAATTATAGCAAATTTCAATGGTAAAATTAAAATGACTCCATTTAGTCACACATTATTTGATTTAAATTATAGTTTTTTTTACTTTTATGTTATTTTACGATGAGAGTGTGAAAATGTAGAAAATCAAGCATGGTGACCTCATCCCTTTTATTTAATATTTGATTACTCTCATATGCCAGAATTCAAAGATCCCTGATAACTTTCATATCGTCTTTTCTTTCATGTGTTGTTCTCTGGCCTGATCTCGTTCACAAGTATGTTTCACTGTCACGAGTGTCACATGACCCGAACTCTTTTTCAACTACTTCATAGTCACTGCCAGTATGCGGTAGCAGGGCAGTAGCTCGATGAACTTTGACAATTTTTGATAATTTTGACAATATATTTGTTCAGTTTATAGGACTATGGTCTTGTTATACTCCCTACAGCATGTTGAACTGTCCAGTATTCAGCTTGCCAATACAGCCTGTGTATGTGTACTGTGCATTTGTATCACTGACAAATGACTTTTAGTCTTGACTCTAATTTGATTATCACCCAGTATTTATATATACAGGCTTTTGTTGTCAAACTGAACATTATGCATTTCAGCATGCTGTAGGGAGACAGCAAGAAACGGTATTTGAAATATTGCGTAGAAATATTGCAACAATCAACACTTGAAGCTTCTACCCTACTCGTTTTCTTTTAATAAATATATTTGCAGTTTTTTTCGAGATAAAAGTAATTAAATGCATTGCAATGGTTTCTTACTTACATTAGAACAATCGGGTAATTACCCACCGAATCCACTTGGATTCGTAAAAGTGAACAAAAACATTTTCAGGTTTCCTTACAGACAGAGCAAAACTTTCAAAGTCCCCCCTCTACTACTCCCAAATTTTCGAATCCCCCTGAATTCTTCCAGCCCCCATCGATTTTTGTGAACGCAGCCCGAATATACCCTCGATATATTGGAAGAGAGTTGACGCATGCGCTCAAAGATTCGCGCAGCAAGTATTTTAAAATGATCCTCGTATCTACACAATAATAAAACTGCTGTCCTATTACCGTATTTTTCGCAGGTAATAATGTCCCTCGCCCTATTCTGCAGTGAAAATACTGTCATCCACTTAATCCTGTTGAGAAATAATCTTTCAACCTGCACTATAACGACCAGCATCCTTCACCATATTCTGCACTACTTGCCCTCAACTCATTTCGTAAGGACAACACAGTTTATCATCGTACTCTTGGGGGTTAATAGGGGGTTACGCTGTCCTTCACCCAATTCCGCAAAGAAAATACTATTCTAGCCCTTTTTTCATCCAGAAAAATCGTCCTTCGTAGTCCTTCGTAGTCCTTCACTGTCCTTCGTTTTAGTCACACCCTTTTTTTGTGTCGAGTTTGTGTTTGGTTCGTTTCAAAAATGTGTTCCTACATTCTTATCCGATTGTTTGTGTTAATAAAAAATGTTTGTTTCGCCTCGGATATTTGTAGGGAAGTTTGGATTAGTGTGTACGGTAATGTTTTGTTTGTGTGGGGAAAGCTTATGGCGAGACGCAGCCGGACCTATGGTGTTACAAAGTGTGGTTTCTCATCAGTCGCAATGTAGATTCTTTCCTTTGTTTGTGTTTGTGAAAATTTATTTTAATGCGTTTTAGTGATCTTGCTCATCGAATAGCGAGGCAAGAATATCAATGTTTGGGTCTCGTTGTGAGTCCATTTGGTGGTCTGGTGTGTTTGTTTTTTGTTTCTCCACTTCTGTGAATTTTGTTTTGACTAGCGTGTCTTTTCGGTTTTTGTTTCTCTTGTAGGCAATGATTGGTGATTCTGGAAATAGATTCCTTAGAGTTGAGTCCTTCTCCAGTTCCGCCAATGTTTCAAAAGAATTGCTTTAAGATCTTTTGTTTTTATGTAAGGGCTGTATGTTGTACTGAAGATGAGTTTGTTTGCTGTTTCTTTACGTGTAATTGTACGGTTTGTTAGTGTATTACGAATACTGTGGTTTATTTTGTCTTTTATATTCGTAATTTCGTTGTTTGTGTATACTCTGTCGAGTAGTTTGTTTCTAAAGAAAGCGACTTTTTTAGTAAAGTCATCATTGTTGTTACAAGTGCGAGCGTATCGAAGGATTTCACCTTTGATAAAGCCATTAAATGTTGCTGTCAGGTGACACGATTCTCTATGTAGAAATTGGAATGTGTCTGTTGGTTTAGTATGTGTTTTGATGTCGAGGATATTTTCTTTGTGGTATCTTGCACCTTTGAAAACTACTACATCTAGGAATGTAATTTCTTGTGTTGAGTTTTCGTATGAAAACTTAAACGTTGGGTGCATTGTGTTGATTTTTTGAATGAAATTAGTGAGTTCGGTTTGTGTTCCAAGAAAGATTGCAAAGACATCATCTCTGAATCTTTTCCAGAAGTGAATGTTGTTGTTGTTGTTTACGATTATTTTCTTTTCAAGTTCATGAAAAGCAATGTCTGCAATTTCCGGCGACGCATTCGATCCCATGCTGCACCCGCGGGTTTGACGGAAGTATTGTATTGCTTCTTAAATTCAAAACTGTTGTGTTTTAGAATAAGTAAAAGCATTTCTATTAAGTCTTCCGTTGGTGGTTTTTTGATACCGTAATTTGTTTGAAGCGAGGTTTGTGAGTTTAATGTTTCACTGACTAGCCGAATCGCTTCGTCGTGAATTGTGTTTGTGTACATCGTCGAGTGTTACAAGAAATGCATGTTGGGGGACATTTGTTTTTTCTATTTCTGGTATGAAATTTTGTGTCTTTTAAATACGTTGGTTGTTGCTGGACCAATGGTTTTATGAAGTAATCCAGGAATTCTGAGATTCTGTTAGTGGGACTGGAGCAGCCACTAATTATTGGTCTTCCTGCAAACGTTGAGTTTTCGGGCGGCGGTTTGTGAATTTTGGGTAGTAAGTACCACTGCGGGGTACGGATTTTTATGTTTTTTTGATCGAGATACTTATAAGTATCATGGTCGATGTGTTTTTTCTCGTACATTTTGTTTAATAGTTCGTGTACTTTGTTTACTGTTTGTTCTGTGTCGTCACTGTCTAGTTGTGTATAATACTGAGTGTTGCGTAATTGTCTTTCGCATTCGTGTACGTAATCTTTTGTGTTTACAATGACGATGCCTCGACCTTTGTCGAAGGGTTTTATTGTAATTAGCCTATTGTTTGCAAGCTTGTTTATCGCGATTCTTTGAGCACGCGACATGTTCTGTTTCCTTGTTTGATTTTTATTTTATTTTATTTTTATTTATTAAACTTCATCACTGGCATACAAAGGCAAAGAAGACACAATGACAAACAACGAACTCACCAGGAGTGGCACTCAACATTAGAATAAAATGGCCGCCAGTGAAAGGTTGAGACAAACAGGTGACGAGCACCTCTATAACTGCCCCACCACACATTAAAAATTGAAAAATAAAAAACAACAAGGCACATAACATAATGCACAATGAAAAACAATTTAACATACAGTAAAAAACAAAGTCGGCAGCTGTGGAACAGTAAATAGACCGGAAATAATTAAATTGGACGACAATTATGACAGCGACATGCTGAAACCCATGTACAAGTATCAGTACAATTGAAAATATTTACAAATTTCTGCTGATAAAATGAAGTTA
The DNA here is from genome assembly GCF_041260155.1 of Ptychodera flava. Taxonomy (NCBI): domain Eukaryota; kingdom Metazoa; phylum Hemichordata; class Enteropneusta; family Ptychoderidae; genus Ptychodera; species Ptychodera flava. The sequence continues at coordinate 31,367 of NC_091928.1, forward strand.
CTCTTGATTTAAAAAGAGAGACACTCCCCGACATTCTAATATCTGAGTGTAAATGATTCCATAGTGGTACAATTCTATTAAAGTAAAAACGTGTAAATGATTCTGTGTGGCAAGACTGTGGTTTAAGTTTTAAATAGTCATCAATTGATCTCGTATTGGGATATCTCGAATTGGCTGAGTAAAAGTGAACAAAGTCATTTAAATTTACATCATAATATCCATGAATACACTTAATGAAAAATATCAAATCTGACATTTCTCTTCTGTATGTGAGAGGCAGAATATTAAGTTCTGTAAGCCTTTCTTTGTAATCAGAATCGGGTTTGAAAGGGTATCTCTAGAAGTGCGAGTTTTGTCGCTTCCAGATAGCTTTCGAGTTTTGTTTTTTCTGTTGTTCGAGGAGTCCAGTTTGATTTTTCTTTGAATGGTTGTTGTTGCGATTGTTTGTGCCTCATGATGTAGCGTAGTCTCATTATGCAACTATATTTGTTGAAATCATGAAGTAGTTTTATTCTGTTTGATTTTGTTGGCGTCGGAATAAATTTTAGGCCTTTGCCTAGTGCTATTATTTCGGTGTTTGTTAGTTTGAGCGATGAGAGATTTTTGATGAATTTCATGTTGTTGTCGGCATTTCTTTGGATGATAGCCGATTTATTTCTACGGCTCTTTTGTCTGTTACGGTGTTTTTTCATTTTGTTTTTAGTTTTTTTCGTGTTGTATTTCTTTCTTATGTTGTTACGGTTTTTGTTATTTCTTTTATGTGTTTGTGTGTTTTCTTGCATTTTTATTGGTTTTTTGGTAGTTCTCTTTTTGGAGTAGTTGTTGGCCCTGAAAAGGGCCGTTTGGTATGGGTTTTTGTTTTAACGCTTAGAGCGTTTGTTGTTTCGATGTATCTTCTTTATGGTTCTCTTCGATGATTCAATGTGTTTCGTGAGTAGTTGTTTTGCTCTCTTTTTCTCCCCAGCGTCGCTGATTTCATTGATGCGTTCGTTGGCTGCCTTGATTGTGTCCTCTATTCTCGTGTTATTTTCTTCTTGGCGCAGTGGGAGGTAATTGTTGATAAGTTCAACAAATTTGAGCCCACTGGCACCGTTCGCGCCACTTTGATTTAAACGCTTGATCTGGTCTATGGCCTGGTACTTGAGCTTTCAGGTTAATTTGCAGACTCCGTGGGACTACTTTGTCGTGCAAACACCTATTGATTGAAGACTGTTGTTGTTCTATGTTATGTTGGTTGGTGTATAGTTGTTGAAGTTGGTTTCTGGTTTTCTTCAAGTAGCCGAATGTTTACTGTGAAATATCACTGCTGATATTTTATGGTGAACGTCACTAGGATGTAGCAATATGGGCATAGGTATTTGATAATAAACTTTATAATCTCTGCTTTTTAGTCCCAACGGACACCGTCCGGGGGGACTCAATATAGGTTTAGTCATGTCCGTGCGTGCGTGCGTGCGTCCGTCCGTCCGTCCGTTCACGCAGATATCTCAGAGATGCCTGGAGCGATTTCATTCAAACTTGGTACAAGGATTACTTCATATGTCATACAGATGCACGTCAATTTGTTTTTCGATACGATCCAATATGGCCGCCAGGGGGCCATTTTATTACAATTTTTTCATGTACAGAGCCATAACTCAGACACATTTCAACCGATTGTATTCAAAGTTGGTACAAGGACATTGACCGATGTCATAGATATGCACGTCAATTTGTTTTGTGATACGATCAAATATGGCCGCCAGGCGGCCATTTTATTACGATTTTTTATGTACAGAGCCATAACTCAGGCATGTTTCAACCGATTTTATTCAAAGTTGGTACAAGGACATTGACCAATGTCATACATATGCACATTGATTTGGTTTTTTTTACGATCCAATATGGCCACCAGGCGGCCATCTTGTTACGATTTTTTCATGTACAGAACCATAACTCAGGCATATCTCAACCGATTTTATTCAAAGTTGGTACAAGGACATTGACCTATGTCATAGATATGCACATTGATTTGTTTTGTGATACGATCCAATATGGCCGCTGTGTGGCCATTTTTTTGATTTTCCATGTCCTGAACCATAACTCAGACATGTATCAAGCAAATTCATTCAAAGTTGGTACAAGGACATTGACTTATAGTATACATATGTACTTCGATTTGTTTCTCGATGTGGTCCGATATGGCCACATGGTGGCAATTTTGTTATGATTTTTTTCATGTCGAGAGCCATAACTCTGGCAAGTCTCAACTGATTTTATTCAAAGTTTGTACCTTGACATTGACTTATATCATACATATACCGGGTATGTGTTGATTTTTTAAACAGTAAGATCAAATATCGCTGTGTGGCGGCGATTTTGTTATGATTTTTATCCTGTCAACTAATTCCCAGTTGACTCATTTAATGACCTTTAGGATAGTGGTCCATTGGTTTTATGTTTTCATCACCATGGAACTCATTCTTGGCCATTGAGTACCACACAGTAAGTGAGACTACCCACAATTCCCCTTGATTTGTGTGCCCAGACATTATTTTCTAAAGGCTTCTTCAATTTTATCAGTTTCTGAACAATTTGAAACTTAAAATTTAATTTTAGACTTATTGGTTAAAACTATGGTCCAAAATTATTGATTATGTTAAAAATTCAGGAGTAAATTGAATAACAATTCCACGTTTGAAGGTGCTAAAAATTGTACACTTGTCAAGCAAAAGTTATCAGCAACTAAGATGGTCTCATCATACCACTTGTCAGACATGCAAATTTCCTTTGTTACAGACATTTAAAATAAACAATATCCTTTCTTTTGCCAACACAGATGCAACTTAGTGTCCTTGAAAATATTGCATATGGCTGTCAAAAAACTGCTATCTCCTCCGCGGAAAAGGGGTTGATCTTCTCATTATTCACAGTGAGAAATCAGAGAATTATGATTATCAAAACTATGGTCCCAGAATTTCAAAATATGGACCAAGCCGCTCTGTGTACAGAAGAAATTTGCTTCAGTTCAGTGAGTGATCTCCGTGTGTACAGATCATGGAGAATTGTGGGTAGCCTCACTTACTGTGTACCATCTGTATCAAAGTACTTTTATCACAGACCTAATGAAGAGGAATCTATCCTCTCTAAGGACCTGTAATGAAAGTACCCATTTACAAGTGGGGACTGTGTCATCAACGATGACTTGTTGAAAATATATGGCTGACTCGCAGCGTGTTTGCAAGGTTATATCTGATTGGTCGATTGTCACTATTCACAGCAACTTAGGGAGTTTATTTGTATTATTTCATTATAACGGTAAGATTCTGCCAACCAATTGGATAACAGCTTCAAAATCGCTGCGAGTCGGCCCAAAATATATAGTATGAGGGGGTTTCCTTGTCATCTTTGATGAGAAATATTGCCTTGAAAAAAAAAACTGTGTTGGCAACATGCAGCTCCACCTTAATCCCCCAAGGTGTTAAATTTCCATTGTTATCTTAACTTAATCCAGCTGGTGCCATTGTAGTGCCATTGTAGGAAAGGCAGCTCTGTGAAATTGATCCGCTGATAACTAAGTAGGGTATGCCAAAGTTAATGGCGCTTTCCCATAATGTATTAAACAAATTATACTTGACTATGATGAAAATGAATGGAGGAGATAAAATATGACCAAAATATCTACCCTAGCTCACTATCAAAGATTTGAAAACAAGCTTCAATGTGAAGATTATCTAAAATCTATTGATGATTTCAAGGGTGCTCAATTAAAGTTTAAAGAAAGATCATATACTCTTGGTCTGAAATATGAAAAGAGAAGGTAGGAAAACAATGAAGATGATTGCACATGTCCTTACTGTGGAAAAGACGACGAGACATTGGAGCATTTTCTTTTCAAATGGGATCAGTGGACAACAGAAAGACAAAAATTAATGACTGATACTGAAGAAATGCTGTTGAATAATAGTGAATTGAACTTACTCAAGGATTTCAGAGAAAAAAAACGAGTTGATATCTTTTTTCCTTGGTGATCCAACAAAGAATTACAAGAAAGATCTGTACAAAGAAATGGACAACTTTTTCAGACATTTCTTAACTGATATAGCAGATAGCAGGAAGAAGTTTTTAAATTAACTAACATTTCCTTTTCAGCTTTAGTCTCTAACAATATGGTTTAGTTGATAACAATTGCTTGTTTTCCTTGTTTGATTTTTTCAACTACATGTAGCTCTTCTGTATGTTTTTATTTGCAGTTCCAGTGCCAAGCATAATTTTGCTGCTCCTGTTGTTTTCAGTGAGCCCCTGCTTTAAGCCAGTTGCAACAAATAAATAAATAAATAAATGAACATCTGTACCAAGTTTCATCAAATTTAATGCAGTATATCAGAATATAGCTCACTAATTAGGAAAGTTCATTTAATATGCATATTAGCAATTAATGGACATAATACTGCAAAATGTCTACATTAATGTCTGTACCAGGTTTCATAAATTTGCTGCAGTATTTGGAGATATATTACCCTTATTGCAGAAATTCATCCGATGTGCAAATTAGCATTTAATTGAGGTGATACTTTTAAATGTCTTGGCATACAAATACAGTACTGAGAGTTCAACGTCTGAATAAGTTGCAAGAAATTTACGGCAGAATTTCTAAACATATCACCTAAGTTGTAAAAATTTATCAAATTTGCAAATTAGCAATTAATTAACATGATCCTGCTAAATGTCTTAGCACACTGTTAAAGCTCTCAGACTGTTATATCACAATCTGTCCCAAGTTTCGTCAAATTTTAATATTTCTTGACCTATCACCTCAATATATGAAACTTCATTATATATGTAAATAAACAGTTAATCAAAACAAATCTGAGATACATCTTTTCATGCTACTAATGCTGAGTGTGACCAAAATCTCCATTTCCAAAATTTATTCAAAGTTTCATCAAATTTTGGCTTTCTGTCAAGAAACAGAGCACTTTTTCAAACATAAGGCCAAAGTCCCTGTAGCTGCTATAGATGTAGATGGTACTGAGGATGTACATAGCATAATACCAGATATAGCGAGTGCTGATGTCCTTTGGCAATACAGTGTATTTTTATGGCAGACGAAGTGTTTCAGTACAGTATGGCTCATACTTACAGACACTCTCTATACAATCAATAGCAAGTATAGATAATAGCGTCAATGATGACACTGTGCTCCTCAGGGCATTTAGCCACAGGGATGCAAGGAGAAAGGATTTGGGAAGGTCGCTGAGAAAGCTGCAAAGAAAGGGTTGAAATGTGAAACTGTAATAAAACCAATTGGTATTTTTTGACAGTGAGCGTCAAGCTTGGTAAAGTGCCATCTGAAGCCAAAAACATAGTTTTCAAATGTCCACCAAAACTTCGAATTTGCATAGATCAACAATATCATCCAAATTGATTTATCTGCAAGATTTTGTATGTTCCTTGCTACAAAATTCTGACCCAATTGAATTATAACAGGAAAACATGCACGCATGGGTGGACAGTGTGGACTGTGTATTGCATGACTACGTCCGCCATGATGATGGATTGCCAGACGTCCGCACTGCATCAAAGTACTGTAGTTTAAAACGAAAATATAATTCTGAACAAACTTTCTTCGTTTCATTGATAGCATTGATTTTCTTTGGACATTGAATGGACACATTATTAAAGACATGACTTTAGCTTGTCATTGATAGTGAAATGATTTTTTGCAGAAACTTGATCGGTCCAGCCAAGTACACATGCTTACTCATAACAGCTGGACCACGATGATCACAACATTGTTTTGTGATATCCTGATACAAAATTAAAATATTGTTATTAATCTGTCGTATTGACTTTCAAGTTACAAATGTTTCTTTGGGTGTTGAAACATGTTAGCATAGTGTGTCACAAATCAACACACCAAACAGGGATGTTCATGTAAGAACAACCTACTTGATTTCCATGGACTTTCTGGTCGCCCATCACACTGGTATGCCTGTTTCCCTTCTGGCTTCCGAAAATTCTTAGTAAATTTACGAATTCAGTATCAGAAGTTTAAATAAATTTCAAAATTTGTTAGTAAACTGGGAATTTGCAAAGTGAGACATTGTATAAGCAAAAAGCAACATCTATTACACAACAAGCGACCTAGTGGCCGATATAGCTCCGCTGTGTTTATGTAGAGAATAACTATTTTTGACACATGTTGATGAAGAAGGTGGAAATCTTTGATAGCTCAATGCAGTGGCCAGATTAAAAGAGGCTAAAATAGCTGCAAAAATACACAATTGAAGATATCATCATACTTTGAATATATCACATCGGATCATCCCTAAGAACATGTCAACCAAAACTATCTGATGAGTATTTTGAGAATAACATTTTCTGACCAAAAATGGCAACAATTGCCCCCAAAATAAAAATTGCAGATTTCATCATAATTTACATAACACTGATCACATGGTGTGACAAAATAGTTTTACGGAAGCTGTTGACGGAAATGACGTCAATTTTGCCTCTACCAACTCTATAAGCTTCCTCAGTTACTTAACTTTGTCGCTAAAAACTGCCATTTATGCTTATAGTGTTTTTGCCATCTGTTTCTCACATAAGGTGGACACTTATACAGGCAGTTTGAGAAAAAATCTTGAAGCATTAAAGATCTATTAGACAAGTGGTTTCTGTGACGATGATTCATTATTATTTGATACTGCTAAATGCTTTTCAGTGTCAGTACTTCTCTGTAAGAACAACATATTTAGTATTAAAGTCTCATCAAATTTGAAAGTCTTACTAGATGCATAACTTTTTCAGGGGCTTGAACTCACAATATCTACAAATACATACTGATTCACCTGGCCTAACAATTATCAGCAGTTTCACTCCTGTGACACTAACTGCAAAAGTTTATTAAATATGCAAATTAGCTGTTTGTTGAGAGAAATTGTCTTCTTGAATAGTTTAATATATGTACAACCAACATCTCCAGCAAGTTTCAGAGTTAAGAACACTATAACTTAATTCACAGTGCTACACACATAAGCTCATAAAAATGGCAAAAATTGCACCCAAAAATACAAAATTATACATTTCATCATAATTTCAATATATATCATTTTGATAATTCCTACAAACTTGTATACCAAACATCAAACTTTTAAGACAACTGGTTTTCCTGAAATACATTTCTGACCAAAAAGGACAAAAATTGCTTAAAAAGTAGTGTCAAGGACACTGAAGCTCCTCAAATGTGAGGCCAGTTGAAGTAGTTGGTTGTTGGTAAGCAGTAATTGACTTGGATGCATGGGGTTAGGATATGGGATACACAAGATTTGTGTTAGAAACATTTAATTGTATATATGGCATGATTCGGCTCATTAACCCTTAAAACGCCATGCACGGATATATCCGTACACGGCCTGAGGTTCGCTATGGCAAAGTTTGGAACTTGATTTCCCGCGTTTAAGAGGTCACCTGACAAATAAATCCATTCCTTACCCTTTGAACCCACTTCAGGTCCATATAAGGACTAAAATAATGACATTATCTGATGTAGCTACGGCAATTTATTGGTTCAAAAATGTGCATTTTAAGCCCATTTTCCCATCCCTGATTTGCTAAACTAAACATGGAAAGACTACTCGAAGCTTCTTCATTTCCTGATCTTTGAAATTCAGAGTTGTTTGGCTGGGCTTCCAATCAAAGGAAACACACTGTCTAAAAGAAGAGTAACATGTCAAGTTTATTGGTTCAAAAAGTTCTTGGCATGGGAGGCTATATGGCATGAAAATCTATCGCATCTTAAGGGTTAATATAAGGTGCATACATTAACACTAATCTGTCCTGATGGAGTATGTGGCGGTTTATTATCAGGCGCCTAGTAAAGTGAGTAAGCACCATTTACTGCATTGGAATGCAGGTGAGCCACCATAATTTCTCTGTCAGCACTCTAGTGACAATTGCTTCTTTGTACTTTTCAACATTTACATTTGTAGTATATAAGTGACTTGTATTTTCACATTGATCTGCTTGACTAGAAAATTCGTCAGCCTTTTTGCTGAAGTAGGTTTTATATCTTCTTGTGTATATTGGCCAACTCTGAGACGATTCTGCAAAATGTTTATCATCTTTCTGTCGCATAATATCTGTCAGTTCATGCACTATAAAGTACTCTTTCCAGAGGTTTATTGATAAAGGGCCATATTCCTGGTATAGATCTTCAAAAATCCATCCATCCATGACAGGTTTGAGTTGCAACATATCATCAACAGAGACTATTGACACACCACCAAATATCTTTATTTCCTTTAATTTCTTGAAGACGGAGATTAATAAATTTGAATAAACTGTTACCAACCATGCTAACTTCACTAATGATGACAACTGATAAATTCATATATTTTGTTTGTAGAGTTTTTAATTTGTCAGTGTGTAAAGATTTATCACGAAAACCTTGACTTACTTGTATTTTAAAAGAAGAATGAAATATGGCTGCAAAGCAGCGATGACCGGGTTTCGAGACATCTCGGTGCACAGGGGCAATAGAGAAATAAATATGCAACCAGATATGAACTGTAAATGCTCACGTGTTTCATTGTATATTGCAGTTATGTGTAAATTTGAACCCTTGCCACATGTTTGCAACTTCATTGAAAGTATTATGATCAACATAATAAACAATATTCACCACAGATTAACTCTATAGGTCATTACGTATTAAAATATGTAATTAGCCGAAATAAAAATAATTAATTTCTTTGACTGCTATCATTGTATCACCACTTTATATAGCAAGTGCAAGTGCCTTTGGTCAAGTCCTTCAAACAATATATTCCAAACTTTGAAAGCTCATTAGATATGCAAACTATAAATTAGCTGACATGAAAACTTACGTGCGAAATGACTTCCAATATTGGTATAACCTTGTATAATCATCAATGTACATAGCATGTTATGCCAACTTTGATCAAATAAATCCAAGTATATATCCCTAATTAGGAAAATAATTTAAATATACACATTAGGAATTGGATGAAGTAAAAATGCTTAATGCCTTTCAATAATGTTAGCCTACATAATAGTATCTTTAATGTACATAGCAAGTTTCATCAATTTTGGTCATGTAAATTCAAATATATATCCCCAATTTCAAAAATTCATTAAATATGCAAATTAGGAGCTGGATGAAGTAAAAATGCCTAATGACTGTCAATAATGTCGAATCATAGCATCTTTAATGTACATAGCAAGTTTTATCAACTTTGGTTTAGTCAATACAGATAAATATCCCTGATTATGAAAGTTCATTAAATATGCAAATAAGGAATTGGCTGAAGTTCAAATACTTAATGACTTTCAATAATGTTCTTATCATAGTATCTTTAATATACATAGCCAGTTTCATCAATTTGGTCTCGTCAATTCAGATAAATACCCCTAATTAGGAAAGTTCATAAAATATGCAAATTAGGAATTGGCTGATGTAAAAATGCTTAATGACATTTAATAATGTTCTATCATAGTATCTTTAATGTACATAGCAAGTTTCATCAATTTTGGTCATGTAACTTCAAATATATATCCTTAATTACAAAAATTCATTAAATATGCAAATTAGGATTTGGATGAAGTAAAAATGCTTAATGACTTTCAATAAGGTTAAATCACAGTATCTTCAATATGCATACCAAGTTTCGTCAATTTTGATCGAGTAAATTCAGATATATACTCCTAATTAGGAAATTTCATTAAACATGCAAATTAGTAATTATCTTTCACGTCACCCCTTAATATCTTTCAAAGCTGATATATCTTGGTGTGATCAACATTTTTAGCAAATCTCATCAAAATTGTGTGCAGTTGTTGTCAATATATATCAGTTTTTTCTAAAACCATTAATTATGCAAATGAGCAAAAAGTAAGCAAGCCACACCAACCAAAAACTAATCAGTTCTTGCCATTTGCAAACTAAATCTATGTACCAGATTTGATTCTGATCTTAGGAGCCGTTTTTGAGATATTGAGTACACAGACAGACAGACAGACAGACAGACAGACAGACAGACAGACATCGCTGCGACATATGCTCACGTGTATCAACACGTGAGCAAAAAAGGATGAAAGGCTACAGTGGTATTCGTGAAATTGAGATCAAAGATCATTGAGGTCATGTGACATTTTGTAAAAAAATTGTATCCCATAGTTATCCCTATAAACTAGATATGAACTGAATATGCTCACGTGTTTTACAATAGGTTCATTAATAATAGAAGTCTTCACAGAACAATAAGATATATGTTATCACTATATGTAGCAGGTTTTTTCAACTTCGCGTACTCTCAGAGTTTAATCACTAATTACAAAACTTTAATATGCAAATGAGCTGTTAATTAACTTGACACTGCTCAATGCTTCATGGGACAACTAGATATCCATCAGATCAACATTTGTAGCACGTTTTATTTAATTTAGTGCTGTAATTTTAGAGTAATGTCACTAATTACAAAGTTCATTAAATATGCAAATAAACCCTAAATTAACTTGACACTGTTCAATGACTCATAGCACAATTAAATATTTATCAAATCAATTTCTGTAGCACATTTCACAAAATTTGGTGCTGTAATTTCAGAGTTATATACCTAATTACAAAGTTTATTAAATATGCAAATGAACCCTTAATTAACTTTACACTACTCAATGCTTTACAACACAGTTAGATATCTGTCAGATCAGTATATGCAGCAGTTTTCCTGACGTTTGATGTAGTTATTTTATATCTAGTTGTCCCATGAAGCATTGAGCAGTGTCAAGTTAATTAACTTTACACTACTCAATGCTTTACAACACAGTTAGATATCTGTCAGATCAGTATATGCAGCAGTTTTCCCGACGTTTGATGTAGTTATATGACTAATTATAAAACTTCATGAAATATGCAAATGAGCTAATTATTAACTTGACACTGCTCAATGCTTCTCAGTACAATTGCATATTTATCAGATCAACATCTGTAGCAAGTTTCATCAAATTTAACGCTGTAATTTTAGAGTAATATCACAAATTACAAAGTTCATTAAATATGCAAATGAACCCTTAATTAATTTCACACTACTAAATGCTTTACACTACACTTAGATATCAGTCAGATCAGTATCTGCAGCAGATTTCATCACATTTGGTGAAGTTACATCGGAGTTATATCACTAATTATAAAACTTCATAAAATATGCAAATGAGCTATTTTCTAACTTGACACTGCCAAATGCTTATAAGTATAATTAGGTGTATATCAGATCAATATTTGTTGCAAGTATCATCAAGTTTCGTGCAGGAATTTCAGAGTTATCTCCCTAATAACAAAAGTTCATTAAATATGCAAATGAGAAGATAATTGACATGACACTCACAGTATAATCACAATGTTCTGAGACTGTCATCTGTGAAAATTTTCATGAAATTTGGTGCAGTATTTCTTGATATATGTCTACGCTTTCATTACCGTCTCCATAGGGAGACCATTGTACGGAAAAAAACAATATTGCATAACTTCATTAATATGCAAGCCACACAATCCAAAATCTAATCAGTTCTTGCAAGTAGCATATGGTACCTGTGTACCAAATCTGACTTGAATCCGTTCAGGCGTTTTTGAGTTATCGTGTAAACAGACAGACAGACAGACAGACAGACAGACAGACACACTAACATACACACACACACACACACGGACAGACAGACAGACATCGCTATGATATTAGCCCACGTGTTTACACACGTGAGCTGAAAATCAGACCTCTAGCTCTAGTGGCTTGCCCAGAATTAGATATGTGCATAATTAATGAGGTACAGGTTGTGTCATCATTAGGTGTTCCATCATAGGGTATTCAATCTCCGATGATGATGATGATGATGATTAAAGATTTAAAAATTAAGAAAAATAAAAATATATTTTGACTCAGTAAATTTGTTGTCATTATTATTATTGTTGCAAGTATCGAAAGTTGTAAAATTCGACGTAGGGTCAAAGCACATTAGTCATACTCAAACATTTTTACCTCTTACCGATGAAAAGTCGAGAAATCAGCAGGTTTTTCAGTGCATCTGGTCGTCTCTTACATTCCAGATTTAAAAGACTCTGCGTTAGATTAAGTCACGTGGGCGCATTTCAAATCGAACCAACAGCAGAGCCCATACTGAACGAATGGGCCCAGCGTGAAAACCGGGCAGTAACGTAAGTTTCTCATGTCTTTGGAAAGAACTTTCTCTCGCTATGGGTGAACTGGAGCAGTTAAAGATACCAGAATTTCGTATGTAGACGCATGTAATCTTCTTTGTTCTTTTCTGCAAATACTATCAACAACGACAACAATAATAATAGCAACAACAACAACAACAATAACAAATTTACTGAGTCGAAATATATCATTAGGTGTCCCATCATACCAAATATGAAGTGTGTAGCCCTTATGGTTACTGAGTTATGGACATCTATGTATATTTGGGGTCAAAGGTCATCAAGGTCACGTGATATTTTGTATCCCATAGTTATCCCCACATACCAAAAATCAGACTTCTGGCTCTATTATTAAGCCCGGAATTAGGTATGTGCATAATTAATACAGGAAGTGGCTGGTCATGTGACATTTTGTTGAAAAACTTTGCTCCTATAGTTATCCCTATGTACCAAAACACATTGAAGTTGACAGCCAGTTAATTGGCCCCCACCAGTTTGTCACATGACATATGAACACACAGACAAAGTTAATTGGCCAAATCTTGACAGAAGGAAGTAAAAGTTGACGCTGCCATACTGGTTTTCAATTCTAATAGCGCCTCAGTATACAAGTCATCGTTGATGACACAGTCCACACTTGTTAATGGGTACTTTGATTACAGGATCTCAGAGAGGATAGAGTCCTCTTCATTAGGTCTGTGATAAAATTACTTTTGAATAAATTCGCTTGATACATGTCTGAGTTGTAGTTCAGGACATGAAAAAATCATAATAAAATGGCCACATGGTGGCCATATTGGATCATATCATAAAACAAATCAATGTGCATATGTATGACATAGATCAATGTCCTTGTACCAACTTTGATTAAAATCGGTTGAGATATGCCTGAGTTATGGCTTTGTACATGAAAAAATCATAACAAAATGGGCACACAGCAGCCATATTGGATCGTATCACAAAACAAATTAACGTGCATATGTATGACATTGGTCAATCTCCTTGTACCAACTTTGAATAAATTCGCTTGATACATGTCTGACTTCTGGTTCTGGACATGAAAAAACGTAATAAAATGGCCACACGGTGGCCATATTGGATCATATCACAAAACAAATCAATGTGCATGTGTGTGACATAGGTCAATGTCCTTGTACCAAGTTTGAATAAAATCGGTTGAGATATGCCTGAGTTATGGCTCTGTACATGAAAAAATCATAACAAAATGGCCACACAGTGGCCATATTGGATCGTATCACAAAACAAATTGATGTGCATAGCTATGACATTGGTCAATGTCTTTGTACCAACTTTGAATAAAATCTGTTGAAACATGCCTGAGTAATGGCTCTGTAAGTGAAAAAATCGTAATAAAATGGCCGCCTGGCGGCCATGTTGGATCGTATCACAAAACAAATTGACGTGCATATGTATGACATAGGTCAATGTCCTTGTACCAACTTTGAATAAAATCGGTTGAGATATGTCTGAGTTATGGCTCTGTACATGAAAAAATCATAACAAAATGGCTGCATGGCGGCCATATTGGATTGTATCACCCACAAAATTGAAGTGCATATCTATGATATTGGTCAATGTCCTTGCACCAACTTTGAATAAAATCAGTTGAAACATGCCTGAGTTATGGCTCTGTACATGAAAAAAATTGTAATAAAATGGCCGCCTGGCAGCCATATTGGATTGTATCACAAAACAAATTAACATGCATCTGTATGACATATGAAGTAATCCTTGTACCACGTTTAAATGAAATCGCTCCAGGCATCTCTGAGATATCTGCGTGAACAGACGGACGCACGGACGGATGGACGCACGCACACACGCACGGACATGACCAAACCTATAAGTCCCTCGGACGGTGTCCGTGGGGACTAATAAAACTGAGGAGCTAAAAACACACATTTGCATATTTCTACACAATTTCAATACATCTCAAATAGGTCACCCCTAGAAACCTCTCTCCCAAATATCACAGCTGTCTGACCAGCAGTTTTGAAAAAGTAGATTTGTAAAGATTTTTTGACCAAAAGTGACAATAATTGCCTTAAAAATGCAAATTTCCATATTTTATCACAATGTGAACAAATCTATGATAGGGCATCCCTAGGAACTGTATACCAAATATCAAAGCTGTCTGATGAGTGGTTATGAAGATTTTTTACCAAAAACAGCTTTTTTGAGTTATTTGCATATTTCAACAATACAAAAAAACCAAAAGATGATGTTTGTCATAATCATATTTTGCAGCGACTTTAATCTGTAATTATTGAGGTTTTCCAAATATTTGACAAGACGGACATCTTCACAAACATACATACATACTGATGCTGGACAGATACCCATCTCAATAGCTTCTAGAGACTATAGTCCATAGATGGTAGCTAAAAATCACAAATTATGCATATCAACACTATGTATACAAATCCCTAAACAACGGACGTGCATATGTATGCCATAGTGTATCAAGTTTGAAAGATATTGGCACAAGCATGCCTGACATATGTGTTTGGACTGACACACAGAACCCAAACCATAAGTCCTTTGGTCCTTGCTGTTTAATTGTACCTGTTAGCTGCATTGCAATGTCCATGAACTGATTCAAATGAAGAGTATGTACTACTATGTATGACTGTGTATTTCTCTGAACACAAACTATTTCAAGACTAAATGGTCACTCGTTATGACCACTTTATGCTTGTCTGAAAAATGACTAGATCACTGCATTCTCTGACAAACACATAGGGATTGTGTCCTATCTACAAACCTAACAGGATTTTGTTCGGTGGAGAATATAAGTTATCATTCCATCTACATATGCAAAAATCTCTTCATGTCTAGACTTTCCCCTGACCATGCCAAGTGCAAAATATATCATTCATGCAGTCTTTGGACATAAAAGGATGCTAATTCCTGGAAAAATACATAAATATGGACAGAGTGGCCACATAGGACAGAGTGTCTCTGGTATGTGATGTAAGGATGAAGCACTTCAATCTGGAATACAAAGTAATAAACAAGTTATTAAGCTCCTAATTTCTGACTTTCTGATTAAACATGCTAGACTAGTACAAAACTGTATGCTTTTGTTGGTCATATTGTTATTGTCTTTATTTACTTGAATTATCTTTTTTCTTAATTCTTAATCTTGTCATCATCCCATTGTATTCTTCATAGGAATGTTTTGGCTGAGAATCAGATTCACAAATATCATCACCCTCTATTAAGTTGGCAGATGTAGCTTTATGAGAATAGTAATGTTTGATGTATGGACGAAGGAAGAAGTTCCATACTGTCCATCCACTGAGCAGAGAGAGCCCCACAATCCAACACCACATAATCTTGGTTGGCATTGGTTTTAGTACAAGCTCAAGGTCAAACTTCAATACAATAAGGACTTCAGTGGTAACAGTTGCAGCAACAACCCAGGCTTGTTGGCCAAATTTCTTACAGGTTCTACAGAGAAGGAAAAAAACAAAAGTTTAGATTTACAAAATTGTACAATGCTGTGAGGTAAATATTCAGTTACAAAGCATCAATAGAATGCGTCAACTTACTTAGCTGTCAGCCAGCCATGTGGTTAAGTACTGACAAATACATAAACATAGGGCCAAAGTCCCTGAAGCTACTATAGACATGGATACAAAATTAAGTATTTCCTGACTGTATGAAATTATCTCACTAAGGTCATCCTAGGGACCTGTAAACCAAATATTAAAGCTGTCTGACCAGCGGTTTTGAAAAAACAAGTGACTCAACAGTTGACAGAGCTCTGCTGTGTTATGTAGAGAAAAACCTTTTGTGACACATGTATTGATGAGGAAGGTGGATATCTTTGATAGCTCATGCCTGACCAAAAATAAAAAAAAATTCCGTAAAAATACAGATTTGCATATTTCATCACAATTTTAACAAGTCTAAGTTGGGTTATCCCTAGGGACCTGTATACCAAATAACACAGCTGTCTGACCAGTGGTTATGAAGAAGAAGATTTTTTACCAAAAACGCCTTTTTTGGTGCTAATGTGCATATTTACAACAATATCAAAAATTAATAAAAACAGTTTCTCAAAATCATATATTTTATCCACACAACAAATATCAAATCAGTAAGTACTGCAGTTCTCAAGATATTTGAGTGGACGGACGCCTCACAAATGGACATACATACTGACAGTGCAAGCCGGACAGATACCCATCCCAATAGATTCTATAGACTATATTAGTCTATAGCAGCTAATAAACGAGAGTTAATTACATTCTAATTAAAGTAAACAAGACTTGCTTAAATCAAGATTTTTGTCATAAAAAAACAGCATATCTGTCAGGTTATAAAGAATCTTAAGCTGGTTATCTTTTTATCAGTATTTTCATCCTATTAACCAAGCAAATTTTAACTTTCAAATTAACATTGTAAGTAAGTTCTGTTGAATAAGTTGAGACTGTACATACTAAGAGAAAGCACACTGAAGAGACAAATGTTTGAAACTTAAGAAGTTCAAGGTCATCAAAAGCATCATGTAACACTTTCGTTGCACTGTTTACACAGATTGCATAATTGCTATAAATAGCACATGAGGAATCTTACAGCCCAGCTTTACCATAAAACCCCTATCACTTTGACCACTCTTTTAATTGACCACTCTATTTTTTTCCTCAAAAAGTAATTTTATTTTATCCTTACCAAGTCAACCATAAATGGAAATTAGAACTTTCTCTATCTCTATTTATTTGACCACCCTATCATGACAAACTATTTTGAGCAATTTCTTTTAGATAACATACAGGGCACAATAAATGACGGTTCAGAATATGTCAAAGTTGGGATTCAGGAAAGTTGCCTTTACATGTTTTAATCCTCCAAGATGGTAAGCATTTCACTATGAAGTGTCAAAAAAAGTTGAACTTTCTGATAATTCTACACTAAAATTATTTTGGCTTTGATGATTACCTAATTAATTCAATTATTTAAAATCATATTAATTATTTTTTTCTGGGTGAATTGATAGGGTTTATACAGTACAAGAATTACATACAATGTAAGTCTAATTTTGATCAAAAATGACAAAAAAAATTCCTTAAAAATAAACATTTGCATATTTCATCACAATTTGAACAAATCTAAGTTGGGTTGTCCCTAGGGACCTGTATACCAAATAAGAAAGCTGTCTGACCAGCGGTTATGAAGAAGAAGATTTTTTACCAAAAACGCCTTTTTTGGCATTAATTTGCCTATTTTCAACAATATCAAAAAATTAAAAAAAAATAGTTTCTCTAAATCATATTTTTAATCTACACAACAAATATCAAATCAGTAAGTACTGCGGTTCTCAAGATATTTGAGTGGACGGACGCCTCACAAACGGACATACATACATACATACATACATACAAACATACAGACTGACGACGGACGCCGGACGGATACCCATCCCAATAGTTTCTATAGACTATAGTCTATAGTAGCTAAAAATGACAAAAATTGCCTTAAAAATATAAATATGCAAATTTCACCACAATTTGAACAAATCTGACTGAAGTCACCCTAAGTAAACTGCATATCAAATTTCAAAGCAATCTGACAAGCGGTCTCAGAGAAGATTATTTTACCAAAAACACCAAAAAATGCCCCAAAAATACAAATATGCAAATTTCACCATGATTTGAACAACCTTAAGTAAGGTCACCCCAAGTGAACTGCATATAAAATTTCAAAGCAATTGGACTTGCGGTTTCGAGGAGAAGGCAATTGTTGACGGACGACGACGGATGACGACGGAAAATCAACCTATTTGATAAGCTCCGCGTCGCTGACAGCGGAGCTAAAAATTACCCTAAAAAAAGAAACATGCAAATTTCATCCCAATATCTACACACTTAATTTAGAAAACCTAAAGGAACCTGCATGCCAAGTTTCAACATAATCTGACCAACGGTTACAGAGTTTTAGCAATTTGCAGGATTTTTCCTTTTTTCTCCTCATTTGCATATTTTTGACACTGACAAGTTCATTTGAACAAATGCCACCACTTGCAAGTCATACTTTTTACCATTTATGACTCGCAACTGTCACTCGCATCTTATCAATTCAGCACCTCTCACATACCTCGATCACAATGCAATACTTACGGATCTTCAAGATATTGGTATGCCTCCCTGTAAGCACATGCACCAACAGGTAAAAACAGTGTGACTCGAACCAGATTGAGAAAGTGTGGAGGGCTGAGCCACAGGACAAACTTTAAGTAAAAGTAATTCAACTTTGCTACCAAAGTCTGTAAAGAAAACCACGAAAAAACAGTTTATTGGTATCTGCCCATTACTTTCATCTTTTTTGCTCACGTGTTTACACACGTGGGCATATGTCACAGCGATGTCTGTCTGTCTGTCTGTCTGTGTGTCCGTGTGTCTGTCTGTCTGTTGGTCCAATATCTCAAAAACGGCTGGTCAGATCAGAATCAAATCTGGTACATATATTCAGTTAGCAAATGGCAAGAACTGATTAGTTTTTGGTGGGTCTGGCTTGCATACTTTTTACTTATTTGCATAATTAATTATTTTAGAAAAAACGGATCTACATTAAAAATGACTACACTCAATTCGATGAGATTTGCTACACATGTTGATCACACCAAGATATATCAGCAGTGGGAACCATTAAGGGGTTACATGAAAGATAGTTGCTAATTTGCATATTTAATTAACTTTCCTAATTAGGGATGTATGTCTGATTTGACTCAATCAAAATTGACCAAACTTGGTATGTATATTAAAAATACTATTATTTAACATTATTGAAAGTCATTAAGCGTTTTAACTTTAGCCAATTCCTAATTTGCACATTTAATGAACTTTGCTAATTAGGGATATATATTTGAATTGACTGGACCGACGTTGATGAAACTTGCTACATGTATTTGGAGCTACTATAATACAACATTTTTGAAAGTCTTTAAGTATTTTTACTTCAGCCAATTCCGAATTTGCATATTTAATGAACTTTCCCAATTAGGGATATATATATGAATTAACTTGATTGTAGTTGTTGAAACTTGCTATATACATCAAAGATACTGTGATATAACATTATTGAAAGTCAAAAGACATTTTTACTTCAGCCAATTCCTAATTTGCATATTAAATGAGTTTTCATTATTAGGGATATTTATCTGAATTGACTTGATCAATATTGATGAACGTTGCCGCTAGAGACACTAAGACATTATAATACAATATTATTGAAAGTCATTAAGCATTTTCTCTTCAGCCAATTCCTAATTTGCATATTTAATGAACTTTCCTAATTTGAGATATATATCTAAATTGACTTGACCAAAGTTGACAAAACTTGCTACATATATTGCAGATACCATGATACAACATTATTGACAATCATTAAGCATTTATACTTAGGTCAATTCCTAATTTACAAATTTAATGAACTTTGCTTATTAGGGATATATACTGGGATTTACTTGATCAAAGTTGGCAAAACATGCTATGTACATTGATGATTATACCTGGTTAAAACAATATCGAAAGTCATTTCACATTTTCATGTCAGCTAATTTATAATTTGCATATCTAATGAACTTTCACAGCTCGGCATATATGGCTTGAAGGACTTGGCCAACGGTAATTACACTTGCTATATAAAATGGTGATACAATGACAGCAGTCAAAGAACTTTAATATTTTTATTTCAGCTAATTAATATTTGTATCCTTAATGACTTTTTAGAATTAATCGGCTGTGATTATTGTTCATTATGTTGATCATAATACTTTCAATGAAGTTGCAAACATGTGGCAAAGGTTCAAATTGTATTGAAACACGTGAGCATTTTCAGTTCATATCTGGTTGTACTTACTGTTGGGTCAATCATTTTCTGATTAGGGATTCCCTTTGAGATACATTGTTCAAACACGTCATTGACAATGACAAAGTCCCAAAGTGTAATTGGGAATATGTCAGTTGAAGTAACTATATTGAAGTATTAACATGATGCACATGAAAAACAATGTGAGGGTACCATAGACGTATCTGTGACGATGTCCATATTCGATTGTATTGTTAACAAGAAGACATTAGTATGAAGGGCACCGGATTATGTCATTTTACCGAGTCGATAAAATTAGGTATGTCATACACTGGCTCTTGAAATGTCCAATTCAACTTATCAACAAGAAACTAGTCCATTCATGTCTTAGTAATGGCTCTTGCGATAAAAAAAAACAGAACATAATATATAATCCAACGATGCCCCGATGTTCATCGCACAAGAGACTTACTACAATTAGCTATTGATACTACTTAATTCCTGTCTTGATTGTTAAATCTTTGTATGATCTGCAGCAAGTGTCATTAGATTTAGTGCAGTCATTCAGAATATAGATCGCAAATTACAAACATTTATTCCCTGTTTAGAGGCCCAACTTTACTACAGAAAACAATGGGGTTGATCCATACCACGGTGGTGAAAATGAAAAACCAATCTGGGTTGCCCCCCTGATTACAAAAGGTCATTACACAAGTGACTTAATGGCCGATATAGCTCCACTGTGTTTATGTAGAGAATAAGTATTTTTGACACATGTTGATGAAGAAGGTGGAAATCTTTGATAACTTATTTCAGTAGCCAGAAAAAGGTGGCTAAAATAGCTGCTAAAATACACAATTGAAGATTTCATCATAATTTGAATATATCACATTGGCTCATCCCTAAGAATATGTCAACCAAACTATCGAATGAGTAGCTTTTTGAGAATGAAATTTTCTGACCAAAAATGGCAAAAATTGCCCAAAGAAATGAAAATTGCTGTTTCACCATAATTTCAATAAATCATACATTAAAGTAATCCCTTGGAACCTGTTTACCAAATATCAAAGCTATCAGACTTGCAGTTTTTGAGAAACAAATTTTTTGACGAAAAATTGCAAAAATTGCCAAAAAAACACAAAATTACAGATTTCATCAGAATTTCAATAACTATCATTAAGTTTATCTGTAGGAACCTGTATACCAAATTTCAAAGTTATCAGATGAGTAGTTTTGGAAATACACACTTTTTGACCAAAAATTGTAAAAATTGCCCCAAACTTAAAGATTTCATCAGAAATTCAATACATATTACTTAGTTTATCTTTAGAAACCTGTATACCAATTTCAAAGCTATTAGACCAGTCCTTTTTGAGAACCACATTTTTTGTCCAAAATAGCAAAAATTGCCTTAAAATTGTAATCTCTGTTTTGTCACAGATGTGTTTTGTGGACTTGCCACACTGCTCCTTCCGGCGTCCAGATGCTATCAGACGTAGCATGTCTCTTGAGATAGTCTCTATCTGCCTATCAGCTCCTTCTCTGCACACGGCACACAGCCTCAGTCATCCTTGAGTAGCTCAAGAGGTCACACGAGATTGCGCAGCACCTACTACCCAGCATTCAGTTTTCATCCGGCGGAATGGATACAAATATCCAAATATATAGGGAGGGTATAACCTCAGAATATACATGTAAAAGGTTCAACATTCCCACTTACGTTGGGCTTGTGACCTCTTGAGCTACTACGTGATAGCTTCACAGAATTACAATCAAACTTCGACTTAAGGTAAGTCTCGTTTAATTTTCAAATTCTGTATCACTATCACTACGTAGCTCAGGTCACACGAGATGTTCAGAGTTGTATCCATGAGCCTTAATATGGTAAACAAAAACCACAATATAGTCTAAAGAACAAACTTTATTTTCTTATGATCCTACAACCAACAATTCTGCCTTTCCAAGACAAGTATGCAGTATTACTTCATAAATTTATCCAGTATTTCTTTCCCAAGATTTTGGGTAACAACTGGTCTCTTGTAAAATTTTGCAAAAGTTTGTTCACTGGCCCAACCTACTGATTTCAGGATATTGGTGATTGACAATGAATATGCTGCAGCACTAGCGCTAGCAGCTCTAACACTGTGAGCTTTGAATATGTTCATATCGAGTCCTGCTGCAGCCAAAACAATTCCACCTTGCTATTGTAGCACTAGATACCTTTGCATGTTTTCCAACATAACTAATGAATAGCTTTGTCTCATTCTTACGCATAACTGATGTGCGAGATATATACTCTTTCAGTACTGTCACCACACATAATCGCCTGTCAGGGGGATATGCAGGAAATGTTAACGTACCCAAGTGGCAGTTGAGCTTAGACTGTTTGATCAGATCAGCAATCTTGAAGATGCAAGAAGACTTTGAGTAAACCATGTTACGTATATCCAGCAAGTGTAAAGTTTGGCTTCTTTGAGCAGACAACAAATTAACAATGCCAATAGCATCACTAACTTTAAAGTTAACCTCTTTAACGATAAATATTTAACTGGCGACCATCGTCGCAACAAGTTTAACACTATACCAACATCCCAAGTAATATTATATCTGGGTAATGCTGGTCTCTCTTGAAACACACCCTTTAAAAATCCATGAGGGGAAGGCTGCATTAACTTGCATGGTACCTGAAATCCGAGTTCTTGCCTGACCAACTCGGGTGACAAACAGAAGACTTTTAATCCCCAAGGTGTGAATGTTCCATCGTTATGTTTATCTAATCCAGCTGGTGCCATTGTAGTGCCATTGTAGGAAAGGCATGTCTGTGAAATTGATCCTCTAGGGAAGTCGGGTATTCCTAAGTTAATGGAGGTTTCTCCTAATGCTAGCAACAAGAGGGTGAGAACCGAACTGAACATTATTTTCAAACACAATAAACGTAGATAATGCTGAACGTGCTGTATTAATAGCACTATAACCAAGTCCACAGTCGTAGAGTTCTGCAAGAAAGTTCAGAGTATCTGCTACAGTTGGCATATAGGGATTAATTTGTCCTTTGTTACAAAATGCTTGCCATCGTTTAATGTATGTCTTATACTGAGATTTGGTCCCAGCTCGCCATGACTTGAGCATGATGTCTGTAACCTTGCTTGATAGTCCTCGATTTCTAAACGATTGCCTGAGACAAGACAAGCCATCAGAGTCATTTTTCTGTGAAGCCGATGAACTGCTGTCCTGTTGTGTGGTAGAGTCAACAGGCTCTTGCTCTTGGCAAAGTTACAGGGTCTGCTATCAGACAAGCTGTCAACATTGTAAACCAGCTCTGTGTTGTCCAGTTTGGGAGGATTAAAATGCCTTTGGCTCCATCTTGCTGAATCTTCTGCAGAACTCTGCGAAGCACACTGAAAGAACATAGAAGAACCAGTTACTCCAATTTTGAGTAAAAGCAACTACAACAAGAGCATCAGGGTCAGGTTTCCAGGAAACATATGGTTTTAGTCTGTAGTTTATGTGCGAGGCAAACAAATCAATTTCCAGATTTCCAAATTTCTCACAAATTCTGAGAAAGATGTTAAAGTCAAGCACCCATTCAGTATCTGAATTGTGCACTCTGGATGCAGAATCAGCCTCAATATTGGCTTTACCTGGTATGTATGATGCTGACAACCATATATTTCTGTGTATTGACCATTCCCAAATTAGTCTAGCTATCTCAGAGCAGCACATTTTCTTTCCACCCATATCATTGATATAAGTAACTGCCATTATCTATCAATAGAGCAATATGAGTATTGCGGGCATTGTCGCAAAAAGCTTTGAGTGAGAAAAATGCTGCTTTTAGCTCTAAATGGTTTATATGTTCGTCTTTTTCAACTTCAGTCCATTCCCCATTGGTTACCTGGTCTCCCATCACCCCTCCCCACCCTTTTTTGGAGGCATCTGAAGAGAGGGTGATTTCTGGGTTTCCATGTGAGACTACATTATATACGGTGTCAACATTTGCAATCCACCACTCTATGTCTGTTTTGACCAATTCAGACAAACTTGCCATTGCATCAAAATTTCCTTTGCTTGTTTCAGCTATTTATTCTTCTCAAGATCTAATCGTCGGTAGTACAATGGTCCATACATGGAGCCAGGGAAAATGGCCACAAGACACCCGACTAGTTCTGCCAATTGTCTGATTTTAATATGCTGGCATTGCAATAAAAAACCACACAAATCTTTTATTTTGCATGATTTCTCCGGAGTAGGAGATATTGTCATATTCTCTGAGTTAAGTAAGAAACCAAGGAACACTATGATTCGGCATGGTATGAATACACTTTTTGTTTGATGAGGTACAAACCCCAACCTGTCTAGCAGGCTGACCGTATAAGTTAGAGCATTCCGTAAAGCTATCACTGGTCAGAAAAGAGTCATCTATGAAAGATGTATTTGAATGGCCCATTTTCCTTAATGTAGAAAAAACTGGTTTCATTATCTTTGTGAAGATTTGTGGTGCACAACCTAGCCCATTTGGCAAACAAGTAAATTGGAATAAGTTTCCTCTCCAGTTAAATCGTAAGTATTTCCTATGATCACTATGAATGGGTACAGAGTAATATGCATCTTTTAGATCAATGCTGGCCATATAACAACCTGGTTTCATGAGGCTAATTGCAGACTTAATTGTCTCCATTTTAAAGTGGTAATATTCAACATTTTTGTTAAATTTCTTCAAATTAAGAATCATCCGAAAAGAACCGTCATTTTTCTTTCTAAGGAAAGTTGTGGAAATGAATTCCCCATTTGCGTGTGATGCATGTTCAATGACACCTTTCTTTAAAAGTTTGTCAATTTCAGTATCCATGATTGTTGCCTCATTATCTGTTAATTTCAACTCGTTAGGTTTGTATTCTTGGAAGGGGGTGCTTTTCAAATCAATTTTATACCCCACAACTGTTCTAATTATGGCTCTATCCTGGGTAATTTTTTCCCATTCCTCAACAAAGTGTTTTATTTGGCCTGCCTGAAAATTGTTTTCTAAGTTACGGCAAGAAAAATTGACAATTGACTTACTCACTCTAGGAGATGCCATCACTGCTTCTTGTAGCTGTCCCGAAATTTCTGAGTTTGACCTTGGCCATACAGACTTTTCTTGGGACCTTCCTTGCACTGATACTGTTGGTATCTGTTCTTGTAGTTGCAGTACCCGTACGGAGCTCTTCCGTACGGTCGTTGCCAGTTTTTTGACTGGCCTTGTAAACATTGTGTGACAATCTGTTGGTTTCATTCATATCTTTCACGTTTTTGATAAGTCGTCTCCAAACAACATCTTAGTAATTGGAGTTGATTTTCCACATAGTTGTCTGAATTTCAGGTGGATTTCCTGTCTCATTAGTTCTTTTCTCCTCAGATTCAGTTCGTAATTGCCATGAGCAATTAAAGCAAGAGCATCGCCCATTAACTGTCTCATTTCTTTGATAGGGGTGTTCTTACCGGCTATTAACTTGTCCAACAGCATGACCAGGGGTATCATCCCTTTTGTCAGAGCAGTCTGCACCTTTTGCAAACGGATATCTCTGGACTTGGGCGTCTTATTCAATTGCGTCCAGATCGCCTCGTTTACACGTGTAACTGCTAAATTGTCCACATTCTGGGGTCGATGATAGGCTTCGAACTTACGTTTTGCGTTATCATCGGAGAATTTGCTGTGAAGCATTTTATTAACCACGTCAGCTATGGACTGGTTTATAGCGGGAGTACATTCCCCTTCGATCTCTTAGAGTTCTTTTAACTCATTTAACAGTGATACGTCGTCCTTAACTTCAGGCTGACTTTCAATGCTTCCACTTCTGGTGTCTGCGGGAGCCTGATCAAACTCTTCACCTTTGTCTTCATTTACATGTTCTAAGAGTTGGTCCATGTCAGTATCGTCTGAAGTCTCCATAGGAATTTCACCTTTGGCGCCTCAAGGCATTTTTGCATGCCGATGTGTTTGAATGTCTCTATCGTCTGCAGGTCGCTTCGCTGCATTTTGCGTAGACGTTGTCGTCATGGCCGCCATATTGGATTTTGCCGCCTCCATAACTGTTGCAAATTCGAACATTGTGTTTCGAATAAAGCTCATATCCTTCGCGA
This sequence comes from Ptychodera flava, assembly GCF_041260155.1. NCBI lineage: Eukaryota > Metazoa > Hemichordata > Enteropneusta > Ptychoderidae > Ptychodera > Ptychodera flava. The sequence continues at coordinate 57,537 of NC_091928.1, forward strand.
AATCATGAAAGAAACTGCCATCAACACATTGCCCACTGCTATTTCGGCGCCCATCGGCCACCTCAGAAAGCTCACTTATGCCTGATCGGCCCGTCTCCATCACGTCTATGGCAGTATTAGCATTTGCCAGGCCAGCGGCTATGCTGCAGTCTGATGACGTGCCCGCTGACGGAAACCCTCCAGGCCTTGGCGATGGTTTAGCCCATTGTTGTGAATTTTCACCTTTTTTGCTGAAGGCAGGAGGTTTTGATGTTTTTGGCTTCAGTTTATCTGAAGATTTCCCCATTTTGGGAGTCTCTTTGTCTGCAGGAGATTCGCCTGCTCTCGAACTGCTTGCCTTTACATCCATTGTTTGTCACGTACACGTGGGGACCCACTGGACATGTACCGGAGTTCCCGCTCGACACTTCAAATTTGTGGGTATCGTCCACAAATGTTCTCAGAATTTTCTGAAAACCTCTCCAACTAATGGGATTTTACAAAGAATCTCTAATTATAGAGAAACGTGTCATATAGTACTACAAAAGGTAGAATTTTAGCCCGAATTTTCGGACCAACTTTGAAAGTGCTGGGCATACCAGCGTAGGGTTTTGCGCACTGAATGCTGGGTAGTAGGTGCTGCGAAATCTCGTGTGACCTAAGCTACGTAGTGATAGTGATACAGAATATTCAATTTGTTCATTTTTACTTGTGGAATCATTAAAAATCAGCTATATCATTCAAAACCTTCATATCAAATCTGTGACCTCGTATTAAAATGAACACAGATTTAAGAATGTTCTGTCTTGATTTTCCTTCATAGCGATGAACTAGTCTGAGAAAAATAGAAGACTGAAAAATCCCGTCTATAGGGAAACTACTGGAGATGTCTTCAGTTTGTTGTAAATGAAACTACCACATTTTCCTAATTACTCTCCTTTTGTAATGGAAACAGTCACATACAAGGTTCATTAACAAGTCAACCAACAGTAAGGTCTCTATAACTTGTTTCTCCATTCTAGTTAATAATGCATTAATTAATACTCACAACTGTGATTATAATCAGCATTGCTATCCATCGTTTGAAGCTGGCAGTTGGTTTCCAATCAAATCTGGTCCAACTGTAGGGTGTAAACTGGGCTGCAATACGCTTTACTTTACCACTGTAAATATCAATAAATAAAATAAAATCAATTTCATGCAGTAAATATTTAGAAAAGAAACAGCATCTGGTGTAAACATTTTGGAGTTAGTCATGAAGTTTACAAGAGGAAGATTAAATTTCTAGAAAACAATAATTATAGCACTCTATTTGGGAGTCTTATTTATATCAGTAACACAAGAACAAGAACAATTAAAGCTGCAAGTAGCATTGGCGGGGCCCGAGCATTTGCCTTGATTGAAAGTACTTGCACTTATGACACTATGTGCAAAATTTGAGCTTTAAATGGTTTTATGGTTCTTGTAAGAAAGAATTTTGAATATCATCTCAGTGTTTCACCTGGGTTCTAAAATCTTGTAACCAATTTGGCTAGAAGCCCTAAAAAATAGTGGCAATGCCGCTGTTCACTCCCATATAGTTATCAAAACAAGCCAACCATTGTATGAAACATGGACATACATACAGACAGACTGACATACACAGACTGGCACAGAGTGATGACATTGACCCCAAGTGTGCCTTGGCCAATGGAGAGTGATAAAGACATAACAAACAGCTGAATGTAATGATAAAATAGTTAAATATAGGCCTACAGGCATTCTAGGTGAATATGTTACAGCAATTTGATTAGTTTCTTTCCCTTTTTACCTCGCGTGCGCATGCGCGCAGCGAGGTTATGGTTTAGGCGTTTCTGTGTGTGTGTGTGTCTGTCTGTTAGCACGATATCTCAAAAACGGCTTGGCAGATTCCGATCACATTTCGCACACAATTTGTTCTTCAAATTTGCAAGAACTGATTAGTTTTTGGTGGTTGTGCTTTGCGAATTTATCAAGTTATGAGTAAAAGAAAATTTGTGGCCTGTATAAGTCTATGGGAGGCTAAATAAGTATGTTTGAGGGCGCTATACTAAAACATTTTACACAAAGTGATTTCTGAATTCAGTCACTCGGCCGTGGTGATCGCTAATCTTGAGTTTTGACTGTTGATGTCGTCGTGTCGACGTTTGACTTTAAGAATCGTGTGGGTTACTCTGGACATAGCGAACCAAAAGCTAGATTATCGAAGGTAAGCGTCATAATATTTGATCAATGCATTTTTCTCTGAGAATGAGATGTAGAGTGACACTTTTCAATCTTGTGTGTGTGTCAGCGAATTTATATTCCGGCATGGTTCCGCTGAGATCAGCATAATATTATGGCGACGTATTGACAGTCTGTGTCTTTTAAGTTGCTTTTCAAGATTGTATTAGCTACAGAACCAACAATGACAAATTTTTCATGAGGCATTGATGTTAAATCAGCAGCAGTAGGCTAGCTCCTGCGTACAATAGGTCTGCGTTTCCCGGCGATACGGTGGTAGGCCGACGGCTTGTACCACACTGTCCACAGGACACCACGTGGTAGAGGCCGTGTGCACAACCTGTACGCAGAGCTTCGAATACACTAGACAGAGTTCGTGTTTCCGTAAATTAGGCATTGAACTTGACAATATAGGCAATAACCAGAATCATCGACCATCGCCTGACAAGTGCACCATAGTCAGCTGTACATGAGTTGCGTGGCGTGGTGAGCAGGTTCCCATGGGTATTTATTTTTTGAAACGCGTACTTCAAAGGTCACGAACTCATTTTGCTGCTACACGGCGCGGCATAGATGATTTTGAGAAATTCGGGAACAAATTTTGTCATCTATTGACACATTTTCCTTCTTCATAAAAGCCAATACCCCAAGAAGTACTTTACAAAATGTGCACGCGAGGCCATTCAGTTCATATCTGGTCTACTTCTGTGATAATTTTCAAGATGATCAATGCGCAAGGCAAGTTTATGTATCGAGATCAGACAAATATGTTATCTTTTACAAGCACACAGAAACCTAATCTTGAATTTTGATTTATAATACTTGACCAGACTGAAATACATAACATGCAACCAATGTTTACATTTTGCCCATACACCAGATACATGGAGAGATTTCAGCATACGATCATTAAAGAGGAAAGTACAGCGCCGTGGGCACACAATAGGCAACGTCGTAGTGACGTTGGTTCTTGACAAACACTGGGCGGGATGGTTAAACACTTACTTAGTCGTTGGCTTATCAGAGAAACATAAACTATCTTTTACATCGGGAACTACCGATTATCACCTCTGCCTGAATATTACGGAAGTGTGTAGGGTTCACACAATTCGAGACTACATTATAACTAGGGTTTGTGGAGTGGTCGAGGAGTTGTGGTCTGGTCGACAGACCTTCCTTGACTGTGATTTCTTCTCTACTAAAGGTGACTGTATGCCGTACATTGTGAGTTCAAATCCAATCAAAATTTACTGAATTCAAATCACAGTCGTTTTGTGGTTCGATAGACAGCAATGCGATGACCGCTGTGGTATGCAATAGAAATACATGTATAGGAAGTTATGAAACAGAATGGTCGTTCGCTCATGTATCGCCGAGTTCGGAGACAAATTTCCATCATACAATTTACTCAATAAACACCAACGATGTACGGCTTTCAATACATCTCTGAATTTCTGCTAACCTTTTTGCGTCTGAGTAGAGGTGTGCATACTCCGTTGCGATTTCAAACGGGACCCGGTTTTCAACCCCCTGGTTCCAACCCCCGCTTTCAACATGGAACGGCTACTTTCTCACAACAGCAGCGGGTGATTTGAATGTGAAGGCGCTGTGATTGAAGCCAGTAGTTGAAATGGACATAGTATTACGAGCTTCGGAAGGAAGATAGAAAATGAAGGTCTTCACTTAGTTCAGGAGAGAATTTCCTCGAGCACTGTATTGAGTTCAAATCTAGCCCTGAACATCTCGTGCTCGAGCGCGCAAACTAGACATATAAACAATAATGGGACAGTCTAGCAAATAGATTATAGTCTCTAAGGACGATGGCAGATTGTGATCGTCAGCAATTGTAAGTTAGAACCTTCTACTGTTTGTAGCTTTATGGCTTTTTTGGTTGGCAGTGATGTAGATAATAGCCAGTCACTGGTAAAAAGACGTCGCGCGGCCGGGTTACACGCAGCTTGCAACGGAAAAAAAAAACTTGTGAATTTGAAAAACAAATCTTCACTCATTTGTAAGTTTATTTTCGGTGTAATTTTGGTATTTCGAACAAATCACAGAAAAGCGTGAAGAAATTTTGAGTAAAACTGATTTAAAACGTTACGATCCCCAGTTTAGAGTTTGGTATGCAACATCATGACCCGAAATATAGTAAGGGCAGGTTGCATATCCGGTTACCTCGGATAGGTAACCTCGGAAAACATCAACGACCGTTCGTAATATGCAAATGACATGTGACTGAGACGTAGTGGAAAAGTTGTCCGTAGTTCCATAGATGAGCCTGCATATTTGAATACTATATACGCTGCTTGCTGTTCACGATATGTAAGCCAGAAACTTCAACAAAAGGAAACTACTAGTAATCTGTGACAATGGTCAGCAAAGTATTTTGAAATACATTGGTAAAGAAAGTAAATGACGCTGATGAGTCCCCCAGGACAGCTGTGCAGGGCCATGGTCGTCGTCAATGAGTACTCAAGTATGGATGATCGATCTACAATGCAATGTTGACGTAGCCAGTAACAGTGGTAACGATGTAATCGACACTGAAATTTCAATTCCACTCAGCTCAACTGAATTGAATCAACTGATATAAACAATGACCAAACTTGTCACAATGCCAAAGGTACTTCCTCAAAATGTGAGTGAAAAGATTCAGTTTCGATGCCTGAAGGAAGAAATGAAATTTTCATTGCCTTCAAAACGACGTGTGACGACTCTCAATGTTCATAACTTTTTACAGGAACACATACAAAACGTTTTTTTTCAAGACCACCAATCACTCGAAAAGAAAATGATGTTTCTTGCGTGTTCATTACATGTGTCTTATCATGTACGTTGTATGTGGCTGTGTATGCGTATGTTTAGTTGTGCTCAGCAGGAATCAAGATCGTCCAGGCCGCAATTTGAATTTTAGTAATCATGATGGGCGGCATACATTAACATTTAGAACAGAGGTCAAAAGGACATTCTGGCCCCACGCTTTGTGAAAATATGCGTTCTATGTATTAAATAATAGTGTTTTGCAACGTTTTTTCAACATAAAGTCAGTCGCTATACATTGACAGGTGTCATGTATGAGATTGTAAGGAAATTAATGCCACTCAACCGTCAAATTTCTGGAAATCTTGGAGCAAATCGAGTGCGTCTTACCCGTAGCGTAGCTTTTTCACATCTGCATAGTCTTACCATAATCCCCCTTTTGAAGGGGACTTTGGCGTTTAACTCAGAAACCCTACAGTAAAAAGTAAACATTGTTTTCTTCCAGAACAACTGGTGCATCCACATCTGGAACAATTTACAAACTTAACAGGAGGATGACACAAGAGATAAAGTTAAGAAATTTAACTGTGGTGAACTTGACTATTCCTTTCAAATACTTACCTAACTTGACATCTTAAACTAAAATACACTGCATGGTTAATTGTGCACAAAAATACATCAGGGGTGGACCATTTTATAAAGGGGGTGTCTGGAAGATTGATGAGGTACCGTACATTGTCTTTTTCATCCAATCAATTGTGCATTCTTTTTTTCCCACTCTCCCACCTTTTCTTTTTGTCAAACCTTCTCTGGCTGATTTTTTGCTCAAGTGTTGACACACGTGAGCATGTGTCGCAGCGATGTCTGTCTGTCTGTCTGTCTGTCTGTGTGTCTGTCTGTCTGTCTGTGTACTCAATATCTCAAAAACGGCTCGTCAGATCAGAATCAAATCTGGTACATAGATTCTAGTCCAGTCAATTTAGGGTTTAACCTAGGACTAATTGCAACAGAAATTATTTTTTCACCATGACCTTTGGAAAGGTCTCACTAATGACATATTAAAAGTATAGGAAAATATAAGGGGTGCAAATTGGTTAAATTTGCATATATTCAAATTAGCTATATATGGCCTGTAAAATGACTGCTATACTCACAATTTGGGCATGTAAACTGAATTCCAGTGACTTTTTTCATTTTTCATTGCAACACAATTTAGTAAAGTTCAATAAGTTATTTTCTAAATATCCATAACAATAAATATTATGCAAATTATTAATTTGCATATATTCGCAGTTTTTCCAATATTTCAGACAAAATTTATGTTTAAGCTCATATATAAACAAATTTTTTCTATATGAAATTGTTAAGGTTTTGCAAGAATTATCAATTCCATACCAAAAAAGATATGAGGTTGACCTAATTTGCATGCTAATTATTTTAATACAAAAGGCCTAATTTGCATAATTGAATGCAATATGACTACAATAGCTTCCATTCATATTTTCTGGTTATTCAGAAATGCAATGAACAAAGAGAAGAGTTTCAGAGCATTACTGTTTAAATAAAGGTAATCAGAATACTTTCTTTGGGTATTCTTCTTTCTTTTACGACTTAAAGGTTATTCATGAAAAATCATTGGACATGTTCAATTTTTTGACATCCATTGTCAATAGTTCAGTCATTTTCTCCTACAACATGTTTGCTTGCAGTAAAACTTTTGAAGGAATTTTTTATGCTTTTGGTCCCTATTTTCAATGACGACGGGAATATTCAGTTACTAATAAATGGTCCACCACACTTAAAAGTTGTGCCTGTGAATCATCTTTCTCATTATTGAACTATTGATTACTACAACTACTAACGAATAGTCGGCAAAATTTACAGAGACTAGCAATAATAATTATGTTCATTTTACCATCTTTAGCTAAGCGGATTCGCTTGGCGGAAGCAGTATATAACGATCTGAGTTCCCAGTTTTACCCTACCGTGTGAGTGTAGTATTCGAACGAGTGAGATCATAATCTTACGATGTTCTGAGTGGCCTGGAGATTTTTTATAATATACAATAAATTGACCCTGTTAAAATTACTCTGTTTTACATTGCTTGGATATTGATATTTTTTTCTATACTTTTTGACTTTTGAATTTTTGATTCTCCATTGGCGGCAGCACATGTACGGTTACAACCGTCATGTGATGACCGGAGTGCGATTGTAAAGTTGTCGGGAACAGTTGTTGTTCAGAAGAAAAATCATTTTGTATTTAAAGGCTGCAGTTCGGGATTGTTCATGATAAACAGCCAATTATACATTTCCTACATCTTTGGAGAGGGGATTACGGTAATCTTTCATGTGTTGAAAATTTTTTGAACGTGTTTGCAATGTGTTCCCACGATAGGTGTGAACTGATTCTTTGTCAGTAAAAATCGTCAGAAATGGTCCAGTAACCATGGTAAAATAGACACAGATGAAAAAATCATTGCGAGGAAGATAGTAAGAAATTCACATTGCAATATTTGCTGTCGTATTTCTCAGCAGGAATAACCCATTTTTACACGTTGTGTATAAGAAGAGCAAGCAGGTGTTCGGCGGTCAATTGCTTCTATCATAATGATCTTGATCACAGCTATTTGGCGAGAAGACAGCGGGTACTTATAATCTCGCAAAATTATTGACATCATGTCTTTGTATTGACAATTTTCGATCGGAGGCAGTTCAAATCAACAGCCGTGGTATATTAGGAATCGTGTTTATCACTGGACACCGAGCTACCTGCTATCAACAGTACGTTATGTACCATCGGCGGTAACACACTGGTCGTAATCTTGTCTAATTCTGCCCCGCCTTTTTCACCGTCCTGAAAAAGCTAGAATTTTTTTACCCTGACATATAATACAGCGACCTTGCACACTTATGACCATTCCAATGTTTCTGTTGGGGTTTGTTGGCTTTTTAATTTGCTCCGTGGCCCCGGTAAGATTTTTTCAATACGATACACAGTTTGAATTTTTTTCAACGTAAATTTAGTATATTGCCAGTTTGTTGGGTAAAGTTGTCTGGAATGAAAGTTTGAGTTGACGCTGACAGAGTAGACGTCGAGCCCGGTACAGTTGACTGAGATCCGGTCGGTTTGGGGTCGTTTAGTCCGGAAACCTGCAGAGTTCTGTATGATCATCGTTCGGAATTTAGGTGAATTTTTTGGTCAAAGTAATTCTGTAACAATGTATGCCAGATTCCTTGTGTTGTTTTTGTCACTGTCATACGCATATACGGACGGTTTTCGATTAAAAACTGTAAAAATATCCAGTGGTCGTAAATGTGTGCAAAGTTTATTCAGTGACTGTTTACGCAGCAGTCGTCGATTCGACTAGGATTTGCCACCATGTAACAACTGTAAACACCGCGTCAACAGTCAATACGAAAATTTTGTGCTGAATCGAGTAAGATAATAATTTGCTTGCAGGGGGAAAGGTCAGTCCATCATCCGTCAAAGTTGTTGATCCAAAAAATATCCACTGTGCACCAACTACATGAGTGGCTGTTATAGTTATTCACGTAGTTCCATTGGCTTTCCTCTGCCCCTTGTTACGAGCTATGTTCAAAATGCGTCAAGCTACGAATATCGGTGAAGTACCGGGTACATTGATTTTGTTCAAAGCCACTGCCTGTTTGTTCCCAGTGTTGTTTTTGTGTCTCTAACGTTGGCTGGCTCTATATGCGTACAAACATAGCAGTCGGGATTAAGATTTCCTGGATAAATAGATACACTCATAGTTTATTCCGCCTCTGACGCAAAGATACACACTGTTTTACATGTGCCACTCCTAGGCCCTGGGATCGATTTCCATACCTTTAAGGGGTAGACCCACCTTCCTTGAGTGATTTTGGTCATTTTTTGTTTTATGGTAAATTTTGAATCTGTCTAATATGGCCTTTGAGTGGACGATAAGTTTGAAACCATAACATACTCGGAAATGAGTTAGATTTTAACAAAAATGAACATTTTAGGCCAGTTCGCGTGCCGTGTTTTTCTAATGTCTTAACGGTTTCCAGATTAGTCAAGGCTATCTCAAAAGCGCAAGTAGATTACGTTAATTCCGTCCGGAGAAGTGCGCATGCGTCAGTCTTCTTCCCAGCTGCCGGCAGGAAGTATGTCGCGGCTACTGAACATGCTGAAGGTAGCCGTCGATTGCAAAAGCATGGTTCACAAAAGCGAAATATCAAGCATATGGCCGGGAATGAGAGGACAGTTAAAATTGTCAGAGTTACAGTCAGGCTTAAAACTCCAGTTTCCGATGCGTTGAAAAGGTGTAAACTGGAAATGGTCGCAAGCGAGGACTGTAACGCAGAACGCTTACTCATTCAACAAGTTGCCTGTCCCGTTTTTCTCGAGGGTCTATGACTAAACTGAGCTTCGAACAAAAACTTGTGATACATCTTGCGCACAACAGAGAGGCTGCTCGTTGTAGTTTACGTTATTTTTACCTCGTTTTCCTATGACACGTATTTAATAAAAATGTTCCCGTATAAAACAAATAACGGCCGAAAATCCAAATAGTAGGTCTTTGTCTTTACATGTTTGCCAAATAAAGTCCAGCATTCAAAATTAATCGCCGCCGAAAACCAAAACGTACATTTGTGTCCGCTAACAAATGACGTGGACTCGATGCAAAGTATAGTCTGACATTCAATGACCCCGCCCAAATCAAACTAGGCTACTCCGAAAATCCAAAAATTACGTCTTTTTCTGATAACAGTATACATGTTTGTCTGCACCTAATGAAGTCCGACATTCAAAATTGATCCCGCTCCGAACTAATTGCGACTGATGATAAAAATGTCAGATGATTTTTTTACGTCTGCAAATGCCCAGTGAAATCCGGCAACTAAAACTGATACCGGCCCCTCTTACATTACGGTTTACACGTAAAGCATGCAATGAAGATTACGTTCCTAGCCTGTACGTCACCACAAGTTTTCTATATTTTTTTGTGAAAATAGTTGCGACGTCTTTTTATTTCGACAGTTGGGCGAGCAACATTCCTCTCCGTAGAAATTAGAAATATGCCAATAGTTCGAAATTTTATAACGAGAAAATCGCACCGGTGTCTGCTCTGCCCGGTTTGGAAACGTGAGCTTATTGTGAAGTTCTATGCGGGCACAGAGGGATAACGCATGTACAGTTTTGCTATATTACATTAGATTGATGCCGTGATTTACAATGTAAACACAATGTTGACCTTGCATTTTTTTTTCAATCTGTACCGAAGCTAATCATACGGCAGACATAATTTGTCTCGATCAACTGAACTTTTATTGGCGGACCGCTCATGAAGTGAGTCGAAGTCCAGGGTTGAAATCAATCTCTATTGAAAAGTATGCGATATTTCACAGCACAAATTCATGTCGGTATAGCTTTAAAATCATTGCGATTGAATTGTCATTAGGTAATTATAAACTTATGCGGTGAATTTAAAGAAACCAAAGTTGAAAATGATAGAATAATTTCCATGAACTTGAAAACAATTAAACAACCATGAACGTGCTCTTTCCGAATCAGCAACTACTTTTTCCTGTGGATAAACTCAATCACGCTGAAAAACAGAGTGCTGCTGGTCTGTGTATCGTCGTTATCATAGTAGTTCAATGGACAGTCACCACCGGAGAACGACGAATGCTCGTTTCCACATATCAGCCAACGCGATATTCAACTGTTTGACTGACGAGGAAGTTCACGCATTTCATTATTTGTACAAAATTCGACCGTCGCGATTTTAGAATGACGCATTCAGTTTAATATCAGCGCGGTCACAGATTCACGCTTTTAGAATTGTTCAAGTTTCGTGTCAGAATCGATTTATTTCAGTTTTTCGCCAACTTTTTATCTTACTATTAGGAAATCGTTTGAGATACCAGATATTGTCAGGTGCTATATTTAGTTTAGCCTAACGATGGGTTCTAACCTGGCACAACACAAAGTTAGCCCGGCACTGGTGCTTCTGAGGTAGGAAACCGCGTTCATGTAGGTGTCCGTTTTTAGCTCCATGCCATGTTCAAGGCGGACTGTGGTCGTACTTCAACATGCAGTACGGAACGTAAAAGCTAACGTACGCAACATGGCGTCTGAATGAACTTCGTCTTTGTCGGTATGTACCACATATTCATTGTCACGTGTCTCTCTCCGGGCAGGAAGCTGAAAACGCGGTGACGATTGCGCAACCAAAAGAGAGGAAAACACAATGTCATCGGACTAGGCATGCAAAATCACATAATTTTTACGAAGTATATACGCAGCCAGCCATTTCTTCGCTTGATAATCAAATTTTACCTGGTACACTACAGTGCACAGTTAATACGCTAGTTTGTATTTAGCAAGAAGATTATCCCCAGATTTAGCTCGGAATGACAGTTGTGTAAATAAAGCCTAACGCTTACGTCGCGAACTGGCCGTTTCAGTGTTCATTTTCTTCCAATTTTCACGTCATGTATCATTTCATTCATACCACAAATTCAGACAATTGTGTAAAAAGTCCTGTACTTCATTATGGGCTGGGAATTTTCACCGAAAATGTGAGCGAACCGGAATTTTAGCTGACTTTGTGCGACTCCAAGGGTCGCATACACATTTCTGCGATTTACTCCGTTCCGTTTTTGTCAATGTATCGCAACTTCTGGAGAGTGTAACTTGGTGCCTCATTGACGGATTAGCCTTATCTTCGCACAGGTTGTAGTTAGTGACTGTTTCTACAAAACCGTGTCTCAGAATGCCGATAATGTTCCAGAAACAAAAGATATCGTGCCAAATGTGGACAAAAGCCGTTAATTTATTCAGAATCCACTACTTCTCACTTTCAAGGCTAATTGTGCAAAAACAAAGCGGAGTATCAAAAATCCAAGACACGGTTTTTTACACACCTTACCCTGCTATCGATTGCAGTAAACGGCTCACCAATGGCCATCACCCTCTCGGACTTACACTTTTTTAAGTGAAAAAACTCAAAAACACACATTTTTGAGCAAAACAAACACACAAAAACAGGTTTTGAAATATTCATAAAGTTTTTATAATCTTCAATTGTCGAGCTACCCAAACATATACTACATATCGGGTTAAAGATTCATTTTAATGGTGAAAAATCAGGTTAAAGAAAAGTGTCTGCGAATGTGGGTCTCCCCCTTAACATCAAAATATGCCTTTGCTGGATACCAAATATATAGGGCGAAATATTAAAATCAGCCATGTTCAGCAAAATCCACACAACAGCATTGATCCTTTTCTAATTTGATTTGATTTGCTTATGTTATCCTTGTATGACAGTCAGTACAATATGGAACTTGAACACAACACAGTGAATAAGTATGCTGTAAATGAAATGGTGTGGCTGCATCCACATGCAGCAATAGGAGTGCCTTAGTATCTCACCCCTCATTTCCAACCTGTCCCATCCCTGAAAAAATAGTTTGGTCTTATATTTATAATGTTAATAATTTCTGTATTTGTTAAAATGTGCGCATCTCAAAAACTTTTGTCATAAACATTTTCATTGTTTTTTATAGCTGACAAGTCAGTTAACCTGTTTATTTTGAATATTTGCGCATTTTTCCTCTGTATTTGACATTTTCAGAATACCTTTTTATTCAATTTGTCATTTTCTAAAAGTTAAAATGCTCCTTTGTGTGGTCAAGCTTTCCACAAGCATCAAATGTGGTACTTCATATAGGAAGGTCTGCCTCTAGAGGGCGGGCATCATGAACAGTGTTTGTTAGTTATTCCCTCCACATAAACTTCTGATTGCACTGTAAACATTGAACACGGCCGACGTCCGATATTCCTGTCTAAAACTTTCATTCATTTTCGTTCATATGACTCTGAAACTCCAGGAAACGATTGGGAAGAAATAGTTATCTTGAAATATTGAGGTACTCGCCGATATTTTGCAAAATTAAATGAGAAAAAATGCTAGGAAAATGCCGACAGGCTTACACAATGACAGTTTTCAGACTCAGAGGCATATGATCATCTGCAGATTATGCAACAGGCCCATATCAGGGATATCCACGCAACTCAGTACCAAACACAAGCGCACACAGAGTGAGCAAACACAAAGTGAGTACCCCTAACGTCAGCTCAGTAGTCTGTAATATATCGTAGTCAACTAAGAAACCTTGGAGAAAGGCGTAACACTGTGGCTATGCCGCTAAGTCCCTTTTGATTTTTTTTCACAGCTCAAAATCGTTCTCCTACTCCTCAACCTGAACCATGAACACCCCCACCAGTTTATGATATGACCAATCACAATGACATGACGTCAACGGATCTTGACAGACGGAAGTAATGACAGACGGAAGTAGAAGTTGATACCAGCATACTGGTTTTCAACTCTAATACCTTCTCTGTCTATAAATAGACACGAAAAGGTAAAAATTGCCCTAAAAATATAAAAATTGTCAGTTTCAACCTAACTTCAATATATTATATTGAGATGAATCTTAGATACCTGTATACCAAATATCAAAGCTATCAGATCAGTAGTTTTTGGATAAAAAAATTTTTGAAAAAAAATTGGAAAAATTGCCCAAAAATTACAAATATGATAATATCAATACAATTTGTAAAAAACTTGACTGAGATCATCCTGAGGAACATGACTATTAACTTTCAAAGCGATCAGAAGAGCAATTTCAGAAAACAAGATTTTTTGACTAAAAACAGAAAAAAATACCCTAAAAATACAAACATGCAAATTTCACCCAAATTTCTGCACACATAATTTAGAATACCTAAAGGAATCTACACACTAAATTTCAACCCAATCTGACCAATGCTTACGGAGTTTTAGCCATTTGCAGGATTTTTGCTTTTTTCACCTTATTTGCATATTTTTGGCACTGACATATTCATTTGAACAAATTCACATCTCCACCCCTAGGTGCACCTGTAAAACTGGAGTTCCCTTGACAGCATCGTAAGGAAAATGACATGTTTTCCCAGTACTATCTTGATTCTTTGACCCTGCTCACCCCCGTCGCCTAAATAGAATAGTCTCACTCACGTCCGCCACTGTTTATTGACGGCCACGATGTCTTCATGCTCGAAACATGCAGTTTCTTTTGTTTGAAGCAATTATCCTTTCATTTGTGAAGACTTTTCCTGGTGACTATTGCAATTTTCACTGCTATGTTGTTATTTTCACAAGATGTAGACAGTCCCCGAGGTTATCGTTCGCCCAGTTAAAGCGATGAATTTGTTTCTTCGCTTCGATTAGTTTGTATGTGCAATGTGTGATAGTAAGCGTCCATGTGTGAGTGCTTCACGAACTCTACAAATGTGGAGCGGTCTCGGTCAGAAGAATGTAACAACTTAGCCGGCTTTTGAACCACTCTTTTTTGGGAGTTGAGATTTAGCTGAGCGGTTCTCTCTGTGGCCTCTCCGATAGGCGACTGATGCTGTATGTTGTGGGTTCGAACCCAATTGAAAACTAGCCGTATTTGATACTAGAATATTGAGTTGCCTTTCCGTTTAGGCAATGCATGCCTGTTCACATTACTGTTGATCAGCAGCATACATGACGTCTTTGTTGCAAGTTTGGGGTTTTTTTTGACACTGAAATTTCACCAAAATATCAGTTCTGTATTCAGAGATTGTACAATCAATTTATTTGCATGTGTAAGTCGATTTTGAAAGCGATAGAAAGATCGAGTGGTGTTGAAAAAAACTGTGCATAAAATTAGCATAAACAAGTCATTGTCAATGACATAGTCCCCACTTGTAAAAGGAGTATTAGTCTTGATGGGGCAGGAAAATGTGGTCATTAAAAAGTATCGCTGGAGTGTATAAGTTCACATCTATGGGCACATAGGTTTATGTCATTTTTCCCAATTTATAACAAGAGGCATGTCTAAGTTATGGTTCTAAATCGGGAAAAAAGATCAGACCTCTGGCTGTGTTGGCCAGCCAAGAAATACATATGTGCATAATAAATGAGGTACGAGATGTGAAATCTGAAGGTGTAATATCCTATCAAAATTGAAGCTTATAGAACTTGTGGTTACAGAGTTATGCATATATATGTATAATCAAGGTCTAAGGTCATCAAGGTCACGTGACATTTTGAAAAAAAATTGTATTGCTAAGTTATCCCTATATACCAAAAATCTGACCTCTAGCTCTATTGGCTCACTCAAAATTAGATATGTGCATTATTGATGAGGTACAATATGTGGCGTCACAAGGTGTCCCATCATACCATATATGAAAGGTTTGGCACTTGTGGTTACTGAGTTGTGGACAAATATGTATATTTGAGGTCAAAGGTCACCAAGGTCACATGACATTTTGAACAAAAATTGTATTGCTAAGTTATCCCTATATACCAAAAATCAGACCTCTAGCTCTATTGGCTCGCTCAAAATTATCGGTGACATGGGGCCTTAGTTAGTGACCACTACCTATCTGACTTACAGATTGATATATGGCGGGTGCCACATGTGGGGCAGGATGCGCTTACTATTTTCGAAACACCTGACATCACTTCTTGGTCTTCTGGCCAGAGGTCCATATATCTTTCTTTCATGAATATGACTTTGTTTGTGTACCGTCTATTTACTGTCTGTTCTGTGCTGTTTTGTGTCTATGTTTACAACTATTGTCTTACAAATTTTGACCTAGTGTTATTGGATTATGGATTGGTATGATTGCGATTATTTTACTACGACCAGGTCGATGCTCCTGCTGGTGGACATATTGTCCCCGAGGGCATCATCCACCTGGTACTTGTACATGATAATGAAGGACTGTATAAGAGATATATTCATACCGGCTGGGACGTCGCCCGGGTTAACAAGGTCCCGACCAGCTACACGGGGCACAGTAGCTCAAAATCCGTGTGTCCCTCGGATTATCCTTCGGGATGTTACTAAGACATCATACGTGCAATCAGAGGGCAATTTTTATCACAGAAATGGAGAAAGCTACCAGACAATTACACCATGCAAATTGCTACTGACGGACTGTTTAAAGTCATCTCCAGCTTGTGATTATACAGGTTCTATCACAAAGTGTGGTATTAAAAACTGCAAAACTTGTAGTATGCTCATCACTACAGAACAGTTCAGTAGTAGTTTGACAGGGAAGACCTATTCTACCAAATGTCTGGAACCTCTGAATTGCACAACAAAAAACATAATCTATGGAATTGAGTGTTCATTGTGTGGGCTCATTTATGTTGGTGAAACAGGAAACAGCTTACGATCTAGAATGAACGGACATCGCAGTGGAGTGAATCGATCTTTGGATGTGCAACTTTATAAGCATTTTAACCAGGACGATCACTCCACTTTGTCTATGCGTGTCCGTATTCTTGAAAAAATATACCATCCAACCAACAGCCCCACACTTAGTTCACCATTCCGTAGACAGAGAGAATACCACTGGATTAGACAGTTAGGTACCGCAATGCCTTATGGTTGTAATGACAACATCAAAGATATAGGCAATCTCTCGAGTCCTGGTTGTTCAGAAGTGAATGTGATGGGCCTATTTGAGTCTTCTGTCCGTAGAAGACGTAGTCATGGACATAGGCGTTACCATCGGCCTAAATTGGATACATCAGCTACCTCCAATTGCCATGACAAATTTCATGAACTGCTTCTTTTATTGCAGAAGCCTTTAGGTCTCCATCACATTCGTACTTCATTATATGCTCTTTCCATCAAGGACTTGAGAAGGTTGCATGTCTATGCATTGGGATTGTCTTTGACAGATCTGAACAAACAAACGTACAGACTGGTCAGTATTATTGCTGACATTGCACTATACAGACTATACAAGCCTGTTCGTGCTGAACCTATGACTGATGATCATCGTCATTTCATACATCTTCCATTTACTAACAAAGGAATTGATGCCATTAATATCAGCAATATACTACACAACAAAAAGGTTACATCAACTATACCTGTATACTTTAAGAACCAGTCTGTACCTATTCTGTCATATCAATACACCAAGACAATCTCCAATAAAATATTCAATTACAATAAGGCATTGCAGCACTTAAAAATTGATGAATTCCTTCAAACACCAGCATCCTGTGACTGCTCTACATCTCCCTTCAAATATACTCCAGTTGGCCATGTCATCACTGGTGATCTGAACTTGGTTGAACATCACCACCTTCGTAAGATATTATCTTGTGGACCCAAGTTCAGAGAACCTCGCAGGATCAACTGGAACCATAATTTTAAGATCATTATGGACTCAGTTGAGGAATATGCCAGGAAATGGGCTAAAAGGGAGGATGTAGAGCTGGACACACTGTCAGAATGGGTCAAATCTGTGAGGAAAATAGTGCGTGGCCGTATTGGTCGACTAAGATCACATGTTTGCAGAAGACCCTATTCTGTATTTAAAGATCCTGATGCTGTTAAGTGTTTGAATGATATCCATGACAAATATGTTGTCGTCCCTGCTGATAAAGCTGCCAATAACATTGTATTTGTCTGTAAGAAGTATTATTTTGAATGTCTTATAGACGAACTTGGTGTAACTAAGAGCTCCACCAACTCCACTTACAGACAATCAATGTTCAACAATTCTGAAATTTTGGCAAATCATAAGTCATTCATGGATAATTTTAATATTACAACAAAGGATGACCATAATAAGTTGCCTAGCTTATACTGGATACCAAAGCTCCACAAAACACCTTACAAAGCTAGGTTTATCGCAGGATCTTCAAAATGTTCAACAACAGAGTTATCGAAGATACTGACTTCTGTTCTTTGTACTGTTAAACGGGGACTTCAATCATACTGTGATGTTGTCTTTTCTCGGAGTGGTATAAATCAAATGTGGATATTAAAAAATTCGAAAGATCTCTTGGAAAATTTGAAATCAAGATCTGTTTCAAAAATAACATCTATTAAAACTTTCGATTTTTCCACATTGTATACCACAATACCACATGATAAATTGAAAGAGCGCTTGAAAAACATCATCAACCAAGCATTTTTCTACAAAAACGGTTCACGCCGTTACAAATATGTGGTATTAGGGTATAATTCTACATATTTTGTTAAAAATACAACTAACGCTAAAGTGTTTTATACCGAGAAAGACATTATCAGTATGCTTGATTTCCTCATTGACAACATATTTGTTGAATTTGGAGGACACATTTTCCAACAGTGTATAGGAATTCCCATGGGCACTAACTGTGCTCCCTTACTTGCCGACTATTTCTGTTCTCATACGAGGCAGAATTTATCCAGAACCTTATCAAGCAGAAAAAGGTCTCTGTAGCTCGTACTTTCAACCTTACATTTAGATACATAGACGATGTTATTTCATTGAATAACTCTGAATTCAGTAAATATCTCGCTATGATTTATCCTCCAGAATTGGAGATTAAAGAGACTACAGAAACGGCCTCTTCTGCTTCATATCTGGACATTTTACTTGAATTTGACTCTAATGGTCACCTTTCTACTAAGCTATATGACAAGAGAGATGATTTCAACTTTAGTATAATTAATTTCCACACCTCATCAGTAATATTCCACTCTCACCTGCTTATGGGGTATACATTTCCCAGCTTATTCGATATGCAAGAGCATGCAGTTCATATGGTGATTTGTAGAGAGACATGGCCATCTCTCTTTCAAACTGTTAAATCAAGGTTACACCAGAGCAAGACTTGTCTCTACATTCAAACGCTTTTTTGCAGGTATCGCAAGCTGGTTGATAAATACGATATCTCTCTTCGACAAATGATCACTGATGGCATCGGTGACATGGGGCCTTAGTTAGTGACCACTACCTATCTGACTTACAGATTGATATATGGCGGGTGCCACATGTGGGGCAGGATGCGCTTACTATTTTCGAAACACCTGACATCACTTCTTGGTCTTCTGGCCAGAGGTCCATATATCTTTCTTTCATGAATATGACTTTGTTTGTGTACCGTCTATTTACTGTCTGTTCTGTGCTGTTTTGTGTCTATGTTTACAACTATTGTCTTACAAATTTTGACCTAGTGTTATTGGATTATGGATTGGTATGATTGCGATTATATGCACATAATTAATGAGGTACAATATGTGGCGTCATAAAGTGTCCCATCATACCATACATGAAGGGTGTAGCACTTGTGGTTACTGAGTTATGGACAAATATGTATATTTCAGGTCCAAGATCACCGAGGTCACGTGACATTTTGTCAAAAAAATTGTATTGCAAAGTTATCCCTATATACCAAAAATCAGACCTTTAGCTCGATTGGCTTGCTCAAAATTAGATATGTGCATAATGAATGAGGTACAATATGTGGCGTCATAAGCTGTCCCATCATACCATACAATAAGAAGGGTGTAGCACTTGTGGTTACTGAGCTATGGACAAATATGTATATTTGAGGTCAAAGGTCACCAAGGTCATGTGACATTTTGTCAAAAAAATTGTATTGCTAAAACATCCCTATATACCAAAAATCAGACCTCTAGCTCGATTGGCTTGCTCAAAATTAGATATGTGCATAATTAATGAGGTACAATATGTGGCGTCATAAGGTGTCCCATCATACCATATATGAAGAGTGTAGCACTTGTGGTTACTGAGTTATGGACAAATATATATATTTGAGGTCAAAGGTCACCAAGGTCGCGTGACATTTTGTCAAAATATCTGAGATATCTGCGTGAACGGATGGACTCACGGATGGACATGACCCAATCTATAAGCCCCCTGGACTTCATCCATGGGGACTAAAAACTGTGTCACTGCATCCTTTTTGCAATATGAATACGATGAGAAACTAAATTTTTATTTTTCTTGGCCTTATACATGGGAGTCTATGGACTGCCTTATACATGGGAGTCTATGGACTGCCTTATACATGGGAGTCTATGGTCTGCCTTATACATGGGAGTCTATGGAGACTGCTTTATACATAGGAGTCTATGGAGATGAAAACTAAAAAGTCCTCTGACACGGCCAAATTTGATCGCATTGTGAAACAAATCGACGTGCATCTGTATGGGGTAGGGTACTATCCTTGTGCAAAGTTTGAAAGAAATTGACCTGGGCATGTCTGAGATATCTGCGTGAACGGACGCATGGACGCACGGACGCACGGACGCACGCACACACGGACGGACATGACCAAACCTATATGTCCCCACGGACACCGTCCGTGGGGACTAATTAAGCGTGCATGGCAGATAACGTGGGGTTGCTAGAGTATAAGCCCCTCCCCTAGTTTTACTGCTGTTTAGTGTTGCCGAACCGGGGGCTTATACTCGGACGAGTTCGGTATTTGTTAAATCGAGCTCAAAGGTCATTGAAGTCATGTGACATTTTGTCAAAAAAAATTGTATCCCATAGTTATCCCTATATACCAAAAATCAGACCTCTAGCTCTATTGGCTTGCCCAGAATTAGATATGTGCATAATTGATAAGGTACAGGATATGGCACCATACGGTCTCCCATCATACCAAATGTGAAGGATGTAGCACTTGTGGTTATTGAGTTGTGGCCATATATGTATATTTGGGTTCAAAGGTCACCCAGGTCACATAATATTTTGTCAAAAAAAATTGTATCTCATAGTTATCCCTACATACCGAACATCAGAATTCCAGCTCTATTGACTGGCCCAAAATTAGATACATGCATAATTAATGAGGTACAGGATGCGTCGTCATTAGGTGTCCCATCATACCAAATATGAAGGGTGTAGCCCTTGTGATTACTGAGTCATGAAGAAATATCTATATTTGAACAAATCTGAACTAGATCATCCCTAGGGACATATGTACCAAATATCAAAGCTATCTGACTGGTAGTTTTGAAGAAGAAGATTTTTAAACATTTTTTTACCAAAAATGACAAAAATTGCCTTAAAAATACAAATATGCAAATTTCACCATGATTTGAACAAATCTGACTGAAGTTACCCTGAGTAAACTGCATATCAAATTTCAAAGCAATCGGACAAGCGGTTTCAGAGAAGAAGATTTTTTTACCAAAAACAGCAAAAACTGCCCCCAAAATACAAATATGCAAATTTCACCACGATTTTAAGAAACTTAAGTGAGGTCACCCCAAGTGAACTGCATATAAAATTTCAAAGCAATTGGACTTGCAGTTTCAGAGGAGAAGGCAATTGTTGACGGACGACGACGACGGAAAATCAACTTATTTGATAAGCTCCGCGTTGCAGACAGCGGAGCTAACAAAATGGGGGGCACAAGATCCCACACATTAGTAACACTAGCAAAAAATCTGTGGGAATGGTGCCTAACGAAAAGAATAACACTATCTGCCGACCACATCCCAGGGAAACTGAATGTGGAGGCAGACAAGGCAGTCCAGGGTCGACCTCGACTCAAGCAACTGGCAATTAGACAAACATGTATTCCGCCAGATAAACTCCAAATTGGGTCCACTATCAACAGACCTGTTTGCAAATCGACTAAACCACCAACTGCAACATTATTACAGTTGGAAACCGGATCCGGGTGCGCTGGCAATGAACGCACTAGTACATCCCTGGGAAGGAAGAGTTTGCTACGCATTCCCCCTTTTCGCACTCATAGGGAAATGCCTCCGGAAAATATGACAGAGGGAGCAACAATCGTACTGATCGCGCCAGTATGGCAGGCGCAACCCTGGTACCCAACACTTCTGACTCTCCTAATAGACAAACCATTAACAATCAGAATACGGCCGGGGCTCCTCCTCAATCCTCAAGAGGATGAGAACCCATTAATTTCCAACAAAACCATGCACTTAGCCGCATGGAAAGTGTCAGGAAATCTCTCACTGACAAAGGCATTTCAAAAGACACTACTGACCTCTTAGTTGGATCGGTCAGACAGTCAACAAATAAACAGTATGACAGTGCATGGCGGAAATGGAGTAGCTGGTGTGATAGCTGAGCGCTTGATCCCTTTCACACAACTATAAATGAGATTTTGAGTTTCATTACATAGCAATACAAGGCCGGCAAAGAATACAGTACGCTGAACCTCTATTGATCAGCGATATCATCAGCCCAGGCGAAAATTAAAGGGCCTATGACATGCCCCATACAACCAAACGTAAAATCACTCTTTGGGTCTTGAAGTTAGCCTACGTCACTGTCTTGCATTGCGTATCGCCCCCCTTGTCCAGATAAAACGCAAGTAAAAGTTACGGGCGGGCGTGTACCCCTAACCCAACTTGTTCGACTTTTTTCGGCTTTTCGAAGTTGAGCCGACGACTTATTTTAATACGGGCAAACAGTCTTTCACACCTCCGCAATCTCATGTCCGTAAAGGTGTGAGGAAAGGGCTTCCTTTGCTCAGAACGTACACCAGGCGCGCAACGCACGAGAGAACATTGTAAGCTTAGTGTTTTATAGTGACATGGTCTTTTCAGGAGATTACCAACGGTCACATGTCGCGTACGGCCGATCGCCGCGCCGATAGAGTAAATTAAAATGACTGAAATTAAAATGACTTGTCAGGGTATCTGATTAGGTGTACTATGCTTTTATGCCAAATATGGGAAATTTCATCGGGAAACATTTGCGAGCCAGGAAGCTTCCCGTCTCTACACAATTGTGAACGGTGAAGACGGCGATTCAAAATGGCAACCCGACAATGCGGCGACAAGCTTTCTTTGTTTTTCTTCATCAAAACATGTACAAAATAGGCCTAACGCATCATTTTTGCTGGGTTCGTTTGCTCTGAAAATGCATGGGAACATGGGTCGATTGCACCATTTGCCTCGTGCTCCAAGGAAATGATAGTTCTGTCAAAGGTCGACGTCCAACACAGCTACACTCAGAGTGATAGTTTTCGGAAAGGGTAGTGAATTTCGCCCAACCAAAGTCGTTTCATAAATGACGAGCACTATGAATTCTTATTACCATACCCACGGTCCCTCATTTTGTGGAGGGACCGTGCCATACCTTTTGTGTTTATCGTCAAAGTGTTAACAGGATGGAAGTGGTATATAGGGGTCAAGTTGCAAAATTTTTGACCCCGTGTTTAGTGTGTCGTAATCGGACTGCTATCGCAATAAGCGGACGTCGTATTTGGAAAGTGAGTAGGGGCTAAATGCTGATACTTTGAAACTTCAAAACCCCAATTTTCATTTTCAATGTGTTTAAAAAACTGAATGTAAATATTTCATGATAATTAGTTACGTTTAATATACGACATAACCATATTTCGATGTCTTTGGCGTTTACCTATGGGCTGTCTCTGTGTGTTGCTTTTGGCACCTTTTATGGTATGGTCTGGCTAACATCGCAGAATTTGTATAGCCCGATCGCTTCTACTAAGCAAACTATCAAAAACGGGACAGCAGTATCACTTCACTTAATATGAGGTTACACAACTTGTAAAAACGCTATCATTACGGAGCGAAGTGAGTCCGACGAACAGAATGTGATTGCATGTCCGAAAACTGAGGTCGTCCAAAAACTGCACACTGAGTGTACTCATGAATGTACTCATGGTGTACTGTAGGCTTACTGCAGCTACAACATGCAATGCATTGAATCGAAATACTCAGGCGCGGGATCGCTCCACATTTTTAAAAATAAATTCAACCGTGAAAAGTTCAAACTATGACTGATACTGTCTTATTTCATACAAAGAAATGAAAAGTAGGCTCGTCGTACTGTCAAATCTGTCCCGAGCATTCCATTGCTTTGTCTACTCGCGCTTTGTCAATCTGAGTCAGAATCTGACTCTGATTTTGAACCACTCGTCCCGGATGCCTGGGGTTGCCTATGTGTCTTTAAGCTAATTCCCCTCGAAATCACTTTCTGAATTCTGGTCAACACTGTCCTCGCTGGAAGCAACTTGACAAGTCCCTGCAGCTGGACCGCCGGTGTGGCTTCCTTGCCAGTGTTTACTGGGCGTCTGTGAGCACTGTTTATATAGCTGACTTTGTTTGTGGTCTAATTTATGCAAGGACCGCTAAATACACTTTCGTGACAATAGCGTTGTACAAATGACGTCAATTCTACCTGTTGGTCAATATGCAAATACCGCTGTCTGGCTCGGGTGCGAAGAGGCCCCCTGATCACCAAGCAAGAAAAGGGAGTCAAATTTCGCCCTTCGCGCACATCTTTCCGAACTGACACAATATGCAATCCATAGACAGGTCCCCTAGCTGAGTTTTTGAAGGGAAAAATAAAAATTTTGGAAATCATGTCATAAGCCCTTTAAAAACATTCCTGTGGGGCAACATCCCTTAATTTGCCAACAATTTAAAGAGACAAACCGTCCGCCTCAGCCTCGCTATACAGTCACCTGGGATGTTTCAAGGTGACAAACCATCTGATATCACAGGCAGACAACCAGTCACTCTCAATAAAAGAGCTGACTCTGAAATTAACTATTCTCATGGCACTCACGGCGGCTAAACGCTCATCAGAACTAGCCAGTATAGATAGTAGATTCTGCAGAGTTTCACCACAGGGTGTCACTTTTACGATACCAGGCCTAACAAAAACCAGGGCCTCTGGGAAACTGAAAGAAGTTTTCTCTCCTACTTTTCCAGACACTCCTAAATTATGTGTAACACAATGCAAAACTATTTAATGTACAAAGGACATTGTCATGGCGAGCGACTGAGGATAAATCTAAACCAGACCCTCTACTCCGGTCGTTCATCAAACCACACAAAGGAGTAAAACCTTGCACAGTGGCTAGATGGGTAAAACTTGTTTTGGGACGAGCAGGTATAAACGCATCTAAATTTAAGGCTCATTCGACAAGAGGAGCTGCAACATCTGCAGCAAAACGTCAGGGTATTTCCCTGGATGACATCCTACACACTGCAGACTGGTCACGTTGTACCACATTCAACAAATGCTACTACCAACAAACTGTGAATACCAGTAGTACATTTGGCAAGGCTGCACTAGGGCTTTAAACGACACCTGTTATATCTAACGAAGTCCTGAAATATAATTGAAGATTTTATAAAGGCATGAAATGTCTGATATAAAATCAGAATTATATGAAGGAGGACGGAGTGTGATATAACAGGTCCCACCCACCCATCCTGTTGTTCTGTTATATCTCACTCCAGCTGCCATGCCACTAATCTGTACAGATTACTATTTTATTCTTACAGAAATCAACGTATCTGGGAAAAGCAGCCCAAATGGTTCCAAGTACATGGACAATATTTTACGTAGTTTTTCAATTGTATCCGCTCCGCAAGAGGGGTTGGACTCTTTCCCGTTTTACATACATGTTATGTACTTTCTTAATGAACAAACGGTAGATTAAAAGTAGCAGAGAAACTTACAACATGTCTCATAGTTACTTATTTATCTCACACATGGCACATGGATTTAATTTCCAATCTGAACTGACTCATGGCCAAGGAGTAACGACGACGAGCACCGATATAAGACAAGGCTTACGCTTACGTAATACCACTGCTGAGTGGGTCTTGGTATTTACCTTGAATTTACATGATTCCAGAACAGTCAAGGAACTTGTACTGATGCCATTGAATGACAGGAGGACCACGTCTTTTAGTTTCTATGTTTATCAAGCCATGTGTTGACATCCTCAGTGGTCAAAGTGCCGTTCACAATCAATGACCACCTGCCGATCTCGATCATGGCTATCTTTGAAAGTTGATAATTTAAGGTAGAATGGCCAGACACCTGTTATATCTCACGAAGTCCTCCTTCATATAATTCTGATTTTACATCAGGCATTTCATGCCCTTATAAAATCTTCAATTATTTAAAATCATCTTAATTATTTTTTTCTGGGTGAATTGATAGGGATTATACAGTACAAGAGTTACATACAATGCAAGTCAAATTCAGTTCAAACATTACCATCTAACATTGCATACTTGACTTTGAATGAATGACCTACTACATTTCACCTGTGTACTAAATTTGAAAGCATGGAAAAAAGTACCACAAAATTCGCCTGAGTTCACTAAGTCATCTTCAGGTCACTCCTAGGAACCTGCACACACAATTAGAAAGTAATGGCATACACAGTTTCAAAGAAGATTTTTGAAACCAAAAATGACAAAAAATGCCCAAAAATACAATGTGCAAATTTTGCCATAAGTTTGATGAATTCTATTTTGAGTTGTCACAAGGCACCTGCACGCCAAATTTAAAAGCGATCTGACCATTCGTTGAAAAGAAAAGATTTTTTACTAAAATGGCAAAAAAAGAAAGAAAAACTTCATTAAAAATAAAAAGCATCAAATATTGACATCAAATCTACATGTTTAAATGAGTTGGACCTAAGGTACCTAAAAACGAAATATGACAATGATCAGATGAGTAGTTCCTGAGTTATTGATTTTTACCATTTTTGCCCGTTTTTCTACCTCATTTGCATATCTATGAGACTAAAAAAAGTTCATTTTAACAAAGGCATATCTACACCATATATGGCATCACTACACCTAAACTCAGCTTAATATGTGCAGCAGTTTGTGAGTTTTTGCGTTGGACGGACAGACATCCCACACACATATATACATTCATACATACATACATACAGAAATACAGACAGACATCTCAAATACACTTTTTTCAACCATATAACCTCCCAATTGCCATATATGTATGGCAAATGGGAGCTAACAAAATCAGATCAGGCATGTCTGTGTTGTAGAGTCAGACACAAAAAAAACGCAACAAAATGGCCACCAGACGGCCATATTGGGGGCTATCGCAAGAAAAATTGGCATGCATATGTATGTCATAGGACATTGTCCTTTTGCCAAGTTTGAACAAAACAAGTCTGTGCATGTCTGAGTAATGACCCTAAACATGAAAAAATACCGTCAAGGATAGTGTGCTCACATTCGGTTTGAATTGGTCCATTCGAGAAATATTTAAACCAGGAAAAACAAGAATGATAAAAGCAAATAAGGTCTCCAACTCAGGTACTGGAGGTCATCTTTAGGAACATGAATATCAACTTCTAAGCAGATCCTAAATACATGAGCAAATGTCAACAACAAAAAATAGACAGAGAAGGTTTGATAAAAAGAAAAGGTGGGAGTGAGCAAAACAATGTACAAGGGATCTGGTAAAAAGTAATGCTACCTAATCAATCTTCTAGACCTTACCCCCTCCTGAATATCAAATGTTCCATCCCTTTGGTATTACATAAGGCCAGGAAATGTGTTTACAACCTTGGGAATTTTTTAATTAATGCCGTGAGTGTTATCATTCTAATGTAAACAGCACTTAAGTTAGTTACAAATGGTGAAATGCCTTCCACTGTGGGCGGTGATTACAACATCTGGAATTATCCTGGATCCAAATTTCTCATCAGTTCTTGTATGTCTTACATAGAAAAGTTGCAAAAATTGGTCTGCAATGAAAAAATTCACCTCATCTTTGTTTTCTGGATCAAATTTTCCTACAATTTGAAACCCAATATGACAAAATTATGTTCAGTCTTCGAAACTGTCTCACAACATATCCTGGTTTGGTATAGGTCATTTAAGGTCACAAACTGAGAAAATTACCTAAAATATACAATTTTGGGGGTTTCCCAACACTTTGAGCAGAAAATTTATCAAACAACATCCCCTCGGGACTTTATACCAAATTACAAAGCTATCAAACAAGTAATTTTGAGAACAAGTTTTCTTGACCAAAAATGACAAAATTGCTCCAAAATAGTAATTTTCCCAATTTTGTCATAATTTCAACAAATAAGAAGCGTTACACCCTTACAAAGATCCAACCAAAATTTGAGAGCGATTGGGCTGGCGGTTTCAGAGAAGAATTTTTACTGAAAATGAGAAAAATCACCAAAAAATTCAGCAAAAGTACAAAATTATGGAGAACTTCACAATATTCATAAAACTGTATAAGGTTCACCTAAGGTACTTGCACACAAATTTTCAAAGCAATCAAAACAGCGGTTCTCGAGATATTAATTCTTGACCATTTTCACATTTTGTAAGCTCATTTGCATAATTTTGGCAATGTTGACTTTATTTGAACAAAATCCCATCTATACCCCAGGATGCATCCACACACCAAATACCAATCTGAAATGTGCAGTGGTTTGCGTGTTTTTGATGTTGACGGACATACTGTACGTACATACATACATACATACATACATACATTCATACATACATACATATATACATACATACACACACAGTACTGGAGATTTCCCACAATACATCATGATTTGTACCAACGTAGATTCTCCTGTGAAGTCTACCATGTCTCCCATGTGTAGACAAATTCCTGGACCACTTGAAAAAATTCTGAGAACGTACTTTTAAAAACACCTTTCTTCTCAATTCCCATTTTAAAGGATTAAGAAAATTGTGCTTGATTGAGAGAAGAGAAAGGATTTTTGTAAATTTTCGGGCCGACTTGCAGCGATTTTGAAGCTGTTATCCAATTGGTTGGCAGAATCGTACCATTATAATTAAATAATACAAATAAACTCCCTAAGTTGCTGTGAATAGTGACAATCGACCAATCAGATATAACCTTGCAAACACGCTGCGAGTCAGCCGAAATTTTCCACTGATTGTGTCCTCAGCCATACAGAATAAAGTGATGAAAAGTAGGGAGACTAGTTGCACCTGTTTTATGAAACAAAAGGATATTGATTTTTTCCAAATAGAAAAGACAAAGAAATTTACATGCTAAGTATTTTCAGAGAATGATCCCTTCAGTTGGTAATAACCTGCTTCCCAAAAGTGTGACATTTGTAGTACCTCCAGAATGTGACTTTTACGGTTATTTAATGGTTTCTTTGAAATTTATACTACAATATTTCAACGTACTTTTAATAAATATAATTAATTAGTTATCGTCGTTTGTACAAATCGAACAGCATTGTGGGTAATTTATTGTACTGTGACACATACAGGGGCCGAAATTAACTTTTAGTGATGGTAGTCAGGCTGACTACCATTTTCAAAAGTTGGTAGTCAACAGAAGAGTCTTGGTAGTCAGAATATTTTACACAAAAAAAAAGTTGAAAAACCTTGGAATTTAGCCCTAATGAAATTGTCTGTTCAACATATTTTATTTTCAACAGGTGAGTATATCTTTAAAAATAGCGCCAATGGCACTTGATCACAACTGGCACATTGTGAAACTACTCTATCTCTGGGTACACCTATACATGAAATACTGAATGGGTAGGTGCTGTGGGTTTGGAGTTTGTCAGTACACACACCCACACAATCATATCATATACATACAGACCAACTTAAAGACAGACAATCTCAAACCTATAAGAAGAGTTTTCACTGGCACATATACTCTTGGCCATATGGGAGTTTGAATGGGTTAGCTCTACATACTGACATAGAGGAGAAGTTGTTGATTGTGCCTGCACTTCAAATGTTAAAGAATAGCCACCTGGCATTTGTAGCTGACAGCTGGGGAAAAGTGACACGGGACAAGAATGGATTTTAACTGTAAACAAATTTTATTCAATATGTAAACACTGAGCAGTATTAAAAAATCAAGCAGGTAGTATTTTTTAAAAAATACCGTCAAGGACAGTGTGCTCACATTCAGTTTGAATGGGTCTATTCGAGAAATATTTAAACCAAGAAAAGCCGGCTGACTCGCAGCGTGTTTGCAAGGTTATATCTGATTGGTCGATTGTCACTATTCACAGCCACTTAGGGAGTCTATTTGTATTGTTTTCATTATATTGGTAAGATTCAGCCACCCAATTGGATAACAGCTTCGAAATCGCTGCGAGTCGCCCCAGAAAAGCAAGAATGACAAAAGCAAATAAAGTCTGAAAGGTAGGTACTGGAGGTCATCTTTGGAAACATTCATATCGACTTCTATAGCAATGGGACAAGCAGATCCTAAACGCATAAGCAAATGTCAACAACAAAAAATAGACAGAGAAGGCTGAATAAAAAGAAAAGGTGGGTGTAAAAAAATGTACAAGGGATCTGGTAAAAATGTTATGCTAACTCATCAATCTTCTAGACCCTACCCCCTCCTGAATATCAAATGTTCCATCCCTTGGTATTACATAACGCCAGATGACAGGAAATATATTTACAACCTTGGGGATTTTTTAATTACAATGGATGAGCGTTATCATTCTAATGTAAACAGCACTTAAGTTAGTTACAGATAGTGAAATTCCTTCCACTGTGGGCAGTGATTACAACATCTGGAATTATCCTGGATCCAAATTTCTCATCAGTTCTTGTATGTCTTACATAGAAAAGATGCAAAAATTGGTCCGCAATGAAAAAATTTACCTCAGCTTTGTTTTCGCAATCAAATTTTCCTACAAATTGATACCAAATATGACAAAATTATGTTCACAGCCTTGAAAACTGTCTCATAATATATCCTGGGTTGGTGTAGGTCATTTAAGGTCACAAACTGTGAGAAAATTACCTAAACTATACAAATATGGGGGGTTCCCATCACTTTGAGCAAAAAATTTATCTAATAACGTCCCTCGGGACTTTACACCAAATTACAAAGCTATCAAACAAGTAATTTTGAGAACAAGTTTTCTTGACCAAAAAAGACAATATTGTCTTAAAAATACAAATTTGTATATTTCAGGACAATTTCCATATATCTAACTATTGTCATCTCTGTACATCTGTGTACCAAATATAAAAGCTGCCTGTCCAGGGGTTTTAAAAAGAAAATACTGTTTAAGATTTTTTGACCAAAAATGACAAAATTGCTCCAAAATAGTAATTTTCCTAATTTTGTCATAATTTCAACAAATTAGAAGAGTAACACCTGCGCAAAGATCCAACCCAAATTTGAAAGCGATTGGGCTGGCAGTTTCAGAGAAGAATTTTTACTGAAAATGAGAAAAATCACCAAAAAAATTCAGCAAAAATACAAAATTAAAGATATCTTCACAATATTCATAAAACTGTATAAGGTTCACCTAGGGTACTTGGCACACAAATTTTCAAAGCAATCAAAACAGCGGTTCTATAGTTATTAATTCTTGACCATTTTCACATTTTGTAAGCTCATTTGCATAATTTTGGCAATACAAACTTCATTTGAGCAAAATCCCATCTATAGCCCAGGATGCATCCCCACACCAAATAACAAGCTGAAACGTGCAGCGGTTTGCGTGTTTTTGATGTTGACGGACATACTGTACGTACGTACATACATACATACACACATACATACTGTCTCGGGACCTCCAGTGTCCTATTGTTTTGTAATATATAACAAGTGTGCCATGAGCTTGTTGAATACACCGATATCAAACAGCCAGGTAGCTGTAAACTGGCGCAAAATGGTTTGATCCATGCAGAAGCTTGCATAGGGAGATCGAATGGAGATAGCACAGCAGGCACAGTGTATGCTCTCTGACCAAAGTACCTCGGAGTTTTCCAAGGGATATTGGAAGATTGGAGGGAAAGTGATAGGGGCTTATCAAAGTTGGTCTGCAGTTCATTTGTGTGCTGTTGTAAGAGTCCTTTGTTCTCTCACTGAACGGATTGATCACACCATACACGTTTTTTATCCAAATGCACACACAAAACAAAGTCCCGAAGTAGCGAATTCCAGCCATTTTCAAACCACACTGTTGTCAGTGGGGTAAACAATATTCGCAAAAATCACATTTCCAGGCTAATAGACTATGTTTTATGAAATAACATGTCCTTATCACAAAATAAAAAGATCTTTGTCTTTAAATCAATGCGCCAGTAAACAGGTCCAGCAGCTAGTTATGTCATCAAGTCTGTAATGTTAAGAGTCATAACAAATGTGAGAAATCTAAAACATTAAATATGTTGTTTTTTATCAATTTTATTACTAAAAGCGCATGAAAATCTCTGATACTTTGAATCAGCCATCTTGCATATTTCTAACATTCATCTAAACCTCATTTCCACAACTCATTAAATAGTCCACAATGCAGGATTGGTGTACATTCCAAAACTACATATATGAAAGACCCCTAAAATCAATTAGTTAAAAGGGGGGGTTAGAAATTTCCCAAAACTATCTAACCGCTGCTCCGTTTGGCTCCATTTTTCGGAATCGGAACCTTGGAACCAGTCTGAATATCGGTACCAAATATCAATGCAGTCTGTTCAGCGGTTTTTGACTTTTTGTCGTTTACGGAAAATGGACGACGTCTGACACCGGTTGAAACTAACCCTATATCACAACTTCCAGTTGTGATAAAAATTGACTGACTGACTGTAACTTGTTCCGTATAACATACATAGTGAGGTACATACAAATACATGCATGTTATCGGTATTAATATGTTTGTTAACTTGAAACTCTATATGTTATGTTCAATAAAACAAATGTGTGATTAAAATGTAAGTTTTAGAACACATGGTGAAATATCATCGATCAATCGCGTGAAGGTGTAAATGTCACCGTGAAACAATACTCATTCGTACTGATATTAACGTCAAACGATCGCGACATTCGAGACAAGCGTACGACCTTGCGGTTTTGAAAAGTGATTTTGTGGACAGATTTTGCAAAACATCGAGTGTTTCCGATCATCATATTTCAACCAAGACTCTCTACCCAGCAGCCATGACCTCTGAAATTTGTGTCACCTTGGGCTTTTTCGGAGTGTTTCCAATTGCTCCGTCAACATCATCGTGGTTATTATCATCCGTTGATATTTTCAGCATTTTTTCAGCTGCGTCTTCAGTCTTTTCTAGTGACCTTGACTTAGCTATTCCAGCGGCAGAGGTATTTTCGTAATGGTAGTCGTTACGTAACAGTGTGATCATGTGGGGTGACAAATTTGTTTTACGGAAGCTGTTGACAGCAATGACGTCACTTTTGTCTCCTCAAGTCAACTAGTAATAATAACTGAAAAATTTATATAGTGCCATATATCCAAAAAGTCTGCCCATAGGCGCTTTACAAAACAACAAGTCATTAACAATGACATAGTCCCCACGTGTAATAGGAGTATTAGTCTTGATTGGGCAGGGAAATGTAGTCATTAGGAAGTATCACTGGAGTGTATATGTTGAGATCTATGGGCACATAGGTCTATGTCGTTGTTCCCAATTGGAAATACATGAGGCATGTCTAAGTTATGGTTCTAAATTGGGAAAAAAGATCAGACCTCTAGCTGTATTGGCCAGCCAAGAAATACATATGCACATAATAAATGAGGTACAAGATGTGACATCTTAAGGTCTAATATCCTATCAAAATTGGAGGGTATAGAACTTGTGGTTACTGAGTTATGCATATATATGTATAATCAAGGTCAAACGTCATTGAGGTCACGTGACATTTTGAAAAAAAATTGTATCGCTAATTAATCCCTATATGCCAAAAATCAGACCTCTAGCTCTATTCGCTTGCTCAGTTAGATATGCACATAATTAATGAGGTTCAATATGTGGCGTCATAAGGTCTTCCATCATACCAAATATGAAGGGTGTACCACTTGTGGTTACTGAGTTATGGACAAATATGTATATTTCAGGTCAAAGGTCATTGAGGTCACGTAACATTTTGTAAAAAAAAATTGTATTGCTAAGTCATCCCTATATACCAAAATTAGACCTCTAGCTCTATTGGCTCGCTCAAAATTAGATATGCACATAATTAATGAGGTACAATATGTGGTGTCATAAGGTGTAAAAAATACCTTTAGCTATCTTAACGAATCAAATTATTCAGAATATTATTCTACTGAAACCTGAAAATATTAGATACACTCTATGTCAAGCAAGAGAAGTTAATTAGTGAAGGCGATGAATCATACTATTCATGAAGGTTGTAGCACTTGTGGTTACTGGGTTATGGACAAATATGTATATTTGAGGTCAAACGTCACCCAGGTCACGTGACATTTTGTCAAAAAAATTGTATTGCTAAGTTATCCCTATATACCAAAAATCAGACCTCTAGCTCTATCGGCTCGCTCAACATTAGATATGCACATAATTAATGAGGTACAATATTTAGCGTCATATGGTGTCCCATCATACCATATATGAAGGTTGTATCACTTGTGGTTACTGAGTTATGGACAAATATGTATATTTGAGGTCAAAGGTCACCGAGGTCACGTGACATTTTGTTAAAAAAATTGTATTGCTAAGTTATCCCTATATACCAAGAATCAGCCTTCTAGCTCTATTGGCTCGCTCAAAATTAGATATACACATAATTAATGAGGTACAATATGTGGCGTCATAAGGTGTTCCATCATACCATATATGAAGGGTGTAGCACTTGTGGTTACTGAGTTATGGACAAATATGTATATTTGAGGTCAAAGGTCACCGAGGTCACGTGACATTTTGTCAAAATATCTGAGATATCTGCGTGGACGGACGGACATGACCCAATCTATAAGCCCCCTGGACTTCATCCGTGAGGCTAAAAACTGTGTCACTGCATCCTTTTTGCAATATGAATACGATGAGAAACTAAATTTTTATTTTACTTGGCCTTATACATGGGATTCTATGCAGAACTGACTTATACAGCGGAGTCTATGGAGACTATTTCCATAATTCCCTGCCCAGGAGACTATTTCCATAATTGATCCGAGATGTCACCAGTGTGTGGACAAGATATTTAGCAGTGTCCTCTGTAAGGTACTTTCTGATCAGACTAATACTTCTGATGTGAAAAGAGGCTGTTGTACAGGTTTCTGTAATGTGGCGATCCATATTCATGAGACGATCAAATTGAAGTCTAAGATTTCTGGCTGTTGCAGTTCGCATAATAGTACAACCATTAATTTGAATATACGGAAATTTGAAAAGGGAAAGTTTAGGTCGTGATCCAAAGAACAGCAATTCAGTCTTATTAGAGTTTAGCTTCAGGAAATTAAAAGTCATCCATCTGTGTATTTCAGCAATTGTGTCCTCCATGTGAGAGATGCTCTTGTGAGTGTCTCTTACTTTGAAACTTAAATACAACTGAGTATCATCAGCAAATAGATGGCACTGTATATTGTGTCGCCGGATGATATTTCCAAGTGGAGACATGTATATAATGAACAGAATTGGTCCCAACACTGAGCCTTGAGGTACACAAAATTTCAACTTCTGCGGTTTCAAAAAAGAGTTCCCTATACAAACTTTCTGATAATGATCGCTAAGATAGGATTCAAACCAGGCCAGAGCAGAACTATTGATACCCATTTGAGACACACGAGTAAGCAGAACAGCATGGTCAATTGTGTCAAAAGCTGATCATAAATCAAGGAGGACAAGCATGACAATTTTTTGTTGATCCATTGCCATTAGTAATAGTATGTCATTTTAAACTCGTACCAGGGCAGTTTCAGTACTATGTGCTTCTTTGTATGCAGACTGCATTGATTTGCCAAGCTCGTTGATATGTAGATGATGAATTAACCTTTCAGAAACAATCTTCTCCATAACTTTTGAAAGAAATGGCAGGTTTGATACCAGTCTGTAGTTTTTTTGTATATCATGATCAAGATTTGACTTCCTCAGTACATAACTTCCTCAGTTATGTAACTTTGTCGCTAAAAAGGAAAGTTTGCCGTTTTGCTTTGTTTCACCGTCACTATGCGCATGTCCTTCACTGCTGACAATGGCATGGCTGTCACTCCCCTGTTGTATGCAGGGCAGCGCACAGACAGAAAACATTATGACGTCATATTGCAATTTTTGATTTATAAGTTTGGCTAATTTTTGCCAAAATCTTCTCGCCAAATGCTACTTTTTTCTCGCATTTGCGATTGGGAGAGCGGGCAGCAGAAACACTGCATCTTGTGGTTGTTGAAGTTTGTGAAAAACCAATATGGCTGCCAAACCATGTGACCTATAGACATACTTTCGCAAACTTGAAAGTACTCACCATGAAGGATGATACAAGTGAAATTTCAAATGAAATGGTGCATTGATTCTAGAGAGGATAATTTTTAAATTTCGCAAATTTGAAAGTGCTCACACTGATAATGATATGAGTAAAATAGAAGTTAAAAATGTGTTGGTATATCTGTGAAATGACTAAAGGTGGCTACACAGACAGACTCAGGGCCAAATCCTTATGTTATTCAGGCTTTGTCTGGATGCACTTTCAATCATACACCTTGTGAAAATGTGGTGAACTATTTCTTTCATTTGTTTTGTTTCTATTTTGCAGGATGATAAACAGTTCAAAGAAAATTTCAGACTATTGTACTAATTGTAATAATATAAAAGCTTCTGACCTGTAGGTTGGTATCTTCCATAAATTAACCCATTTATACTGCTTCATGTTCAAGTACTCAAGAGTCTTCTTGCCAGCATAGATGCCAAGACTATTACAAATAAGGGCATCCATTATCCACTGAAATAAAAACACACAGCCACTGTCAATAATACATGTTCAAATCAAGTATTCAAACTGTAATTTATGGTGGAGCTGCACATAACCAATATACTTTTTCACAGTAATTTCTTATCAAAGATGACATGAAAATCCCTCATACTTTACATTTTCAAACAAGCGGCCTAGCGGCCGATATAGCTCCGCTGAGTTTTATAGAGAATAACTATTTTTGACACATGTGATGAAGGAGGTGGAAATCTTTGATAGCTTAATGCAGTGGCCACAAAAAAGTGGCTAAAATAGCTGCAAAAATACACAATTGAAGATTTCATCATACTTTGAATATACATTACAGCGGATCATCCCTAAGAACATGTCAACCAAAGCTATCTGATGAGTAGTTTTTTGAGAACAAAATTTTCTGACCAAAAATGGCAACAATTGCCCCAAAAAATCACAAAAGATCAAACTTAGTTCATCTATAGAATCCTGTATACCAAATTTCAAAGCTGTTAAACCAGTACTTTTTGAGAAACACATTTTTGACCAAAAATGGAAAAAATTGCCCAAAAATCAAAAATTCCGGATTTCATCATAATTTCAATAAATATCATTTAGTTCATCTAGAGAAACCTGTATACCAAATTTCAAAGCTATCACGCAAGTGAGTTAACACTTTCACCGCGGGAGGGCGCATTCTGCGCCAACGGCCAGACTGCGGGAGGCGCGTAAACGCGCCAAGAACGTACGCGTTTATATGCGTTCGATATACGTTGGCTTTGTCTGATCTACATCATGTTTGTTGACTATTTCCTCAAGCCTAGTGTAGCGTACGAGGTAGAGGTCAAACCTAAATGAGCATGCGCGCCAAATTTCTAAACAATTACCGCAATATTCGGTCACTTCGCCGTAATTTGTAAGGATCGTGTGATCAGTTGTTATTTTTCTGTCAGGGGTATTTAAAAATGGCGACGCGGGCACAGTTTAACACTGACTAAGCCCTTGAGCATGTTTTTCTAGACATTGATAGTGGAATTGTCACTGATCGTGAAACTGAAGTCGACGGAGATAGCGGAAGTCGAATTTCAAATTACAACTCTAATACCGAACTTGAATATGTTCCCGAACCAGTTGAGCAAAGACAGAGAGTGCAAGCAAGACAGAAAGGTAGGCCAGCTGAGCATGCTGAGAGAAAAGTGCTACAAAGGGTCGGTGACCGACGTCACAAATGTTGATGGGGTATCCTGAGGATGTTGTACGACATCAATCTATCAGTGACAATTACACATCGGACTAGCTACAAGTATATAAGCATATATATAATATATCTCTCTTTTGAATGTCAGATGATACCTGTTGTTCGAAGATGAACTTGTAATAAATATGCATATTTACTTCATTTATGTTGAATATGTTTTAGAGTATGTATTCCCCCTGCTTAATTTGAGTTAATATAATGTAAGTAGTAATTTTATAAGTGTTACGCTGAAAAAATATACATTTATATATTGAAATAACAAAAAATGCAACATTTTT
This sequence comes from Ptychodera flava, assembly GCF_041260155.1. Classification (NCBI taxonomy): domain Eukaryota; kingdom Metazoa; phylum Hemichordata; class Enteropneusta; family Ptychoderidae; genus Ptychodera; species Ptychodera flava. The sequence continues at coordinate 95,352 of NC_091928.1, forward strand.
TGAATTTTTTTTGTAAAATCCAATATGGCCGCCATTATCACGTGACCTTCCAGATGAGTCACGTGACTTTTTGTTAATTTTTATAATGCTCTGTCATGTTACAATACTCACTGAAAAAATTGTCCCGAATCCTAGTATAGTTACAAAGATACAGCTAATGCATGTAAATCAACATTTATAGGGCCATATATCCATAGAAAACTACGCACAGGAATGCACGTATAAAAATTAATTACGCAGTGAAAGTGTTAAGGCAGGGGTCCAGCAGGGGTCCAGACCGAATTTCGAGCTGAATTTCATTTTTCAAAAACTACTAGTCATATTTTGATGAAATTTGGTACGCATACGTAGTTTTGATAGCTCTTTCAGTTTATGTCACTTAAATTTGCATAAAAGGTGTCACGTGATTTTTATATTGACATTTTCGCGCCAAAATCGCGTATATTACTTATCGGCATATTCCAACTTGTAAACCACATTTAAACTATGTTTTTCCGGCATATGATAATAGAATGGGTTTAGTACAATCGATCAACATCCTTTACAAAGAGAAATTCTTGAGTTAATCGCCTCAAATTTTCGCCAAATACGTACGATTTGTAGGAAAAGTCAATTCTTGGTTGAGTTTCGGTGATTTTTTAAAGACACGCTACCAAATCATACATGTTTAAGGTATTGTTGTAAAGATATTTTAAGCCTTAGTTTGGGGATAGCAAAAGTTCAGGAAAAAAATGCGATCTACAAGTTGGAATTTTCGAAAGAAATCTGGTCGCTTTGTGCGCGATCGGGCCATCTCGCAAGCAATCCAAAAGGTCATGACCCCGTCGCCTGTTACCGAAACAATTTGTAATTTTAAGTTGGAAAGTGGCTGCACACATCATCCCTCTCGTCTTGTTTGTGCTTCAATGTGTTTTCTGTCTGTATCGGGTAAGGTTGTTGGTGAGAAAATTAACAAATTGGTTGTTATAGCCATGGTGAGACGTGGAAGTATGTCTCAGACCACCGTGACCTTTTGACCCCCACGTTTCCTACCAGTTCGTTCCTCAGTGGCTTATATAAACATGGAGATACCAAATGTATCTCCATGAAAGCACATCTCTTCCTTAATTTTATATTGTATCTATGTTGTTGATCTCTGCATTCTTCTTGCAGGGAAGCAAGAATACTCATATTTGGATCGTTTTGTGTCCGACTCTGTTCATTTACCCTTGTCACCTCGTTCCTCATGCCGTGGACTTTGGCAGATCGTGGACTTTGGCCTCAGGATGGCTGATGTATGGATTTCGTTTGTACGCGATGATCGGCCTATTCTATGTGTTCGAAGTTCCACACAGTGCTTATGGGCTATCTTTTGTTGTGAACACTAGTGTGTCCTTTGTCACTTCGTTGGCTCGATGATGTTCCAGTTAGGAACTTTGTTTGTGATATGATTTTAGAGATTTCATGTGTGGGCAGTGTTGTTTTATTAATATTCATGACCCTAATGCATATTCATGATAACGTTTGACGCCCATGCCTTAACCTACTTGCGCAGACCAGTACTTTTTGAGAAACACATTTTTTGACCACAAATGGCAAAAATTGCCCAAAAATTACAAAATTGCAGATTTCATCATAATTTCAATAAATATCATTAAGGTGATCTGTAGGAACCTGTGTACCAAATATCAAAGGCATAAGATGAGTAGTTTTGGAAATACACATTTTTTGACCAAAAATGGCAAAAATGACCCCAAAAATACAAAATTGCAGATTTCATCATAATTTCAAAAAATATCATTTACTTCATCTGTGGGAACCTGTACACCAAATTTCAAAGCTATCAGACCAGTACATTTTGAGAAACACATTTTTTGACCACAAATGGCAAAAATTGCCCCAAAAATTCAAAATTGCAGATTTCATCATAATTTCAATGAATATTATTGAGGTGATCTGTAGGAACCTGTATACTAAATTGCAAAGCTATCAGATGAGTAGTTTTGGAAATACACATTTTTTGACCAAAAATGGCAAAAATTGCCCCAAAAATACAAAATTGCAGATTTCATCATAATTTCAATAAATATCATTTAGTTCATGTGTAGGAACCTCTATACCAAATTTCAAAGCTATCAGATAAGTAGTTTTGGAAATACACATTTTTTGACCAAAAATGGCAAAAATTGCCCCAAAAATACAAAATTACAGATTTCATCAGAAATTGAATATATATTACTTAGTGCATCTATAGAAATCTGTATACCAAATTTCAAAACTATCAGACCAGTACTTTTTGAGAAATATATTTTTTGACTAAAAATGGCAAAAGTTGCCTTAAAAATGCAAATTTGCATATTTCTGCATAATTTGAACAAATTTGAAATAGATCATCCCTAGAGACATATGTACCAAATATCAAAACTATCTGACTGGTAGTTTTGAAGAAGAAGATTTTTAAAGATATTTTTACCAAAAATGACAAAAATTGCCTCAAAAAAACAAATATGCAGATTTCACCACGATTTGAAGAAATCTGACTGAAGTCACCCTAAGTAAACTGCATATCAATTTTCAAAGCAATCGGACAAGCAGTTTCAGAGAAGACGATTTTTTTACCAAAACCACCAAAAAATACCCCAAAAATACAAATATGCAAATTTCACCACGATTTGAACAAACTTAAGTGAGGTCACCCAAAGTGAACTGCATATAAAATTTCAAAGCAATTGGACTTGCGGTTTCAGAGGAGAAGGCAATTGTTGACAGACGACGACGGAAAATTAACCTATTTGATAAGCTCAGCGTCGCTGACAGTGGAGCTAAAAAGCAGAGAATCTTCAGTTTTGTGTGGTAGCAGTTGTTTACTTGAAGGATGAAAAGGGTACATGCTTCACGAAGGAAACCTCAAGTTTGGTGTTAATGATGAAAATCAAGTAAATCAAAAACTTGATACTACTTTATGAAATTTCATAGTTCATTTACACTGGAGAACATGTTGAAAACCTGATAACAATCATGATAAGCAAAATTGAAATGACTGATATAGATAGATAAGATAATGTCAGTACTCATGGCCTTCGGCCAAAATGTACAAACCAATATATATAAATGATAGACTGGTCGCTATAGAAATGTACAGAGGATAGAGTTTTGTGGCATAACAAATAAACCTACTAAGTTTCCTTAGTGTATTTGCATCATGAGATGACAATTATTGAATATCTTGAACTTATGTACAAGAGGTGGATTAAAGTAATATTATGGAATGTATTTCTGTGTCAGCTCATTATACAGTGGACAGACAAGTACAAAGTGCAACTCGTGTTCAATGTGGTCACCTTCACGCATTTCACATATTCTTAAAGCCCTTGGAATATTATTCTTGTGCCTGGATTCAATTTTCAAATTATAAGCAGAAGTTCTAAATTGTGTAATTTCGAAAATATCTTTGTCAATACAGGTTAAATATGGTTTATAAAACAAGATCTCTCTTGAAGGTGGCATATGTATCTAATTTTCTGATGCATTAATTTCAATTTGACCAAAGCTGTATATCTACTGTCATCAATCAATCAATCAATCAAAAGCATTTATATAGCGCCAAAATCCATTACGAGGTAATGTTCTAAGGCGCTGAACAAGAACACAAAAATCAAAAAGCTCTCTCAAAGAGATGTGATTTCAAGGCCTTTTTAAGGTGATCAATGAAGGCGACTGGCGAAGTTCCGACGGAAGACTGTTCAACAAATCGGGAGCACATCTTGAGAAGGAGCATTTCCCATACGTTTGCAGGTTACACCGTGGCACATGAAGAAGACTTTTCTCATTTGATCGAAGTAAGCGAGGTGAAGGTTTGATGTGAAGCAGATCTGATAAATACACAGGAGCAGTTCCATTTAATGCCTTGTATGTAATCAGAAAAATTTTGCAATGGATCCTGTATTGTACTGGTAACCAATGAAGTTCCTTAAGTGTAGAGGTGACGTGGTCAGATTTCCTTATCCTTGACACAATCCTAGCTGCAGTGTTTTGGGCAAGTTGGAGTGGCTTGATGTCCTTTGAAGGTAGTCCAAACAGGAGAGCGTTACAGTCGTCTAATTTGGATGAGATGAAGGCATGCATAACTATCTGACAGGTTTCTTTTGTGAGATATTGACGGATGTGACCAATTTTCCTGAGATGATAGTAGATGGCTTTGCATGTGGTGGCAATATGCTTCCTGAAGGTGAGTCGATCATCAAAAGTCACTCTGATATTACGGGCTGAACTTACAAGCTGAATGACAGATGATCCAATGTTGATAGAGTTGATAGGATGAAGTGTTCGAGCAAATTGGGATCGAATTAATAGGACATCAGTTTTACCATCATTTAGTTGAAGTTTGTTTTGAGTCGTCCACGATTTAATTTCCTGAATGGCTATTTCCATCTTCCTCACTGCTGATGATGTGTCGGGCCGTGAGAAGAATTGGTATAACTGGTTGTCGGATGGTCTCGGATTACTCAGATGTCACCGGATAACAGTAACATGGATAGAAGAATAAGTCGAACAGCCAAGCACATATCATTGCTGTTGGCGCAATGATGACAGACAGCTGTCCCACTCGGTGGCTGCTTGAAGGAACCAATTCTCGCTCTCCACACTTCTATATATGCACAGTGATGGCAGACTACTTTAAGTAACTGGTCGTAAAGTCTGTTGTGGAAAAAGTTCTGTATAAACGCAGAAAATAGGGCAATACTCGAGACACAAAGTGTACGATATATCTCTACCTGAATGCCCTCTGGCGACCCCCAAATGACTCATATTCAAAATGTAAGGGCTTAATAGCCAAACAAAACTGTTCTTTTGTTACATAGTTTAGATAATATGATTTGAGCGTTTCACAAATTTGACGCAGTCAGAGTGAAGTTTGATTTTTTTAAATGTTGAAATGGGAGAAAAAAGAAGCCAAGAAATTGGGTAATTTACATAAGTTTGCATACATTTACACTTCTTTCTCACTCAACTTACAATTTCTTATTATTTTAATCTTTGGTTAACAAATTAACAAACATTGACGAGATTTGCAATGCCAATCCCCCGAGCAGTTAGCATAACAAAGTTAATGTCATTAGCATCTCAACTGACATTCTGTCCAGCTGGGTACGTAGCAGTATGCACCTGCCACCCAAGCACATTGGCCAAAGTCCGTGTTTAGTATGGGTGGGAAACCTGTATCTTTAACCTCTGTCCCTTCTAAGTACACCCGAGCAGGGCGTATTGCCATCCAAGTTGCTGACAAGCCAACTTGAAAGATCGCCCATTAAGCAGTAATGGACTGGATGTCTCGTTCTTGTACAGTATACAAACAGTGCTTCATGGGCTTGTTTGGGTCATAACTGTTGCCTTCCGGGCGGCTTACCCAACTAAGGCGGTCAAACATCGAAGGTGCCAAAATTGCCAAGGGCTGTCTTGGCCTCGTCTGTTGGGCAAACATGGCTTGATCAAATAACATGGCCAGCATGTCTACGCCATCAGTGGTGAGGAAGACCCGTCATTGACACCCGAGTGGGTAAACCCCAGAATGTACTGACTGGTACCTCTACCTGAGTCGGTCGTACTACGTATCAACCGAACACAGGTCTGCCAACTACAGTTAGACACGGCCGTCAGCCAAACTTCATTGGGACACCATAGGTGTAACAAGTCGGTAAACAATGAATCACGCACCAAACCACAGCCGCCAAGTCAGTGAACAATTGTTATAAATATTTAATGCCTTGTTTGTGAATGGCAAGGCCAAGGCAGTGTGTTCCATTGCACGGCTTGAACATCAAGAGTGAAATGCAGCCGACAACGTATGACATCTGAGTGGTAATCTTTTCGAGAAGGTAACAAGTCGGTTAAAAGCAGCAGTTACCCTTCACAAGTGTTGCTCAAGTCCATTCAAATCACTTCCATCAGAGGAACAAATCAAGTCGAGCCCATCAAAATCCGTCCGCACTTTCCGTCAATCAGGACTAAGTCCGTGATTTTCATCTTGCACCATTGGCAAAAAATAGTGGCAATGTCATTGTTTGCTCCCATATAGTTATCAAAACAAGCCAACAATTGTATGAAACATGGACATACATACAGACAGACTGACATACACAGACTGGCACAGAGTGATGACATTGGCCCTTGAGTGTGCCTTGGCCCATGGAGATAACGAACAGCTGAATGTTATGATAAAACAGTTAAATATAGGCAAACAGGCACAAAGGGTGAATATGTTACAGCAATTTGATTAGTTTCTTTTCCTTTTCTACTTCTGTGATAATTTTAAGACAATCAATCTGCAAGGCAGTTTATGTATTGACAAATATATTATCTTTTACAAGCACACAGCAAACTGTTCTTGATTTTTCATTTACAATATTTGACATAGACTGAAAAACATAACATGCAACCAATGTTTACATTTTGCCCATACACCAGGTACATGGAGAGATTTCAACAAACAATCATTAACTCAGAAACCCTACAGGGAAAAGTAAACATTGTTTTCTTCCAGAACAACTGGTACATCCACATCTGGAACAACTTACAAACTTAGCCAATTACACAAGGATGATGATACAAGAGATAAAGTTAAGAAATTTAACTGTGGTGAACTTGACTATTCCTTTCAAATCCTTACCTAACTTGACTAATATACACTGCATGGTTGATTGCCTGCAAAAATACATCAGGGGTGGACCATTTGATAAAAGGGGGGGTGTCTGGAAGATTTATGAGGTACATTATCTTTTTATCCGATCCATTGTACATTCTTTTTCCACACTTTCCCACCTTTTCTTTTTGTCAAACCTTCTCTGGCTGATATTTTTTATTGACAATTGTTGGATTTTTTTTTCAAAATCTGCCAGGAACCCCCCTCCCCCAGGATATCAAATGGTCCATCCCTTCGTATTAACAATCTTTGCATGAGATATACAATGATCAGATGACAGGAAGTGTGTCAACTATTTACAACCTTGATACTCTTAAACATTGAACAAATTTTGGAATATATTTGTTGGAAACCAAACCTACTAAAGTCACCTCAGCTATGTTTTCTAATGATTTTTTTACCGCATTTCAACACCAAATACAGTTTACCATATCAAATGCTTTCTAAATCACCACATTATATACTCTTAGTTCCAGTAGGTATAAAATTATCAAAAACAGTCTTAAAAATACAAAATGAAAGATATCCCTGTAAAATTGACAGTTTCGCAAAGTTGCCCCAAAAATTCACAATTCCAGATTTCAACCTAATTTCAATACATCATATTATCATAAACCCTAGGAACCTGTTTACTAGATATCAAAGCAATCAGACTGGTAAATTTTGAGAAACAAATTTTTTGACCAAAAATGACAAAAATTGCCCCCAAAATACAAAATAGCAGATTTCATCCTAATTTCAATATATCTAATTAACATAAACCCTAGGAACCTGTACACTAAATATCAAAGCTACCAGATCAGTAGTTTTAGCAGAAATTGCCCCCAAAATAAAAAAAATAAAAAAATAGTGACAACATCACTGTTCGCTCCCATATAGTTATCAAAACAAGTCAACAATTGTATGAAACATGGACATACATATACAGACAGACTTACATACACAGACTGGCACAGAGTGATGACATTGACCCCAAGTGTGCCTTGGCTCATGGAGATAACGTACAGCTGAATGTTATGATAAAATAGTTAAGTATAGACCTATACAGGCACTGAGAGTGAATATGTTACAGCAATTTGATTAGTTGATTAGTTTCTTTTCCTTTTCTACTCCTGTGATAATCTTTAAGACAATCAATCTGCAAGGCAGTTTATGTATTGACAAATATGTTATCTTTTACAAGTACACAGTAAACTGTTTTTGATTTTTCATTTACAATATTTGACAAAGACTGAAATACATAACATGCAACCAATGTTTACACTTTGCCTATACACCAGATACATGGAGAAATTTCAACATACAATCATCAACTCAGAAACCCTACAGGGAAAAGTAAACATTGTTTTCTTCCAGAACAGCTGGTGCATCAACATCTGGAACAACTTACAAACTTAACCAATTACACAAGGATGATGAAACAAGAGATAAAATTAAACTGTGGTGAACTTGACCATCCCTTTCAAATCCTTACCTAACTTGACATCTTAAACTAAAATACACTGCATGGTTAATTGCGCACAAAAATACATCGGGGTGGACTATTTGATAAGGGACGGTGTCTGGAAGATCGATGAGGTACATTACAGTATCTTTTTTATCCGATCCATTGTACATTCTTTTTTCCCCACTCTCCCATCTTTTCGTTTTGTAAAACCTTCTCTGGCTGAATTTTTTATTTATTTGTTTGGAATTTTTTCAAAATCTGCCAGGATTTTTTTACTGCATTTCAACACCAAATACAGTTTACCATATCAAATGCTTACTAAATCACCACATTATATACTCTTAGTTCCAGTAGGTATAAAATTACCAAAAAAAATCTTAAAAATACAAAATGAAAGATATCCCAGTAAAACTGAAAGTTTCGCAAAGTTGCCCCAAAAATTCAAAATTATGGATTTCAACTTAATTTCAATATATCTTATTAACAAAAACCCTAAGAACCTGTTTACTAAATATCAAAGCAATCAGACTGGTAAATTTTGAGAAACAAATTTTTGACCAAAAATGAGAAAAATTGCCCCCAAAATACAAAATTGCAGATTTCATCCTAATTTTAAATATATCAAATTAACATAAACCCTAGGAAGATGTACACTAGATATCAAAGCTACCAGATCACAAGTTTTAGGAGAAAAATTTTTTGACCAAAAAGGCAAAATTGCCCAAAAATAAAAAATTGCCAGTTTCAACATACCTTCAATACATTATATTGGGATTAATCTTAGATACCTGTATACCAAATATCAAAGCTATCAAATCAGTAGTTTTTGATAAAAAAATTTTTTATCAAAAATTATGAAAATTGCCCCAAAATTACAAATATGACAATATCAATACAATTTGCACAAGCATGACTGAGGTCATTCTGAGGAACATGAATATAAAGTTTCATAGCAATCAGATGAGCAATTTCAGAGAACAAGATTTTTTGACTAAAAACGGAAAAAATACCCTAAAAATACAAACATGCAAATTTCATCCCAATTTTTTTCCCATTTTTGCACACATACTTTAGAATACCTAAAAAAATCTGCATACCAAGTTTCAACCAAATCTGACCACTGCTTACTGAGTTTTAGCCATTTGCAGGATTTTTCCTTTTTTCCCTTCATTTGCATATTTTTGGCACTGACATGTTCATTTGAACAAATTCACATCTCCACCCCTAGGTGCACCTGTACACCAAATACTAAGACAGTAAGTGCTACGGTTTAGGAGTTTTTGATGTGGACGGACATACATACATACATACATACAGACGACATTTTTCCACCTTATACGAATACCTCCCATTTGCATATATACATATGCATATTATATGGGAGCTAAAAATTGCCAGTTTCAACCTAACTTCAATACATTATATCGAGATAAATCTTAGATACCTGAATACCAAATATCAAAGCTATCAGATTAGTACTTTTTGGATAAAAAAAATTTTGACCAAAAATTGGGAAAATTGCCCTAAATTACAAATATGATAATATCAACACAGTTTGTACAAACTTGACTGAGCTCATCCTGAGAAACCTGAATATCAACTGTCAGAGCGATCCGACGATCGATTTCAGAGAACATGATTTTTACCCTAAAATACAAACATGCAAATTTCACCCTAATTTGTGCATGCCTAATTTAGGATACCTAAACGAATCTGCATACTAAGTTTCAACTCAATCTGACCAATGCTTACTGAGTTTTAGCCATTTGCAGGATTTTTCTTTTTTCCCCCTCATTTGTATATTTTTGGCACTGACATGTTCATTTGAACAAATTCACATCTCCACCGCTAGGTGCACCTGTACACCAAATGCTACGATGGCAGCCGTTGCAGTTTTAGAGTTTTTGATCTGGACGAACTAACAGACATACATACATACATACATACATACATACATACACACAGACGCCATTTTGCCACCTTATAAGAATACCTCCTATTTGCAGATATACATATGCATATATGGGAGCTAAAAATTGCAATGCCAGCTGAGGCGGTCTTAGTACAGCCTTATAGATTAGCGTTGCCAAGTTGGTCGATTTCAGCCGCAATCTATATAGTGCCTCAAAGCTGAGTACGTCCAACTCTGCCAGAATACTTCACCGTGCATTTCTGCCAAGTCCGCTAATAATCCACAAAAACAAACCAGTCCCCCACAGGGGTAGGGGAATGGCCAGGTAGCTTTCTGCACCTTTCCCTGTCATTTGACTCCGTGCGACTCCATTTCGAGAGCAAAAGCCGTTCCTCGTCCGAAAACTGTCCTCAAATGACCCATAGCGTGCACAAGGGTTTGCTACACGTAGTGCCATCAACTTGGCAGGAAACGGGGTACGGAAAAGTAACCTGATTTTCACAGACTTGGCAGGAAAAGGGTTAAAGAAACTACACAAACGGTCTCTTCTGCTCCATATTTGGACATGTTACCTGAATTTGACTCCAATGGTCACCTTTCTACTAGGCTATATGACATGAGAGATGATTTCAACTTTAGTATAATCAATTTTCCACACCTCATCAGTCATACTGCACTCTCACCAGCTTATGGGGTATACATGTCCCAGCTTATTCGATATGCAAGAGCATGCAGTTCATATGGTGATTTTGTAGAGAGACATTGCCATCTCTCTTACAAACTGTTAAATTAAGGTTACACCAGAGCAAGACTTGTCTCTACATTAAAACACTTTTTTGGCAGGTATCGCAAGCTGGTAGATAAATACAATATCTCTCTTCGACAAATGATCGCTGATGGCAACGGTGATATTGGGCCTTAGTTTGTGACCACTACCTATCTGACTTACAGATTGATATATGGCCGGTGCCACATGTCAGGCAGGATGCGCTTACTATTTTCGACACACCTGACATCTTTTTTTGGTCTTTTGGCCAGAGGTCTATATACCTTTCTTTCATGAATTTGACTTATTTCCATGCTAACAGACCAAGTTTGAACAACACTACAAATCTCTGCCACTATATCATGAACATAGAACATCTGGTCTTGAAATCAATGCGCGTATAAATAGGTCAAGTAGTTAGTCATGTGACTAAGTCATATGACAAATACCTAGGGTCGTCTCAAATGTGAGAATCTAAAATATGAAATATGTTATTTTTATCACTTTTTTGCCAAGAAGAGCATGGAAATCTCTGATACTTCGAATCAGCCATCCTGCATGTTTCTAACATTTATCAAAACCACATCTCTGTTCCACAACACATAAAACAGTCCAAAATGCAGGATTGGTATACCCCTGGTACCTTCTAAAAATACATATATGAAAGACCCCTAAAAATCAATTAGTTAAAGCCGCACTTTTCAATCCCAGGTTCTCGCATTAGTGGAGTTCTCCTCCCAGTCAAACACTTGGCAGGTACGATGTTTGATTTCTATACCATTAATTACACAAACTGATCTCAACTTTTTGTCACCTTTTGCTAATCCTGCAAACAAAGTTTATACAAGCGTTTGATTGATGGTCGGTTCAAATCGCCAACGGTCATTGATTCCCCACCACCAACGCTCAAATTTCCTACAAAATTGTCTTCTAGTCACATTAGACTTTGAATATAACAACAGAGTTCGATTGGCAGCAGCTTCGCGCTGACCGCTTGGCAGTCTGTCTGCATTTTTGCAGTCAGGGAAAACTAAAAGGTGGCATTTTCTGGAGCATGTACCCGCTTGTTGCCTGTTTGGAGTCCACTTACACAATGAATGCCGCCATAGTTTCGTGTCCTTTTAAAGGGAGGCTCCACCTTTAAAAAAGGGGGTTAGCAATTTCCCAACACTATCTAACCGCTTCTCTGTTTGGCTCCATTTTAACAAATCGAAACCTTCAACATAGTCTGAAGATTTGTAACAAATATGAACAGAGTCTATTCAGTTGGAAAATTTTCACTGTCTGACGCAACTCAACCCATCACAATAACATATTGACCTTCTGTCATTATGAATTAAAATAAACTAAAATGGATAACAGTATTATTTTTAAAAAATACCGCCAATGGCGCTTGGACATAATGACGGCCTAGTATTATCGGCATTTATCAACAACCCCACTCACTGTGAATTAGACAGACCATGAAGTCAATGTGCAACATAGAGCTGAAAGACTATTTTTCACATTGCAATCTTAAACCCATTTTTGTGAGAAAAGGTATGTATATGGAGAAAAAAGCAGAAGACATATTCGTAAATGGTTTGTTGAGTGACAATCATGTATGCATCTCTTGGAAAATTTTGTGGTTATAAGGTATAACAGTAGTGTAAGAATAATGAGATTAGAATAAGTGTAGTAAAGCTAAGTTGACAGTAATTAAGATTACAAAATTATACACTAAGCTAAGGAAATCTGAGTGAAATAAATGTTGAAAGTAGAAATCGAAGCTAAGATAGGAATAAACTGAATTACTGCTAAAAGTTTGTTAAAAGGCCATCACAGGAATCGGTCCATACCATGGTGTTCGAAATTTATATAAGTCAATTAAAGGGGGCAAGATGATTAAGTAGGGCAGCAAAGTCATGGTCATCTTTTTATCTAATACCTTGTGTAAGTTCATGAACTTTACATAAATCTTGCTATAGATTTGTTGCTATGGGCAATAACTGTGTTTCAGATCATTTGAGAGCAATCCATCGATCCATGACAGGTTTTAAAGAGGAAAGTCCAGCGCCGTGGGCGCACAATAGGCAACGTCGTAGTGACGTTGGTTGTTGGCAAACACTGGGCGGGATGGTTAAACACTTGCTTAGTCGTTGGCTTATCAGAGAAACATATATAAACTATCTTTTACACCAGGAACTACCGATTATAACCTCTGCCTGAATATTACGGAAGTGTGTAGGGTTCACACAATTCGAGACTACATTATAACTAGGGTGGAGTGGTCGAGGGGCTGTGGTCTGGTCGACAGATTTTTCCTTGACTGTGATTTCTTCTCTACTAAGGTGACTGTATGCCGTACGTTGTGAGTTTGAATCCAATCAAAATTTACTGAATTCAAATCACAGTCGTTTTGTGGTTCGATAGACAGCAATGCGATGACCGCTGTGGTATGCAATAGAAATACATGTATAGGAAGTTAAAAACTATCTACTGTTGATTGACCAATCAGAGTGCTCAATTCAGGGTGTTTTATCTACTCGTAAAGCCTTGGTCACCAAATTCCAGAAACGAATGACAGCGCCGTAGTAAAGTACTGTCCAATCAAAAGTGAACATGTCATATTCTGTAGACATCTGGTACGTTTTAATATTCAAATTTGGTAACACAGCGGAAACCAGCTGCAATACAAATTCTGCTGTGCCCTAGGGCATTTATATAATGTGCCCTAGGGCATTTATAGAATGTTCCATTACATTGGAAGGCTATTTCACAAATAAAAGTTTTAATTCATATCCTAAACATGTTACATTGACAAAGGGGACGGTTGACGTAAACACATTGAAAACGAAAATATATCAGTTAGGGGGGATAGTTTTTAAGTCGGATAACACCCTCCTACTCGGGCTCTTCTGGTATATAAAGTCCAACCCTACGATAAAATGTCTCGGCCTGCGGCCTTGACATTTTATCGATGGGTTGGACTTTATATACCAGAAGAGCCCTCCTACTCGGGCTTTATCCTATACTTATGAAACAGAATGGTCGCTCGCTCATGTATAATATCCTTGTCTGTTATTTATCATTTTTATTCTCAGTGTATGGGCAAAGGCCATGAAGCTGAACAGTCCAATGGATCAACAGGAACATTCAATGTGAAGTTTCAGAACAAGATCGTAAACATTAGGATGGCATCGAAAACAACTTTGTATAATGTGAAAAATCAAATGCAGACTTTTAGACGTGTTCTGTTATGTTTTTCACATGAACCTCATTAGATTATTGAATTTTGATTTTATTTTAATTTCTTAGTGGTCCAGCATTGTGTACCAACATCATTGTTTTACATATCAAAATAAACAATGGGGTATTATCGTGAAGATATATGGTAAGTGTTTTTTTTTTGTTTGCATCTGTGAGTAGGCGGTTTAAAAGGCAGTAGCTGTAACTTAATTTTTATGCAGTATTTTTATACTGTTATGTGTCTTGATTTTTGCCCATTTTGCCAAGTGAGTAAAGTGAAAAGTTACCTCAATACACAAAAGTTAAAAGAACAACATCATAAGTTACAGCTACTGTCCCTTAAAACAAATGAAGATGTGAAGTGTATGGGACCAGTATACCTGGCTAGTATAAAACAGGTAGGTACAAATGCAGGTATGGTTGGGGAGGGGGGGTAGCACAGGAAGCATGCATACCAGCATTTTACCATGAAACCTTTTACCCCACCATTTTTTGTGGCATATTGTCTGCAATCACAGCGGCCTCTATGCCGCTAAAAGCCCAGCCCCATTTTTTTGCGGCATATCGCCTGCAATCACAGCGGCCTGTATACCGCAAAACTGTGCCAGAACAGATCTTTGCATGATAAAATATGAATAACCTGCTTATAAGCCACAAACAGTTGCAGCTTGGTATCCACAATTATTGTGGGTTAGCATGCACAACTATGTGCCAGAAGCCATATTTTTTCGTAAGGGAAATGTTGTTTCTATCTGTTCAGTGCAGGAAAATTCTACGTTGATGTTATGACAATGATTTCTGCACAGTACAACCAGAAAAACGACAAGAAATATTTAAACCAGAAAAACAAGAATGACAAAAGTAATTAAGGTCTAACTTTAGGTACTGGAGGTCAACTTTAGCAACATGCATATCAGAAACAAGCCCCTCTTAGTTTAGTATAAACGGTCTTTCCCATCTACTGTCTATGGTTGCAGCTAGTCAGTTAATATGTAACAGTTCATAAACAATGACAGGAAATGAGTCAAGATCAGTGGAGTTTGCCTGTTTCTCAATGGCATGCCTCCTGTACATTTGCAGGATTTCACTTTTTCTTACCTCATTTGCACATTTTTGACACTGATGTGTTCATTTGAACAAATTCACATCTCAACCCCTGCATCTACCTGTACACCAAATACTGAGATGGTAGCTTTGGCGGTATGGGAGCCTTTGTGTGTGACGGACATAAATCCCCACATACCCACAAATATACAGACATACAAATCAGATGCAAATGAACTGATTCAGCTCATAACCTCACATTGGTGAACCAAATGTGAGCTAAAAATGAATTATGCTGACAAACATGAAAGTTATTTGAACCAGTTGGTAAATGCAGCGTTTTAGCAAACACTGAATGTACTTGTTGGAAGGAGTTGGAATATATAAATGAAAGCAGAAACAAAGTCTGAGTTGAACTGACAGCCTTTGATATGTGTAAAGAAAGACATGGAACACACAAGGATGTAAAAATATTAACAGCTGAGGTGAGTATATTCTGTACACCAAATTAGGTAATTACCCAACTACTTTGCTGTGAGTTTGTTATATACTCTGGTGTTTACCTCATCAAGAGTCTTTTTTGTAGCCCGAAGACTGATAAAGAATCCACCAAACTCAGCAGGCAGCTCCTTCACTGAAGTAAACTGATATACCTATTTTACAACAAACCATTTTCGACTAGCACGCTGTTCATAAGGGTATATGATAAATGTGTGAAGATTTGAATTGTTTATAATTATAATACTTACGTGATCCCACCAACACTCACTAAAATTGGGTAACTGATGTTCCAAGCTATATTCAAGGAATTCAAACATGATACTCAGTATGTGGCAAATCCAGAAGTCACGGATCATAATTGTCTGAAAAGAACAATAATATTGAGAAGATTTACTTGTCATCTGCAATAAAATAATTCAATGAAAGTAATGGACCTGGTTCATGATCTGAGAAAAATTGAAATTGAACAAAGTAAATTATTATTGCTGTGTATGTGTTCTGTAATATGGCCTAATCACACAGTTTCATTAAATATGCAAATAATCTATGAATACGTTTCTTATAGTCATTAAACATTCTGCATAGTAAGTAAAGCCAAGTAAAATCAAAGAATAGCAATAATTGTGACAAATCACAAATTCAAACTTTCAGTATTACTAAAATCTAATTAGAATCTTAGTATAGTACTGCACAAGTATACAAATTAGCTATTAATCAGTGTGTCATACTGAGAAAACTTTTTAGAAAACTAGTAATTAAAACTAAATGTTATGATTGAAGATCAGAGGTCTAACCAATTAGGGTGCATTAAGCTTTGATAGAAGGCTTTGTACAGATGCATGTGGTTTCGTTTATGTATGAATAAGCTGAGTAGCTATTTCAGTCAAAGGCTTGTGATCATCACTATGTACATTGAACAGTGTGTGATATGCCAGTGCAAAGCAAAACTGCTATTTTGAAATGGAATAATGGGTGGAAATCAAAACAATAATAATTTACAATTTATATCGCATTCAAAGTCAAACACAGAGAGCACAATGCTGACTTCCCGTGTTTTAACATATTACACATATGATGAATTTGATTTTCATTATTTTTGCACACTACAAGCAGTTTTCAACCAGATACGAACTGAAAATGCTTGTGTTTTATTATATATTGCATTTATGTGCAAATTTGAACCTTTGCCACATGTTTGCAACTTAATTGAAAGTGTTCTGATCAACGTGAACAATATTCACCACAGATCAATTCAGAAGGTCATTAAGTATTAAAATATGAAATTAGCTGAAATAAAAATAATTAATTTCTATGAGTACTGTCATTGTATCACCACTTAATATAGCACATGTAAATTGCCTATGGTCAAGTCCTTCAAGCTATATATGCTAAACTGTAAAAGCTTATTAGATATGCAAATTACAAATTAGCTGACATGAAAATGCGAAATGACTTTCAATATTGCTATAATCTGGTATAATCATTGGGGGGAGGGGTGGTAAAAATGTCAGTTCCCTTGGGTAGGGGCGCGGCTAGGGTGTCTTTGCTCTCAGCGTAGGTTTATTCTTGCTATGGTTTATTTTATTTTAATACGTTTGACTATGATATGTATTGCCAATAAAGATTTATACTGCCAACATTTGTTGTCTTTGTCTTATGTTAGAACTGGTTTTGTAACGATTTATTTATCTCCGTCCGCATCGCTGTGTCACATATTTGTCCTTTGACAATCGTATGAAAACTTTTATCACTGTGCTGCGTCTGATGTGTTTGATTGCCTAATTCGCCAAAGCAAACAAGGGTAAATTACTAATCTGTGGACACAGTCACCAGATTATCACAGGATTAAATTTGACAAAGTCAACAACGAACGCACCAGCAATGTATAACAAAAGGAAGGGGAGAAACTCTCTAAAGCTGTGTCCACAGAAACCTACTTAATAAAAAACATTTCCCAATTTTACAAACGCCAACAGTTTTCTGACATGTTGAAATGCGGACAGGCCAATCTATGATTTCGTTGGTTGCTTCTCTGAGCTGTAGAACGCAAATCAAAGCTGTGGAATCAGTGCCCCGATGTGGTCCGTCAGACCGGAAGCCAGAACTGGAAACTTTTGACCTTAGAAATGTTTTGTTCAAGCCCACATGATCCATATGGGTAAACAAAATACCCAAGATGCCTTGGGAATCGTGGTTTGTGAGTCAAGCATAGCGCTGTTTATGAGCAAGGATATGACAAAATAATCTATGTACTTTTGACGGCGGCCAGTCAATCTTTGAGCTGACAAACTCATCGCTTGCTGCATAAAAACTGACAAGTCGGCAAAAGTATTTTCATCTTCAATTTTCCATCCTAATTTGACCTATTAGGCCTAAGTAGGACATGGCACATGCACCAATGCGAATAGTTGGTTAGATAGTTTTGTAAAACTGACAAGACACATGGCTGGAACCACGGTCATACCTAACCAGGTTGAGACCGGATTTGGGAGATGTTAGACACATCTTTTTCTGTCAATGTTTGGACATCCTTTACAGTAATCTACTGTACATCTGACTACTGTAGGGGAAAGAAAACTTTTTGCGCAGCTGTTGGACTTAGTCGTGGTGTCTATCCCTCGCACGTATAAAACAACTTTATAGTAAAGGGTGTAGAACTTCAAAGTTTATGCAATCTGCGGGACTCATCTGAGCTTGGAGTTCACTACGATATGACATAGGATTCGATTAAGAAACTGGAATTACCTAGAGAGGTGTGTACATCAGGCACAGACGAGGATGCACAGAGTCTGAATAATCTTTTGCGCCAATTCTGACTCGGTCAGTTTTCCCCACGGTCTGCTCACCCAAGAATGTGTTTTTGTGTAAAAAACAACTTATCAGTGAGTGATGTAAAACTTCGAAGTTGCTAATAAACGTTAACTTGTCGATTCGATGTGCAATGACACACTGATGACCAGTTATTTAAATCATTAGTTCTCCAAACTATCATGTTCTAGGTATAGTCCGGGGTCACTTGTCGTGATTTTGGCTTCCGTGTGCATTTCGTGAAGACTCTTGTCAACATATATCATTTTGTTCCTTAATACCTGGACAGTCCAAAATACATTGTTGGCATTTTTTCTTTCCACTTTGTCGAGGTCAAATTCAAGGTCATTCGTTACTGGGCAAATTCCATTGATTAAGCATTGTAGTGCATACAAATTGGCTATAATCGTTGACCAAACTACCTTCAGTGGTGTAGGGGAACTAAACAGCTCATGATAGATTTAAAAAACCTTGTTTGAGGCATTATTGGATCTTTTTTACCGTTTTATATGGATTTATATACAATTACAAGGATTTGTGTGTGTTGCAGTTGTCCATCATTTCCCATGCACTGATGACACGGATTGGTTTCTGACATGCACTGCGCTTGACAACTACATCATAGACGTTATTTTATCAATTTCTGTGCATTTCAGCGTAAGCCGTCCGCAGTATTACCAGCTCTGCAAGGTTGTAAAATCCAGACTTCTACGCAGAATTTAACTAGTGTAGACTGGATTACTATGCAGCTAGCAGTGTACTCTTTGCTTGTAGTAAGAGTAAGTCATCCCTTTTCCTCGCATTTCTCTCCAAGTCATGTAAAACGATTTGGATGTTTCCTTAGTAACAATAGCTGGGATTAGAGACTTGTTGCTAAACAGAGGCTACATGTAGAAGCCGTTTATCAAAACTAAGCCTCTTGACTGAGAAATATAGGCTGTTGCCTGTGTGTTTTGAAAATCAACTCTAGTACACACAATGTTGTACTAACCAAGACTCCCATTGGTAGAACATTGATATAGAGTACGAAAAATGACACATTAACAATAGGTTGATTCTTTATTGAGACACAGGTTTAGTCCATAGGTTATTTAGGGTTAAAGATGACAAGAGAAGTCAAAGACAGTGTTAGTAGTTTCTCAGAAACCGTTATCCAAAGGCTATTTACTCGATATTGTAATGTCATGGAATAGTAAACATTTAGTGGTTGCGTTTCATATATAAATGTTTCACATAACTGACATTGCATGCAAATAACTTCGTCAAAATTTTCAGTATTGAAAAACATATCATTCCTCTGAAAAACAGGACGCTCTGAAACAGACTTACCGGTAAAGTCTGTTTCAGAACGTTCTCTTTATGCCTGATACGTCAGGAAGCAAGTGGTGAGCCCTCTGTCAAATCCCACTGCATATGACACTGTGCGGAGTTTGTTCACCAGAGAGGTGTATTTGGTGATGGTGTCTTTCCAGAAATAAATTCAAGACTCAGGGATGATGATTCTTTTTCCCTTCGAGCTTGTGGTGCTAGCTGGCATAGGGAATGCTAAGCAAATACTTGCCACAGAGGCGCTAGGTCTACTCCAGAGAGCAAAATTGAGCTATGAAAAATCATTAGAGCAAGGTGATAGCTCTATAATATCAGGTAAGCAACTTTAAACCTCATCTACTATGGAATGTGTTGTTTCATCTGAACATAAAGTTGCTTTCACTAGACCATCAGCTAGTACATATGACAAAAGCATGTGTTTTTTCTGTCAACAATATAGGTTTTCTTTGGGTCCTCTCCATGAGGTTTCTTCACTCAATACTCGGGAAAACCACAAAGGGCAGTAAACCAAGGAAAATCAAACTTGTTAAAAGTCAGACTCAGTGGTGCAATAGATCCAAAGGATGCTAGAGCCATTGGTATTAAATATCACAAAAGATGTTTGACCGAGAACGTTGAAAATGTCTTGCGAAATTTAAACACAAATGCAGACTTACATCCGTTGTGTGAGACTGGATCTGCAAATGTTGGTAATGACAATACCACCATGCTTACTGCAGATATCGAATTTTTTTCCTTGTTGGACTTGCTGAAGGAGTGGTTTTTAACCTTGGAGAAGTACATGACTCATATTTGGCAATACGTAAGGAACATGGAATTGTGTGATGGTATTACTTTTATAGCTAAACTTTCTTCAGATTAGAGTTATGGCATTAAAAGTCATTGACCTTTGACAGGAAATGTTAGGGACAGGTCAGTATCTTCGGCCAGGGGGTGGATTATTTTTTGCCGGTGTCAAAAAGTGGCTGACCTCCCTTTTCCAACTTTTGAAAACAGGGTGACCCCCTGTGCACGACAAAGGTAAAATAAAAGGTGGTTGTCATGTCAGTTGTAAGATAGGACCTTAAAAGTGTCAATTCTAAAGTTTGAATACAGTATTTTGAATGAGCTGTGAATATATTCCACTCTTTTTATGCATAACCAGATCTTCAGAACTGTTATAAGACAAAATGCAAAATTTGTGAAATTTTAGTGCATGTAAACTTTGCAAAACTTACTTTCAATTTACAGACATCAAGATATTTCTGACATATATCTGATACATTAAAATACTGCACCCTGAAGGCGCGCCGAAAAATATTAAACATCCAGATATCTCTGATATATGTGATATATGAAAGTAATACGGATGAAGGGCGTGCTGAAAAATATGTTTGAAATTTAAAATAACGCGCCCAAAGGGCGCGCCGAAAATCATTAAACATAAAGATATCTCTGATATACATCTGATATATGCAAGTTTCGCGCTTGTTGGGGGGGGGAGCTCTCAAAAATATGTCTTATTATTATTAAAGTTACGCGCCCGAATCGCACTCTGAAATGCAACTCAATGATGAAATTTGTTGCTGGCAAGAATTGATTTCTTCCTACAAATTGTACGTATTTGGCAGAAATATCAGGGCATTAACTCCGAAATTTCCTTGGTGAAGTATGTTAGTCGATTGACTTGACTCTACTCTAATATCACTTGTCGAAAAAATAAAGTTTAAACGTTGTTTACAAGATGAAATATGCTGATACATAATACAGTCGATTTTAGGGGCGCCCTCAATGCCACGATGTCAGACGCACCATGTTTTGAGAAGCTCCTGTGTTTTTCGTAATTTTCAAGCAATGCGGTGGACGTCGACTGTTATTTCGCGTTTGTAAACATTCTGTTTTGGTGAAGCTCAAGTAGGGGTGTCGTACTGATGGTAAAACGGAGAAATAAAGGCCTTTTCAACTTCCAGTTCATCTGGCGACAACAGTCTGTACGACAAAAGACGAAAGATGGCCTCGCCAGGCGTGCCACGTCAGCAAGGTGAGTTGTCGTTGACAGAACTGTATGAGAAGCTCAAAGATAAAATTGAAACTAGCACCTCTGAGATTAGAACTGAAATGCAAGACATGAGAAAATCTCTCACATATATAGATGAAACAGTCAGTGGCCATGATAAACTTATTTTTGTTTTGGAAAGTGAGTTGGGCCGTGTGAAGGAGTAGATAGAGGATGTAAATTCTGCAAGAAATAGTGCGGAACAATATTCAAGACGATACTGCAACGAAATTCATGGTCTGCACGTGGAAGTTCCATCTTTCGAGAACATCGTTGACCAAGTCATCAAAATCGGGCAAGCCGTAGGTATCAATGTAAACCCATGGGACATAGATCACTGTCATACCCTCCTTCGCAAGAACCTTGGTGTCCCCGTTATTATGGTGAAATGGAAATCTCAGTTTATGGCTCTGAGTTTTTTACGTGCGAGCAAGAAACTTAGGAATATTAAGCCTACAGACTTCGGACTCCACACGTCATCCGTGCAGATCTACATCAACGAGAGCTTGACCAAACAGAACTCCCGAATCTTCAGTGAAGCCAGAAAATTCGTCAAAACGAACAAAT
This sequence comes from Ptychodera flava, assembly GCF_041260155.1. NCBI lineage: Eukaryota > Metazoa > Hemichordata > Enteropneusta > Ptychoderidae > Ptychodera > Ptychodera flava. Next base: position 117,668 of record NC_091928.1, read on the forward strand.
GGTTCCCAGCATACACTAGAAATGGGAATGTGTACGTCATGAAAAGCAAGGAAAGTAGAGCCATTCTGTATACGTACTGTGCATCACCCTAATCAACAGTCGACGTGTGCCGTAGATGCTTTGATGTTTTCTTTCTGTGCTAGCTCTTTTGAAGTGTTTTTCATTTTTGTGGGGCGCCAGTTGTTGTTTTAGTTTTTCCTGCTTATGTTGTTTTGCGCTGTTCGATGTTTTTCCTCGTTGCTTTTTTGGTCCTGTCTTTGCCAACTCCTCTGCTTCAAAATAGAGTCGAAATAATGATCAAATTTGTCTACACGGTTAAAGTTTTAAATGAGAGAATGTATCTTGTTTTCTCGTTCATTATAAGATATTATGGTGAGTATTGAGATTATTTCCTTCAATGTAAACGGCCTGGCAGATTTCAAAAAACGGAAAGATGTCTTTTCATGGTTACGTAAGAAAAAATGTGCGATCGTCTGCCTTCAAGAAACTCACTGTATTGAACCCGATTTAAACAGATGGCAAATTGAATGGGGCGGTGCATGTGTAATGAATCCAAATACACAAGCTAAAAATAAACAGGGTGTTGGTGTCCTGTTCATGCCAAATATCGACTACACGATTCACAAGACTATACTTGATAATGAAGGCCGTTACATTATTTTAGATATGTCAATGTCTGACAAACGCTTTAATTTAGTGAATCTTTATGGCCCAAATGAGGATAAACCTGAGTTTTTTCGAGAGATTCGTAATATTTTAGACGAGATCAACAATGAATCCTGTGTTATCTGTGGTGATTGGAACGTAGTTAGAAATTATGAGAGTGATACCCATGGATACAGTCATCGTAATAATCAAGCCGCCAAATTAGAAATAGATACATGGATTGAGGATTATAGTTTAGTCGATGTTTGGCGAGAACTTTATCCCAACACCCGTGGTTTCACGTGGTATAAGAGAACACCATTTAAGGTGGTTGGAAAGGCTAGAGCATCAGTTATAAATTTCAACAAAACTATTAAAATATAAAAGTAGTCAACATTCTCTGTGGAATAAAAAAAACTAGACATTTGGGCACAAAGGCATTGCAGAGTTATAGCCTGTTAAAACTTCTGAAAAACTGACCAAATAAGAAGAAGTTGGGGAGTCCTTAGTGTATTAACTATGGTAGAGGTCCCCTAGCTGTTAATAAAATGTTTGAAAAGGGAAAGTCATTATTTGCTGTTTTTCAGGAAAGTTTGACAAGGTGGTGCTGGCATTCAGAGTGAGTGACTACTATTGTAAATGCATTTTTAGATTCTTTGAGTGTCAAAGAGGTGTCAAAAGTGAGATTAACAAAAAAAACTCCTCTATGACTTCAAAGGAGGGGTGCAAATATGGCTTGTTTTCAACATTTTTGACAGAATAACAATTTTCCTACATAATTGTATACCAATTTAATCCAACTTTGAAATGAGATATGGACATGGAATTTTTACAGCCTATTAACAAGGTTACAGATAAGATTTGTACGGCACAATTTTCCTGTATTTGAAGTACTTTTTGAAAAATCACATTTTGAAATTTGAAAGAATTTTTAATAATTTTTTGATATATAAACCCATGTAAAATCATAAAAACAAATTTTATTTACAAATCCTGCCGTACAAATCTTACAATAAATAGTGTCAACATATTTATAACTAATTTGGTAATATTAATACTATCCAATTACTATTAAATTCAAATATGTAAAAAAAATATAAAAAATTAAATTTTAATATTTACTGGTGTCATATTTCAAAATCATGGCTGCAAATATACAATTTTTATATTCTTTGGAGATAATATTAACTATGGGAGTTATCCTGAAAATTTGAACTAAATATCTTGATTCTAACACTTGAAACTTGACATTAACTCTGAGAAAAGAATTGGTGCAAAAATAGCCTTTCCAACCACCTTAAACAGAGTAGGCTCGACTATTTTTTAGTCACCCCTGATATTGCATCAATGGTGAAAAAATCAACCATTGCTCCGGGTTACAGGTCAGACCATTCAATGATCCGCCTGAACGTTCAGTTGTGTAATATTCAGAGAGGGAAAGGGTTCTGGAAATTTAATAATGATCTTTTAAGGGACCTAAATTATGTAAACTCTGTTAAAAATGTGCTTAAGGAAACAGTAAACGACTATAATGTCTCCCCAAGTTCATCAGATTACGACCCTTGGACAGTTCATTTTTCAGTAAGTGACCAGCTGTTTTGGGAGACACTTAAAATTAAAATACGAGGTATGACAATTCCATTTGCTGCGAGACAGAAAAAACGCTTCTGTGAAAAAGAACGCCAACTTGAAACACAAATTGAACGGCTACACAATGAATGTCATAACTTGAAAGATATAAATAAGATTAATGAATACGAAGAGAAACAAGACGAACTTGAACAGTGGAGATTAAGTAAAATTCATGGTGCTCTAGTTCGCTCCAAGGCAAATTGGTCATTGTATGGTGAAAAACCCTCGAAGTATTTTTGTGCTCTTGAGAAACGTCGTTCAATGAACAGAACGATGGGTAAAATTATAAAAGATAACGGCGATACAACCACCAATCAGAAGGAAATTCTACAACAAGTTCAGCTATTTTACTCTAAACTTTACCAGACAAAACAAGTCATCGTTGATGACACAGTCCCCACTTGTTAATGGGTACTTTGATTACAAGTCCTCAGAGAGGATAGAGTCCTCTTCATTAATTAGGTCTGTGATAAAAATACTTTGATACAGATGGCACTCAATGGCCAAGAATGGGTTCCATGGTGATGAAAACATAAAACCAATGTAGGCCACCATCCTAAAGTTCATAAAATGAGTCAACTAGGAATTAATCAACAGGGTGTTGCAAAAATTTTTTGCATACAATCCTAATACTTAATAGATTATCACTGGTACCATATTTCATAAAGTTTGACGCAGTATTTACAACAAACTATGAGATCAACATCTGTATCAAGTTTCATCAAATTTGACGTTGTATTAATTTGTGGCTATATCACTCTAATTAGGAAAGTTCATTACATATGCAATTACAAATTAATTAAAATGACACTGATAAATGTCTTTTTCAATGTTAAAGCAATGTGAGCTTAACATCTGTGCAAAGTTTCATGAAATTTGGTGCAGTATTTCTTGACATATCAGCCTACTTACAAAACTTCAATAATTGACATGTTACTGCTACATGACGTGAAACAAATTGACGAGCATATGTGTGAAATAGGTCAATGTCCTTGTACCAACTTTGAATGATACTGGTGGAAATATGTCTGAGTTATGGCTCTGTACATTAGAAAATTGTAACAAAATCACTGCCATGCAGCGATATTTGATCTTACTGTTTAAAAAATCAACATGTACCGTATATGTATTACATAAGTCAATGTCCATGTACCAACTTTGAATAGGATCAGATGAGACTTGCCAGAGTTATGGCTCTCGACATGAAACAACCATAACAAAATTGCCATCATGTGGCCATATTTGACCACCTTGTGAAACCAATCGACATACATATGTATAAATAAGTCAATGTCCTTGTACCAACTTTGAATAAATTCGCTGGATACACGTCTGAGTTATGGTTCCGGACATGAAAAAATCGGGAAAAAAAATGGCCACACGGCGGCCATATTGGATTGTATCACAAAACAAATCAATGTGCATATGTATGACATAGGTCAATGTCCTTGCACTAAGTTTGAATAAAATTGGTGAATAAAATCGTACGTGTCCAAAGGACATGAACAAATTGTAACAAAATGGCTGCCATGCAGCCATGTTGGATCATATCATGAAACAAATTGATGTACATATGTACCGTATGACATAGGTTAATGTCATTGTACAAACTTTGAATAAAATCGGTTGAGATATGCCTGAGTATTGTGGCTCTGTACATGAAAAAATCGTAACAAAATGGCCACACGGCAGCCATATTGGATCATATCACAAAACAAATTGACATGCATATCTATGACATTGGTCAATATCCTTGTACCAACTTTGAAAAAAATCGGTTGAAACATGTCTGAGTTATGGCTCTGTACATGACAAAATCATAATAAAATGGCTGCCTAGCGGCCATATTGGATTGTATCACAAAACAAATTGACGTGCATATGTATCACATAGGTCAATGTCCTTGTACCAACTTTGAATAAAATCGGTTGAGATATGTTTGAGTTATGGCTCTGTACATGAAAAAATTGTAACAAAATGGCCACACGGCAGCCATATTGGATCGTATCACAAAACAAATTGACATGCATATCTATTACAGTGGTCAATATCCTTGTACCAACTTTGAAAAAAATCGGTTGAAACATGTCTGACTTATGGCTCTGTACATGAAAAAATCGTAATAAAATGGCCGCCTGGCAGCCATATTGGATCGTATCACAAAACAAAGTGACGTGCATATCTATGACATTGGTCAATGTCCTTGTACCAACTTTGAATAAATTCAGTTGAAACATGTCTGAGTTATGGCTTTGTACATGAAAAAATCGTAATAAAATGGCCGCCTGGCAGCCATATTGGATCGTATCACAAACAAATCGACATGCATATCTATGACATTGGTCAATGTCCTTGTACCAACTTTGAATAAATTCAGTTGAAACATGTCTGAGTTATGGCTTTGTACATGAAAAAATCGTAATAAAATGGCCGCCTGGCAGCCATATTGGATCGTATCACAAAACAAATCGACATGCATATCTATGACATTGGTCAATGTCCTTGTACCAACTTTGAATAAAATCGGTTGAAACATGTCTGAGTTATGGCTTTGTACATGAAAAAATCGTAATAAAATGGCCGCCTGGCGGCCATATTGGATCGTATCACAAAACAAATCGACGTGCATCTGTATGACATATGAAGTAATCCTTGTACCAAGTTTGAATGAAATCGCTCCTTGCATCTCTGAGATATCTGCGTGAACGGACGGACGCACGCACGCACGGACGGACGCACGCACGCACGCACGGACGCACGCACGGACATGACCAAACCTATAAGTCCCCCCGGACGGTGTCCGTGGGGACTAAAAAAGTATACGCCGTGACAGGGATTTTAAAATGATTCACGATTGTCCAATACCAAAATTGTCAGAAGATCAGAAAAATGGACTTGGGGGGCTCTTTTCATTACAAGAATGTGCCAATGCCTTGAAACAGATGGAAAATGGGAAGTCCCCTGGTAGTGACGGTTTCACCGTTCAATTTTACAAATTTTTCTGGGCAGACTTGGGTATTTTTCTAGTTAGATGTTTAAATGAAGCTTTCTCGTCTGGTAGCTTGTCTCATACACAGAAACAAGGTGTAATTACCTGTATTCCAAAGTCAAACAAAAGTAGATTTTACATTAAAAATTGGCGCCCAATTACTCTGTTAAACACAGACTACAAAATTGGATCTGCTGCCCTTGCCTACCGTATGAAAAAGGTTTTACCAAGTATTATTAGTGAGGATCAGAAGGGATTTTTGAAATGCCGTTTCATTGGGGAAAACACTTGATTAATTTATGATATGCTGGCTCATACTAAATCTCACAAAATTCAAGGAATGTTACTTTTGCTGGATTTTGAAAAAGCATTCGATACTGTGGAATGGGACTATATCAGAGAATCACTTCTGGCTTTTAATTTTGGAGATTCGTTTTGTAAGTGGATATCAATTTTTTATTCTAGTATTTCAAGCTGTGTTTTGAATAACGGCGACTTCTCACCATTTTTCAACCTTGAAAGGGGAGTTAGACAGGGTGACCCTTTGTCCCCTTATTTGTTTTTGGTAGCAGTTGAAATTTTGGCTCTAGCTTGTAAATCAAATAAGAGAATTGCTGGTATCTCTGTAAATGAGAAAGAGTATTTACTTGGCCAGTATGCCATATCAACATATCATCAGTATGATGATATGTTTATGTTTCTGGACGGTTCAGTACAATCATTGCAAGAAACTTTGATTACGTTAGATAGATTTGCAGACGTGTCTGGACTGAACCCAAATTATGACAAAACTAAAGTGACCTGGATTGGTTCTTCGCGCCACTGTGGCAGGATTTTACTTCCCGAAAAAAACTATGTTGGATTGACGAGCCGTTCACTGTACTCGGAGTAAAATTTAATGTTGATTTGAATGACATGGAGGATCTTAATTATAACCCACAAATAGAAAATATTAAGAATTTGATTCACAGGGAAAATTACGGTAATTAAGACTCTAGCTCTGCCAAAATTAGTTCATATCATGTCAGTTCTTCCAAGTCTTTCAGAGAAGCAAGTTAAAGATTTAGAAAATATCCCTTTTTTCATTTCTTTGGAATGGGAAACCAGACAAGATTAGTAGGAGGAGAATTCAATCTGATATCAAGGACGGTGGATTGAGAATGACTGATATCAAGTCATTTGCACACTCCCTCAAAGCAAGATGGATTTACAATTTACTTGATCATACTTATTCTCGTAAATGGAAAACGCTGTTTTGTAGTTCGTTAAAACTAGATGTGAATTTATTATTCTACTTTGGAACAGAGCAGATAAAGTTTTTCTCGGGAGATAATTTTTCTTCAAATGCCTTCTGGAGCGATGTATTCGACTGCTGGGCAAGACTAACTACAGGCCCGAATAACCCTACAGATTATTATAATCAAGTCGTCTGGTTTCACCCCTCCATAAGAATGGCAAAAAACATTGTGTTTATAAAAGCTTTGTATGATCAGCGGGTTATTTTTGTACACAACTTTGTTAATCGGGCTGATGGTAATTTTTTCAGTTATAGAGAATTTAAGACTATTTATCATGTACCTATAGACTGTATTACTTACTATCGGTTAATCTCTGCAATACCTAGACATTGGAAAAGAACAATCAAGGAGAATATTGAAAATTTGAAAATGTGTAAATTACGTTTTTTACCACAGCCAGGAACAGCAATATGTAAAAATACATACGAATTACTGAGTCAAAAACTTTTGAGTAAAAATAAGGAATTCAAAGCTGTAAGAAAATGGTGTGAACGGAATGAAATTAGGACAGATACATTTAGTATCTTCTTTAAATTGCCGTTTCAAGTGACCAATGATTTTTCTCTCAGAAATTTTCAATTTAAATTTCTACATAGGATTATTCCCACACAAAGATTTCTTTTTCTCAGAAATATCTCTGATTCTGATCTTTGTACGTTTTGCGAGAGAGAAATTGAAACTATTGAACATTTGTTCTATGAGTGTACAATTAATTATCAATTTTGGAATGACATAATTCATTTATTAAGAACACAAAGTGGAATTTTCCATGGGTTAGTTAAAGTTGATATCTTACTTGGTAACCCAGAGTTTAAAGCTATTGAAAATGTTTTAATTATATTTACTAAAAGATATATTTTCCATTGTAAATGCCGCAAAATTTTACCGAGACAAGTGGAATGGTTAAATAAGTTGAGATACGAGTATGAGTCCGAACACAAAAAGGCTGCGATGACAAATGCAATTAGTACATTCCAGAGGAGTCGGAGTTGTCTTGCTTCTGTTTTGTAACTTTTCTTTGTTTTATTCTTTTCGAATAAAGTTGCATGTTAAAAAATTAAAAAAATAAAAAATAAAAAATAGTCGATTTTGGTGGGTAAATGTCGGGGTAAAGATCACGTGACACCTTTTATGCAAATTTAAATGACATAAACTGAAAGAGCTATCAAAACTACGTATGTGTACCAAATTTCATCAAAATATGACCAGCGGTTTTTGAGAAATGAAATTCAGCTCGAAATTCGTTCTGGACCCCTGCCTTAACTCACTTGCGCAGATGTCTTTCGCAAACTTGAACAAGCGACCTAGCGGCCGATATAGCTCCGCTGTGTTTATTATTATTATTATTTTTTTTATTATTGTTTATTTCAGATATAATAATCCATATACAAAAACAGAAAAATAAAAAGTAAATGACAGAAAAGGAGAGAATAATGTAGAGAATAACTATTTTTGACACATGTTGATGAAGGTGGAAATCTTTGATAGCTCAATGCAGTGGCAAGAAAAAAGTGGCTAAAATAAGCTGCAAAAATACACAATTGAAGATTTCATCATACTTTGAATATATCACATCGGATCATCCCTAAGAACATGTCAACCAAAGCTATCTGATGAGTAGTTTTTGAGAATAAAATTTTCTGACCAAAAATGGCAACAATTGCCCCCAAAAATAAAAATTGCAGATTTCATCATAATTTCAAAAGATCAAATTTAGTTCATCTATAGAAACCTGTATACCAAATTTCAAAGCTGTTAGACAAGTACTTTTTGAGAAACGCATTTTTTGACCAAAAATGGGAAAGATTGCCCCAAAAATACACAATTACAGATTTCATCAGAAATTAAATATATATTACTTAGTTTATCTGCAGAAACCTGTATACCAAATTTCAAATTTATCAGACCAGTACTTTTTGAGAAATACATTTTTTGACCAAAAATGGCAAAAATTGCCCCAAAAATACAAAATTACAGATTTCATCAGAAATTCAATATATATTACTTAGCTCATCTGTAGAAACCTGTATACCAAATTTCAAAGCTATCAAACCAGTACTTTTTGAGAAACACATTTTTTGACCAAAAATGGCAAAAATTGCCCCAAAATTACAAAATTGCAGATTTCATCATAATTTTCAATAAATATCATTTAGTTCATCTGTAGGAACCTGTATACCAAATTTCAAAGCTATCAGATGAGTAATTTTGGAAATACACATTTTTTGACCAAAAATGGCAAAAATTGCCCCAAAAATACACAATTACAGATTTCATCAGAAATTCAATATATATTACTTAGTTTATCTGTAGAAGCCTGTATACCAAATTTCAAATTTATCAGAACAGTACTTTTTGAGAAATACATTTTTTGACCAAAAATGGCAAAAATTGCCTTAAAAATGCAAATTTGCATATTTCTGCACAATTTGAACAAATCTGAAATAGATCATCCCTACGGACATATGTACCAAATATCAAAGCTATCTGACTGGCAGTTTTGAAGAAGAAGATTTTTAAAGATTTTTTTACCAAAAATGACAAAAATTGCCTTAAAAATGCAAATATGCAAATTTCATCACGATTTGAAGAAATCTGACTGAAGTCACCCTAAGCAAACTGTATATCAAATTTCAAAGCAATCGGACAAGCGGTTTCAGAGGAGAGGATTTTTTTACCAAAAACACCAAAAAATGCCCCAAAAATACAAATATGCAAATTTCACCACGATTTGAACAAACTGAAGTGAGGTCACCCCAAGTGAACTGCATATATAATTTCAAAGCAATTGGACTTGCGGTTTCAGAGGAGAAGGCAATTGTTGACGGATGACGGACGACGACGACGGATGACGGACGACGACGGAAAATCAACCTATTTGATAAGCTCCTCGTCGCTGACAGCGAAGCTAAAAAGATCACTCTAAGGATGATATGAGTAAAATTTCAGTTCAATCGGTGCGTTGGTTCTGGAGAAGAAGATTTTTCAAGATTAAATTGGTATTTTTTGAAAATCCAATATGGCGGCCAAATCACGTGACCGATCCAGATGTCTTTTGCAAACTTGAAAGAGATTACTCTCAGGATGACATAAGTAAAATTTCAGTTAAATCGGTGCGTTGGTTCTGGAGAAGAAGATTTTTAAAGATTAAATTGGTATTTTTCGAAAATCCAATATGGCGGCCAAGGTCACGTGACCGCATGCAATTTTATTTGCAAATTCTTAAGACCTTTGGCCATGCTTGCTATACAAAAAATTTCAAATTGACAAGACCCCTTGGTATTCTGAAGAATTCATTTTTAGGTTTTTGGAAAATCCAATATGGCCGCCAGGTCACGTGACCTATCAAAATTTGTAGGGTCAGGTGCACAAGTACTAATGACACCCTTTAGCCCTGCAAGTTTGAGAAGTTTCCGTTTAGCCGTTTAAGAGATCTAGGTGGACAAAGAAACGGCAGAAGGAGAAGAGGAGGAAGAAGTGGAAATAGTAGAACTCGAGCAATACCAATGGGGGCCCAGCCGGTCAGCTTGGGCCTCTAAGAAGAAGGAGAAGAATTAAAGCTGCAAGCAGCCTTGGCGGAGCCCAAGCTGATAACAAGGTTTAAACTTCTTGCACTTATCATATTATATGCAAAATTTAAGTCTCGAAAAGTAGGATTTTAAGCATCATCTCATGGTTACTGTACCGGTATGTTTCACTGGTAATTGCATATTTTATGCAAAATCCAATATGGCTGCACAAGTACTTCACCGATCCAATTGCCTATCAGAAACAATAAAGTGCTCAGATATGACTAAAATGTCATTTAATTGGTGTGTTGGTTCTTAAGAAGATGAGCTTTAAATAGTAAATTGTGATTTTTGCAAAATCCAAGATGGCAGCCAAACAACGAGACTGATTGAACTGCCTTTTGCAATCTTGAAAGAGGTCATACTTAAGATGATACGATTAAAATTTCAGTTCAAGAGGTGTGTTGGTTCTGGAGGAGAAAATTTTTAAAGATTAAAGTGTGATATCCACAAAATCCAAGATGGCGGCCAAACCATGTGACCGATCAGGATGGCTTTCGCAAACTTGAAAGACATTATACTTAAGATGACAGGAATTAAATTCTAGTTCAATCGGTGTGTTTGTTCTGGAGAAGAAGATTTTTAAAGATTACAGTGCGATTTTCTCAAAATCCAAGATGGCGCCCAACCATGTGACCAATCCATATGGTTTTCGCAAACTTGAAAGAGAGCACACTAAGGATGATGTGAGTAAAATTTCATCTAAATCGGAGCGTTGGTTCAGGAAGAGAAGATTTTTTAAGATTAAAGTTTGATTTTCACAAAATCCAAGGTGGCGGCCAAACAACGTGACCTATCAAAATGCCTTTTACAAACTTAATAGAGATCAGCCTAAGGATGACATGAGTAAAATTTCAGCTCAATCGGTGTGTTAGTTCTGGAGAAGAAGATTTTTGAAGATTAAATTGGTATTTTTCAAAAATCCAATATGGCGGCCAAATCACGTGACCAATCCAAATGTCTTTTGCAACCTTGAAAGAGACCACTCTAAGGATGACATGAGAAAAATCTCAGCTCAATCAGTGTGTTAGTTCTGGAGGAGAAGATTTTTGAAGATTAAATTGGTTGTTTTCGAAAATCCAATATGGCGGCCAAATCACATGACCGATCCAAACGCCTTTCGCAAACTTGAAAGAGATCACACTTAATAATAATAATAATATTTATTTCTTATAAAGCGCATTACATTATAAAAATCTCAATGCGCTTTACACAACAGTAAAAAAGAGCTGAGGTAAATTATAAATAAAAATTACGAGAAAACACCGATAAAATGCAAAGAGGTAAAATTTTAAAAAGTGTCTAGGAATAAAATGATCTAAAAAGATAAGTTTTTAACTGACTTCTAAAATTGTTAAAAGAATTAGCAAGCCTTATCTCAAATGGTAAAGCATTCCACAAATGGGGAGCACATACAGAAAAGGCTCTATTGCCATAAAAAGCCGTGTTGCAAACAGGCTGATGCAAAATGATCGCACCACTAGACTGGGACCTAAGTGTACGACCAGTATGACGTACTGTTAGCATTTCTTCTAGATAGTCGGGGGCTTGGCCTGTTAGAATTTTGTAAGTGAAACAAAGAATTTTAAAATCAATTCGTTTCTGGACTGGAAGCCAATGTAAATTTTGTAGTACTGGTGTTATGTGGTCCCTTTTCTTCTTTCTGCTAACAAGCCGGGCGGCTGAATTTTGAATAGCCTGGAGTTTACGTATTTCAAAATTCGGAAGACCAAAAAGAAGACTGTTGCAGTAATCCAAACGTGATGTAATAAAGGCATGAACAAGTTTCTCCGTGGTACGTTGGTCGAGAAGATCACGAATCTTTCCTAACCTCCAAATCGCATGTGATGCTGATCTACAAATATTTGTAACATGGTCTGACATGGTGCAGGCAGAGTCCATTGTAACACCTAGATTGCGAACTGATTCAGATGGATATACACTGACATCACCAATCCGAAAATTACAACGAGGGACAGTTCCCTCAATCCCAAATTTTGAGGAAAAATGTACAACCTCTGTCTTACCGTCATTGAGTGCAAGCATATTGACCCTCATCCATCCCCGAATCTCGTCTAAACACGACTTAATCGTGGCAATGGAAACCTGGTTACCGTCGCATGTAATATAGGATTGGGTGTCGTCAGCATACATCATGTAATCTAAATCATATTTGTTAATAACTTAAAATGTTACATGTCAAATTTCAGTCGAATTGGTGCGTTAGTTCTGGAGAAGAAGATTTTTAAAGATTAAATCACGATTTTCTAAAAATCCAATATGGTGGCCAAACCACGTGATCGATCAAAACGCCTTTCGCATACTTGAAAAACATCACACTTAAAATGTTACATGTCAAATTTCAGTCGAATCCGTGTGTTGGTTCTGGAGAAGAAAATTTTTAAAGATTAAATCATGATTTTCTCAAAATCCAATATGGCGGCCAAGGTCATATGACCGATCGAAATGCCTTTCGCAAACTTGAAAGAGATTACTCTAAGGATGACATGAGCAAAATCTCAGCTTAATCGGTGCGTTGGTTCTGGAGAAGATGATTTTTAAAGATTAAAATGGTATTTTTCGAAAATCCAAAATGGCGGCCAAGGTCACGTGACCGCATGCAATTTTATTTGCCAATTCTTAAGATCCTAGGTCATGCTTGCTATATAAAAAATACCGTCAAGGACACTATGTGCTCACATTAGGTTTGAATTGGTCCATTCGAGAAATATTTAATCAGGAAAAACAAGAATGACAAAAGCAAATAAGGTCTCCAACTTAGGTACTGGAGGTCATCTTTAGGAACATGCATATCAACTTCTATAGCAATGGGAGAAGCAGATCCTAAATACATAAGCAAATGTCAACAACAAAAAACAGAAGGCTTGATAAAAAGAAAAGGTGGGAGTGGGCAAAAAATGTAGAAGGGATCTGGTAAAAAAGTAATGCTGCCTCATCAATCTTCTAGACCCTACCCCCTCCTGAATATTAAATGTTCCATCCATTGGTATTGCATAAGACCAAATGACAGGAAGTACATTTACAACCTTGGAGATTTTTTAATTAATGCCATGAGTGTTATCATTCTAATGCAAAAAGCAGTTAAAGATAGTAAAATGCCTTCCACTGTGGGCGGTGATTACAACATCTGGAATTATCCTGGATCCAAATTTCTCATCAGTTCTTGTATGTCGTACATAGAAAAGGTGCAAAAATTGGTCTGCAATGGAAAAATTCACCTCAACTTTGTTTTCTGGATCAAATTTTCCTACAAATTGATACCAAATATGACAAAATTATGTTCACCGCCTTCAAAATTGTCTCACAACATATCCTGGGTTGGTGTAGGTCATTTAAGGTCACAAACTGAGAAAATTACCTAAAATATACGAATTTTGGGGTTTCCCAACACTTTGAGCAGAAAATTTATCTTAAAACATCTTTTGGGACTTTATACCAAATTACAAAGCTATCAAACAAGGGACTTTATACCAAATTACAAAGCTATCAAACAAGGGACTTTATACCAAATTACAAAGCTATCAAACAAGTAATTTTGAGATAAAGTTTTCTCGACCAAAAATGACAGTATTGTCTTGAAAATACAAATTTTTATATTTCAGGACAATTTCCACATATCTAACTATTGTCATCTCTGTACGTCTGTGTACCAAATATGAAAGCTGTCTGTCCAGGGGTTAAGGAAATACTATTTAAGATTTTTTGACCAAAAATGACAAAATTGCTCAAAAATAGTAATTTTTCCAAATTTTTCATAATTTCAACAAATTAGAAGAGTAACACCCTTGCAAAGAGACAACCCAAATTTGAGAGCGATTGGGTTGGCGGTTTCAGAGAAGAAGAATTTTTACTGAAAATGAGAAAAGTCACAAAAAAATTCAGCAAACATACAAAATTAAGGATACCTTCACAATATTCATAAAAATTCACCTAAGGTACTTGCACACAAATTTTCAAAGCAATCAAAAAAGCGGTTCTTGAGTTATTTATTCTTAACCATTTTCACATTTTGTAAGCTCATTTGCATAATTTTGGCAATGCAGACTTCATTTGAACAACATCCCATTTATAGCCCAGGATGCATCCACACACCAAATACCAAGCTGAAACGTGCAGCGGTTTGTGTGTTTTTGATGTTGACGGACATATTGTACATACATACATACATACACACATACATACATACAGACGCCATTGACTTAAGCCTATACGATAAACTCACATTGGTATAACCAAATGTGAGCTAAAAATTTCAAACTGACTAGACCCCTAGGTCAGCAAGAAAAGGCATTTTTAGGTTTTCGGAAAATCCAATATGGCCACCAGGTCACATGACCAATCAAAATTTTAAGGATAATATGCACGAGTACCAATAAGAAGCTATTAGCACTGCAAGTTTGAGAAGTTTATGTCATGCGATTTCTGAGATCAAGAGTGACAAAAAAGTGACAGTAGAAGAAGAAGATGAGGAAGAAGAAGAAGAATATTGAACTCCATTAAAACCAATGGGGGCCAAGCCGGTAGGCGTGGGCCCCTAATTAAAGCTGCAAGCAGCATTGGCGGGGCCCAAGCGATAAACATGTTTTCAATTTCTTGCACTGATGATATTCTGTGCAAAATTTGAGCTTGGAAAAGTCTTTTGTATCTTTTACCTCAAGAAGGATTTTGAACATCATCTCATAGTTACTGTAGATTTCATTGGTAATCATATCTTTAATGCAAAATCAAATATGGCGGCCAAACTACTTGACCGATCAGAATGTTTTTTGCAAACTTGAAAGAGAGCACACTAAGGATGATGTGAGTAAAATTTCATCTAAATCGGAGCGTTGGTTCAGGAAGAGAAGATTTTTTAAGATTAAAGTTTGATTTTCACAAAATCCAAGATGGCGGCCAAACAACGAGACCGATCCAAATGTCGTTTGCAAACTTGGAAGAGATCACTCTAAGGATGACATGAGTAAAATTTCAGCTCAAACAGTGTTTTGGATCTGGAGAAGAAGATTTTTAAAGATTAAATTGGTATTTTTCGAAAATCCAATATGTCGGCCAAATCACGTGACTGATCCAAATGCCTTTTGCAAACTTGAAAGAGATCACTCTAAGGATGATATGTGTAAAATTTCAGCTCAATTGTTGTTCTGGTTCTGGAGAAGTAGATTTATGAAGATCAAATTGGTATTTTTCGAAAATCCAATATGGCAGCCAAATCACGTGACCGATCCAAAAATCTCTTGCAAACTTGAAAGAGATCACTCTAAGGATGACATGAGTAAAATTTCAGCTCAATCGGTTTTAGTTCTGGAGAAGAAGATTTTTCAAGATTAAATTGGGATTTTTCGAAAATCACATATGGCGGCCAAATCACGTGACCGATTCAAATGTCTTTTGCAAACTTGAAAGAGATCACTCTAAGGATGACATGAGTAAAATTTCAGGTCAATCGGTGTTTTAGTTCTGGAGAAGAAGATTTTTAAAGATTAAATGGGTATTTTTCGAAAATCCAATATGGCGGCCAAGGTCACGTGACCGCATGTGATTTTATTTGGAAATTCATAAAACCTTAGGCCATGCTTGCTATACAAAAAAATTCAAATTGACTAGACCCCCAGGTATTCTGGAGAAGCCATTTTTAGTTTTTTGGAAAATCCAATATGGCCGCCAGGTTACGTGACCAATCAAAATTTGTAGGGTCAGGTGCACGAGTGACACAATTAAGCCCTGCAAGTTTGAGAAGTTTCCGTTCAGCCGTTTTAGAGATCTAGGTGGACAAAGAAGCGGCGGAAGCCCTATAGGTGGCTTGGGTCCCTAAAAATGTCATCAAACTGTGCTCAAATCTTACTGTAGTCACCTTAAAGAACCTGCATACCATGTTTCAGCCAAATCTGGCCAGCGGTTACAAAATTTTAGCAATTTGCATGATTTTCCAATTGTTTACCTCATTTATATATTTTTGACACTGACATGTTCATTTGAACAAATTCACATCTTCAACAAGTCATTGTCAATGACATAGTCCCCACTTGTAAAAGGAGTATTAGTCTTGATGGGGCAGGGAAATGTGGTCATTAAAAAGTATCGCTGGAGTGTATAAGTTCACATCTATGGGCACAAAGGTTTATGTCATTTTTCCCAATTTATAACAAGGGGCATGTCTAAGTTATGGTTCTAAATCGGGAAAAAAGATCAGACCTCTAGCTGTGTTGGCCAGCCAAGAAATACATATGTGCATAATAAATGAGGTACGAGATGTGAAATCTGAAGGTCTAATATCCTATCAAAATTGAAGCTTATAGAACTTGTGGTTACTGAGTTATGCATATATATGTATAATCAAGGTCTAAGGTCATCAAGGTCACGTGACATTTTGAAAAAAAAATTGTATTGCTAAGTTATCCCTATATACCAAAAATCAGACCTCTAGCTCTATTGGCTCGCTCAAAATTAGATATGCACATAATTGATGAGGTACAATATGTGGCGTCATAAGGTGTCCCATCATACCATATATGAAAGGTTTGGCACTTGTTGTTACTGAGTAGTGGACAAATATATAAATTTGAGGTCAAAGGTCACCAAGGTCATGTGACATTTTGTCAAAATATCTGAGATATCTGCGTGAACGGATGGACTCACGGACGGACATGACCCAATCTATAAGCCCCCTGGACTTCATCCATGGGGACTAAAAACTGTGTCACTGCATCCTTTTTGCAATATGAATACGATGAGAAACTAAATTTTTATTTTTCTTGGTCTTATACATGGGAGTCTATGGACTGCCTTATACATGGGAGTCTATGGACTGCCTTATACATGGGAGTCTATGGTCTGCCTTATACATGGGAGTCTATGGAGACTGCCTTATACATAGGAGTCTATGGAGATGAAAACTAAAAAGTCCTCTAACACGGCCAAATTTGATCGCATTGTGAAACAAATCGAGTGCATCTGTATGGGGTAGGGTACTATCCTTGTGCAAAGTTTGAAAGAAATTGACCTGGGCATGTCTGAGATATCTGTGTGAACGGACGGACGCACGGACGGACGCACACACGGACGGACATGACCGAACCTATAAGTCCCACGGACACCGACTAACAATGGGTGCACTTGCACACCAAATACTAAGATGGTAGTGCTGCAGTTTAGGAGTTTAGTTTAGGAGTTTAGGAGATGCAACCGACTTACCATTATAACCTCTCTTTGGTATACTGGTATTTACATATACAAAATGTGGTGTATACCAAATGTGCACTAAAATGCAAACTGTTAATTATCCTACCTCTTATATCAGACGCTTGAGAAACAGACATTACCGGTATGTATTACTATGTGTATTGTCATACTGGGGGAATAACTGGGTCTATTAATGGCATAAATATGAACTCTAAAAATGAAAATGTAAATCAATGGGAAGCGTTATATATGACAGAACCAGATATGAACTGTAAATGCTCACGTGTTTCATTATATATTGCAGTTATGTGTAAATTTGAACCTTGGCCACATGTTTGCAACTTCATTAAAAGTATTATGATCAACATAATAAACAATATTCACCACAGATTAACTCGATAGGTCATTAAGTATTCAAACATGTAATTAGCTGAAATAAAAATAATTAATTTCTTTGACTGCTATCAATGTATCACCACTTTATATAGCAAGTGTAATTGCCTTTGTTCAAGTCTTTCAAACTATATATTCCAAACTTATTCCAAGCTCATTAGATATGCAAACTATAAATTAACTGACATGAAAACTTAAGTGCGAAATGACTTCCTATATTGGTATAACCTGGTATAATCATCAATGTACATAGCATGCTATGTCAACTTTGATCAAATAAATCCAAGTATATATCCTTAATTAGGAAAGTTAATTAAATACAAATATTAGGAATTGGCTGAAGCAAAAATGCTTAATGCCTTTCAATAATGTTAGCCTACATAATAGTATCTTTAATTGTTACGTGCAGAGAAAACGAACAAAAGGGTGAACTCAGCTGTTAACGTTTAAACAAAATTTATTACAAAAATAAAACCAATTGCTAAGTCAGGGATATAGTACAAGCTTTAAAAGTGTACAGATTACTTATCTCAGCTGGGACGGCAAAGCTCCAGTCTCAGAGTTGTAACAGTCTGTCGGATGAATGAACAGTCCTTGCAGGCTTGAAGCTGCACAAAGTCCACAGTATAAATCCAGCGTTGGCAGTGAAGGTCTTGAAAGGTCTTGAGAATGACTACTGCTGGAGTTTAGTAACACACAAGAGACACGATCCCCAAAAGTCTGACTGGAAGCTGAGCACGTCCCTTTTATAAAGGCATATAAGAACAATCTAGAACTTTTATTGACATGCTAATTACTGTTCTAAAATTATCTCCCTTACACAACTAATCAACTTTCCAGAACATTCCAAACATGACTAATTGAATTCAAGGTTGTGAGGTCATCAAGGGCAGTGACCTTGAGAATGTTCTAGACTAATTGAACTCAGGTCATGATGAGTGTGGGGGAAATGACCTACATAACACACCCCCTCTTCAAAAAGAAAATTTTTCAAAGAAAAATCTTTCTTTTACAAATGTAATCTTGAAAAGGATTTAAGTACTCAAATTTTGTTTTACTCTAAAGTAAAATTTCTTGAAAGTGAACAACAATAAACTCTAAATACGAGAGAGACAGTCTGCAATTAAATTGTCTCTGCCTTTGATATGTCTAATGTCAAGATTAAACTCCTGTAACATTAAACTCCATCTTAGCAATCTCTGATTTTTGCCTTTAAATTTCTGCAGAAAAACAAGAGGGTTGTGATCAATATAAACCACTATTAGCTGATTTGAAGAAGTAACATAAACTTCAAAATGCTGTAAAGCTAATATCAAAGATAAACACTCTTTTTCAATTGTAGAGTAGTTTCTCTGGGATTTGTTAAATTTGCAAAATTTGTTAAAAATAGCAAACAGGATGATCGGTCCCATGACTATCCTCTTGAAATTTGATATCGGAAAACTCGAAATGGCACTGAATTTGGCATAAAGTATGCATTGTAAAGTCCAGTTATTTTTATTGAGTTCGATAAAGTCATTGTTCGGCAAATACTTGGCTTCCTCCTGGAGATATTCCGCTTTTGCAGGATTCAGTCCGTCTGGATGTTGTTCCACTGGATTACTGTCGCAGACATCTTCGTTGTGATGGGTGACGTTTGTCCTCGTTGGAACATCTTGAAACAGGTGTTTATATTCGTGGAGCAGTTCTTTCACCTGTTGTTGTTGTTCTGGCTGGAGGTGTGCCAACTTTGTAGACTCCAGCTTCTCCAGGATTTCTGAGTTCTGAAGCTTGACCGAGCCCAGCTTTGAGTTTAGAGTATTTTCACTCAAGTCAGTTTCAGTATCACTATCTTCATAATGGCTTGAACTGACTGCACTGACAGGCTGAGTTATAGTAGGATTATCCCTATCCAAATATGGCTTAAGCATATTTATGTGACATAGCTGTTTTTGTTTTCGCCTGTCAGGTGTTATTATGATGTAATTTAAATCACTCAATTTCTTATCAATTAGGTATGGCCCAAAGTAACGAGCATGGAGTGGTTTGCCAGGAATTGGAAGTAGAACAAGAACTTTTTGACCTGGTTCAAACTTCCGTTTTGAGGTGTTTTTATCATATTTGGTTTTCATTGACTGCTGAGATGACTCAGATTTTCTCTGGCTAATTCACATGCTTTAGAGAGTTTTGTACGAAAATCTGACACATATTGCAAAATATTCAGACAATCATCATCGTCTGATAGGAATTTCTCTTTAACGAGCTTAAGTGGGCCACGGACTGTATGTCCAAATACAAGCTCAAATGGGCTAAAACCAAGAGACTCTTGAATTGACTCTCTAACAGCAAAGAGCAGAAAATGAATTCCTTCATCCCACTGCTTCTCTGTGTTAAACAGTAGGTCCTAATCATGTTTTTCAAAGTTTGATGAAATCGCTCAAGAGCACCCTGACTTTCTGGATGATAGGCGGATGACCTATACTGTTTAATGCCTAGCTGATCCATTACTTGTTGAAAAATTCCAGACATAAAGTTGGAGCCTTGATCGGACTGGACACGTTTAGGGAGGCCAAATAAAGTGAAAAATTTGACTAAAGCTTTCACTATAGTCTTTGTCTTTATATTTCTCAGTGGTATGGCTTCTGGGAACCGAGTTGATGTACACATAATTGTCAACATGTACTCATTTCCTGATCTTGTTTTTTGGTAGGGGCCCAACACAGTCTATTAGTATCCTACTAAATGGTTCTTGAAATGCAGGAATTGGCTGTAAAGGGGCCTTTGGAATGGTCTGATTTGGCTTTCCTACCATTTGACATGTGTGACAAGTTTTACAGAAATGTGCTACATCCTGCCTGAGATTAGGCCAATAAAAGTGACTGAGAATTTTATGATAAGTTTTCCTGACTCCTAAGTGACCAGCCCAGGGGGTTTCATGGCCAGGCGCAATATTTCAGCACGGTAGGGCTTTGGAACCACAATTTGATGTTTTATAGCCCAGTCGTCATCAACCAAGACATCTGGAGGTCTCCATTTACGCATGAGAATACCAGATTTTGTATAATAGGAAACAGAGCTATCTGAAGTTTTACCTTCATCATCTACCCTGTCAACAAACACAAAATATCTGGGTCTTTGTGTTGTTCTGCAATGAGATTTGATCTAGAAAATGTCTGACTTTGGTCAGCAGAAGTTTTACTGGAAGTTTCAAATCCACGAGGGATAACGGAATGATCCGTGTCAAACACCTGACTGAGAAAGGTGTCATTTAAGTCAACATCTGTGACATTATTCTTGAGAGTATTTTGATTCTCGGAAGTTTTCTTTGACATGGCTCGAGTAATTGCACACGAAGGAAATAAATCGGGTATCTCTTGTTCAATTGGCTCTGGATCCTGATCTAAATTAGGATTATCAGTCACAAGTGGATTAGTAATGACCTTGTCCCCAGCAAGGTCGTTTCCAAGAAGAAGGTGAATCCCTTCAAAAGGCAAAAAAGGCCTAATACCTAAAGTCACAGGTCCAGAAACAAAGTCCGAAGACAAATAGACATTATGGAGAGGAACAGGAATGTAGTCATTACAATCTACCCCTTAATAAGAACTTTAGAACCTGAAAATGACTTTTCAGAAAACGGCAGGGTATCTGCCAACAAAAGAGACTGGGAAGCCCCGGTATCTCTTAGAATTTTGACAGGGGTAGCAGAAGAAAAATCACTAGAAAGTGATATAAAACCATCATGAATAAATGGTTCGAAAATACCCATAATGCTATCTTGTGAAGAATTGACCTTGACCTCATTAATTGGGGATAAGAGGGGTTTAACCTCAGAAAATGTGTTGCACACATTATTAGACTCTAATTGAGTTGATGAAGAAATAAAGCCGGTGGGCTTAGATCCACTTTGACCTGTTTGACCTTCACGTTTTCTTTTCAATTTGAAACACTCTGACATTAAATGGCCGTCTTTCTTACAATAATTACAAGAAAGTGTACCAAACTGTTTTTCAGAAGGAGATTGAGACTTGGGATCTGATGATGTGGGAGTGTTACTTGAATTTTGTGAACTGTTGTCATTTGATTTTCTACTGTCCTTTGAGAAATTCTTGGATGAAAAGGAGGAGTTAAATTTACCTGCATTGTTTCTGTAGGAAAAGGACTGGGATGGTTTGCTGAGAAATGAAGATTTGTGGGTCAATGAATAATCATCGGCCAAACGTGCAGCAACCTCTAATGTATCTGCCTTTTGTTCATTGATAAACGTCTTGATGTCACTCCGGATGCACCTTTTAAATTCCTCAATCAAAACAAGTTGTCGTAATTTGTCATAATTCTGACTGACCTTTTCCGAAGAGCACCAACGGTCAAACAGTTGTTCTTTTGTTCGAGCAAATTCAACGTAAGTTTGATCTTTCACCTTCTCACAATCCCTAAATTTCTGACGGTAAGCTTCAGGCACCAACTCATAACCCTTGAGAATTAATTCCTTCACAGAATCATAATCTGAAGCCTGCTCTACTGACAACTGAATGTAAATTTCTCTGGCTTTACCCACCAAAGCACTCTGCAAAAGCATAGACCAGGACTCCTTAGGCCAATCCAGACTCTGAGCAATTTTCTCAAAATGAAGGAAATATTTATCAACATCCTTTTCTTGGAAAGGGGGAACTAACCTGAAATGCTTAGTGATGTCAAAATTGTCTGAAGGGAAGAATTTTCCTGACTTTCCAAGCTCTAAACGTCTCATTTCTAACTGCAGTCGTTGTTCTGCTAATTCTCTTTCCTTTCTTTTTCCTCTCTTTCTTTCTCCCTTTGTCTTTCTTCCATTTGTAATTCTTTTTCTTTCATTTCCAATTCCCTCTCTTTCTGTCTTTCTTCCATTTCTAATCTTTCCTGCCTATCTTTCTCTCTCTGTCTTTCTTCCATTTGTAATTGCATTTTTATTTTTTTTTTTCTTTTATTTTCTTTTTTTTTTTTTTTTTTTTTTTTTTTTTTTTTTTTTTTTTTTTTTTTTTTTTTCTTTTTTTTTTTTTTTTTTTTTTCTCTTTTTTTTTTTTTTTTTTTTTTTTTTTTTTTTTTTTTTTTTTTTTTTTTTTTTTTTTTTTTTTTTTTTTTTTTTTTTTTTTTTTTTTTTTTTTTTTTTTTTTTTTTTTTTTTTTTTTTTTTTTTTTTTTTTTTTTTTTTTTTTTTTTTTTTTTTTTTTTTTTTTTTTTTTCTTTTTTTTTTTTTTTTTTTTTTTTTTTTTTTTTTTTTTTTTTTTTTTTTTTTTTTTTTTTTTTTTTTTTTTTTTTTTTTTTTTTTTTTTTTTTTTTTTTTTTTTTTTTTTTTTTTTTTTTTTTTTTTTTTTTTTTTTTTTTTTTTTTTTTTTTTTTTTTTTTTTTTTTTTTTTTTTTTTTTTTTTTTTTTTTTTTTTTTTTTTTTTTTTTTTTTTTTTTTTTTTTTTTTTTTTTTTTTTTTTTTTTTTTTTTTTTTTTTTTTTTTTTTTTTTTTTTTTTTTTTTTTTTTTTTTTTTTTTTTTTTTTTTTTTTTTTTTTTTTTTTTTTTTTTTTTTTTTTTTTTTTTTTTTTTTTTTTTTTTTTTTTTTTTTTTTTTTTTTTTTTTTTTTTTTTTTTTTTTTTTTTTTTTTTTTTTTTTTTTTTTTTTTTTTTTTTTTTTTTTTTTTTTTTTTTTTTTTTTTTTTTTTTTTTTTTTTTTTTTTTTTTTTTTTTTTTTTTTTTTTTTTTTTTTTTTTTTTTTTTTTTTTTTTTTTTTTTTTTTTTTTTTTTTTTTTTTTTTTTTTTTTTTTTTTTTTTTTTTTTTTTTTTTTTTTTTTTTTTTTTTTTTTTTTTTTTTTTTTTTTTTTTTTTTTTTTTTTTTTTTTTTTTTTTTTTTTTTTTTTTTTTTTTTTTTTTTTTTTTTTTTTTTTTTTTTTTTTTTTTTTTTTTTTTTTTTTTTTTTTTTTTTTTTTTTTTTTTTTTTTTTTTTTTTTTTTTTTTTTTTTTTTTTTTTTTTTTTTTTTTTTTTTTTTTTTTTTTTTTTTTTTTTTTTTTTTTTTTTTTTTTTTTTTTTTTTTTTTTTTTTTTTTTTTTTTTTTTTTTTTTTTTTTTTTTTTTTTTTTTTTTTTTTTTTTTTTTTTTTTTTTTTTTTTTTTTTTTTTTTTTTTTTTTTTTTTTTTTTTTTTTTTTTTTTTTTTTTTTTTTTTTTTTTTTTTTTTTTTTTTTTTTTTTTTTTTTTTTTTTTTTTTTTTTTTTTTTTTTTTTTTTTTTTTTTTTTTTTTTTTTTTTTTTTTTTTTTTTTTTTTTTTTTTTTTTTTTTTTTTTTTTTTTTTTTTTTTTTTTTTTTTTTTTTTTTTTTGTTTTTTTTTTTTTTTTTTTTTTTTTTTTTTTTTTTTTTTTTTTTTTTTTTTTTTTTTTTTTTTTTTTTTTTTTTTTTTTTTTTTTTTTTTTTTTTTTTTTTTTTTTTTTTTTTTTTTTTTTTTTTTTTTTTTTTTTTTTTTTTTTTTTTTTTTTTTTTTTTTTTTTTTTTTTTTTTTTTTTTTTTTTTTTTTTTTTTTTTTTTTTTTTTTTTTTTTTTTTTTTTTTTTTTTTTTTTTTTTTTTTTTTTTTTTTTTTTTTTTTTTTTTTTTTTTTTTTTTTTTTTTTTTTTTTTTTTTTTTTTTTTTTTTTTTTTTTTTTTTTTTTTTTTTTTTTTTTTTTTTTTTTTTTTTTTTTTTTTTTTTTTTTTGCCTGTCTTTTCCCCCATTTGTAATTCTAGTCTCTTATCTCCAAATTTGTCTGCATTCTATTCAATTGTCTTAGTTCAAAAGGAGACTCGGCTATAATCTTTCAAGGTGGATTCCTCAAATTGGCTTAAATTAACTAAATGTTTTGCAATGTGGTACTGTATTTCCCGCTTGCGCATAGATCTTTTGACATCTACTTTTAAGGAAATTGGCCAGTGCAATGAGGTTGTCTTTTTTGAGGGAATCAAATGCGTCCTGATCAAGGTCATCCATAAATTCGTCTGGCTTGAATTCCGCCTGATTGAATTTTGCTGAGTTCACAGTATACAGTAGTTTTGAAAAGGCAGGCAAAATGTTGTCAAACGGCTCAAAATATTCGGATCCCGGACGAGCCCCCAATTTTGTTACGTGCAGAGAAAACGAACAAAAGGGTGAACTCAGCTGTTAACGTTTAAACAAATTTATTACAAAAATAAAACCAATTGCTAAGTCAGGGATATAGTACAAGCTTTAAAAGTGTACAGATTACTTATCTCAGCTGGGACGGCAAAGCTCCAGTCTCAGAGTTGTAACAGTCTGTCGAATGAATGAACAGTCCTTGCAGGCTTGAAGCTGCACAAAGTCCACAGTATAAATCCAGCGTTGGCAGTGAAGGTCTTGAAAGGTCTTGAGAATGACTACTGCTGGAGTTTAGTAACACACAAGAGACACGATCCCCAAAAGTCTGACTGGAAGCTGAGCACGTCCCTTTTATAAAGGCATATAAGAACAATCTAGAACTTTTATTGACATGCTAATTACTGTTCTAAAATTATCTCCCTTACACAACTAATCAACTTTCCAGAACATTCCAAACATGACTAATTGAATTCAAGGTTGTGAGGTCATCAAGGGCAGTGACCTTGAGAATGTTCTAGACTAATTGAACTCAGGTCATGATGAGTGTGGGGGAAATGACCTACATAATAGTATCTTTAATGTACATAGCAAGTTTCATCATGTAAATTCAAATATATATCCTTAATTTCAAAAATTCATTAAATATGCAAATTAGGATTTGGATGAAGTAAAAATGCTTAATAACTTTCAATAAGGTTAAATCATAGTATCCTCAATATGCATACCAAGTTTCGTCAATTTTGATCAAGTAAATTCAGATATATACTCCAAATTAGGAAATTTCATTAAACATGCAAATTAGTAATTATCTTTCACGTCATCCCTTAATATCTTTCAAAGCTGATATATCTTGATGTGATCTACATTTGTAGCGAATCTCATCAAATTGTGTGCAGTTGTTGTCAATATATATCATTTTTTTCTAAAATCATTAATTATGCAAAAGAGCAAAGAGTAAGCAAGCCACACCCACCAAAAACTAATCAGTTCTTGCCATTTGCAAACTGAATCTATGTCCAAGATTTGATTCTGATCTGATGAGCCGTTTTTGAGATATTGAGTACACAGACAGAGAGACAGACAGACAGACAGACAGACAGACAGACATTGCTGCGACATATGCAAAAAATGAATGTACAGAGTATCATAAAATAAATCTGTAAAACATGATACTGTACTTTTCAATGTTCACTTAAAGTAGTTGTGCACCTACCTTTGCATACCATCCTAAAATATGAGCGATCACAAACATGTCCCATTTTTCCTGTAAGCATATAATATGAGAGAGCTTAAGACACGCTGAAACAGCAATGCACTAATGTCACAAGCATAAGTTCATTTGGACAAATAAGTATCATGAAGGCATGACACTACCTCTGCTGTCTTGCTGGGATTGAACACACCTTACACACTCTAAATTATTACTATTTTGGCAAACGCTAATAGGATAACTGGTATACGTAAAGCCATACTAACCAAATTTGAAGCTATCAGTTCAAACAGTTAATTCTAAATCAGATTTGACCTCACAACCAAGAGCTCATTGCATCCAGCTTACACATCACAGTCAAAACCATTTGGCTATTAAATCACCACACTTAATGGAGAGTGATTCAATAATCAAGATTAGTTGTTACAAAGTTCAAACTGCAACCCCTTTACACACTGTAGAGTTCATCTAGCACTTGCACATACAATGTTATTATCACATATCCTAATATTATTATAAACCTATAAATCAAAGCACATACTGGTAGAAATCTTGACCAAAAAGTTCAGTGTGATTTTTCACGGAAAACCACCATGAAACTTGTCAGCCTTTTCGAGAAAAGGAAACTGTTTCAGTTGTAGCCTTGGCTGTGTGATATTGCAAATAATCTACAATAACACACCATTTTCAATGACAAAGGCCCCATAAAATATAAATTCTGTTAATGTAATACAGTAAAAGTTTACAAATCTGATAGTAATTACATTTTCCAAGTCTAGGAGTGGCTAATAGTAATAGACACAAGAATATGTCTTTGGAGAACATAGCAACAATTTCTATGGTAAGTCACCAGCAATGTGTCTTTGGATAGATACCAACAATCTCTACTTTACTAGCAATGTGTATTTGGATAGCTGTAGCGCTGCAACAATCTCTACTTTACCAGCAATATGTCTTTGGATAGACATAGCAAAAATGTCTACATTTACTGGCAATGTGTCTTTGGATAGACGTAGCAACAATCTCTACTTCTCTAGCAATGCGTCTTTGGATAAATGTAGCAACAATCTCTACTTTACCAGCAATGTGTCTTTGGATAATGTATCAACAATCTCTACTTTACTAGCTATGTGTTTTTGGATAGATGTAGCAACAATTTCTATAGCAATGTGTTTTTGGATAGATGTCGCAACATTCTCTACTTTACTGGCAATGTGTCTTTGGATAATGTATCAACAATCTCTACTTTACTAGCAATGTGTTTTTGGATAGATGTAGCAACAATTTCTATCGCAATTTGTTTTTGGATAGATGTAGCAACATTCTCTACTTTACTAGCAATGTGTCTTTGGATAATGTATCAACAATCTCTACTTTACTAGCAATGTGTTTTTGGATAGATGTATCAACAATTTCTATAGCAATGTGTTTTTGGATACATGTAGCAACATTCTCTACTTTACTAGCAATGTGTCTTTGGATAGACGTAGCAACAATATCTACTTTACTAGCAATGTGTTTTTGGATAGATGTAGCAACAATTTCTATAGCAATGTGTTTTTGGATACATGTAGCAACATTCTCTACTTTACTAGCAATGTGTCTTTGGATAGACGTAGCAACAATATCTACTTCACAAGCAATGTGTCTTTGGATAGATGTATCAACAATCTCGACTTCACTACAGGGTTCTCCACGGGGGGTTTTTGAGGCGCGGGCCCCCCCTTTTTTGTGACCGCCCCTCTAGCTAATGTGCCGCCCCTGCAATTGGAAATGCTGCCTCTTTGTTTTTGATGGAAACGAAGCTTGTAGTTGTCAATTGTTAGCGAGCAACTTGCGTACTTGCCATGATTAAAATGTACAATACAAATGGTAGGTCATTTACACTTCGTAATCTTGACAGTGACGCTTAGTCACGGCAAATGAAAATCATTACACACCTTTTTTTTGAAGCTGAGTTTGTCAAAGTACCGATCTGATCAAATACGTGTATCCAAAAAATCATCGTTGATGACACAGTCCCCGCTTGTCCATTTTGTTATAATCTTTGGTGTCTAGGTAGCTGTGGAATGACATTGATGCAACGGGTGCATCAGGCCTGTGACTTGCATAATAAAGTAATCTGAGGAACGTTCAATAAAAGACTCATCTCTGCCGGTGTTGACCACTAAAGGAACTTTTGATTACATCACACATAACGATGCCCTCACTGCCTCTAGTGTCATGACAGCACATACTATACACATGGTTTGGTGGAATTTTCGAAATGGTATGGGATCGGGTATGTTGTTGTAATCAGCCATTTTGGATCATATAATGAAACAAATTAATGTGCACAAGAATGCAGCCATATCACGTTTAAACAAAATCAGTCCATTGAAGGACAGTGACCTATGTTTATAAAATTGAAATCAAATGGCTGTCTATTGACCATATGGATCGTAGCACAAAATTAGTAGACATGCATAAGTATGCCATAGTACTTTATCTTTGTACCAAGTCTCAACAACATTGGATAAGGAATATTTGCATATGATTAAGCCTAAAAGACATGAAAAAATCCAAAAATGACAATCTGGCAGCCATATTGGAACATGTCACGAAGTAAATTGACATGTATACATGTATGTGTGCCATAGTGCTTGATCTTTGTGCCAAGTTTGGACAAAATGGGTTTAATGACCTTTGAATTATGCTTCAAAGACATGCAAAATTCCAACAAAATGGCAGTTCTGCAGCCATATTGGATCCTATCGCAAGGTTAATTGATACATGCATATGTATGCCATAGTAGTGCTTTGCCTTTGTGCCAAGTTTGAACAAAATCAGTTCAAGGATGTTTGAGTTATGGTTCAGAGACATGAGAAAATCGCAAAAAAATGGACGCCTGTCGGCCATATTGGATCATATCATGAAATTAAGTGGCGTTCATATGAAGGGCATAATGTTTTGCTTTTGTGCCAAATTTGAACAGAATCGGTTCAAGGATGTCTGAGTTATGGTCCAAAGACATGAAAAATCGCAACAAAATGGCTGCCTCACGCCCATATTGGATCGTATTGCAAAATAATTTTACATACACATGAAGGCCATAGTGTTATGCCTTTGTGCCAAGTTTTAACAGAATCTGTTCAAGGATGTCTGAGTTATGATCCAAAAACATGAAAGATCCCAACAAAATGGCTGCCTCACGCCCATATTGGATCGTATCGCAATATAATTTGACAAGCATATGTATGCCATAGTGCTTTGCCTTTGTGCAAAGTTTGAACAGACTCGGTTCAAGGATATTTGAGTTATGGTTCAAAGACATGAAAAAATCGCAAACAAAATGGCCGCCTCGCGGCCATGTTGGATCGTATCGCAAAATAATTTGACATGCACATGTAGGCCATAGTGTTATGCCTTTGTGCCAAGGTTGAACAGAATATGTTCAAGGATGTCTGAGTTATGGTCCAAAGACATGAAAAATCGCAACAAAATGGCCGCCTCGCGCCCATATTGGATCGTATCGTGATATAATTTAACATGGATATAAAAGCCATAGTGTTATGCCTTTGTGCCAAGTTTGAACAGAATCTGTTCAAGGATGTTTGAGTTATGGTCCAAAGACATGAAAAATCGCAACAAAATGGCCGCCTCGCGGCCATATTGGATCGTATCACAAAATAAATCGACGTGCATCTGTAGGTCATAGTGCTATGCCTTTGTGCCGAGTTTGAACGAAATTGGTTCAGCAGTGTCTGAGAAACTGTTGATGACGGACGGACGGACGGACGGACGGACGCACAGACGGGACCCAATCTATAAGTCCCCGCCGGACTTCGTCCGCGGGGACTAAAAAATCATTGCTATAATGCTAATGTCCTGTTCTGCTACGCGCACGCTGGACGCTGGGGGACTCCGCAAAGTCTACAATAGTGCAATTTCAAAGGATTTGAACTTCAAAGGTGTTAATAAAGACGCAATTTGCTGGTGCATAACAAAGTTGTTCTACAGCGACCACGAAACTCTCACAGCGAACTGCTATGCATGATCAATCTAAAGTTTTTACTGGGTCTCGCTTTGACTCCAGCAGTCCCTACTAAATGGAATCTTCCAGTCTTAGCCAATCAGCAATCTTGTGCTATACAGAAATATTTGTCTATACTCATAATGCTAAGGCTACGTTGCTGAGTGTACTTACACTATGAAATATACCTTTTTATTGACAAAGGTACTCTCTCTATCACTGTACAGAGATGTCAAAAATGGCGGCTGTTTCAAGTTAGCTGCCGTCGCGGCTATCGATAGCGGTCCGATCCGTGCATATTAGCACTAGAAGTTCAGCTTACGCAGACTAGGTAGGAGACGGTGTGGTTTGAACTGCTAATGCATGCAAAACTGTGAAATTGTGGTAGGCTTTTCTGAATGACCATGCGTCGGGCGGGAGATATGGTTTCCGTGTTGGAAAGTTGTGCACTGCTCCGTATAGGCTTACTAGGTTTGCAATATTATAGGAGTTCACTGGTACCACAATTTAACTCTTACTCGGTATAAGCTCCATGATACAGCGACCAGAATTGTATAAAGATGGTTTTAGCTCTACATTTAGCCCTTTCCATTACTCTTTCCAACTGTTTGCAAATCGGCCGACGATGGGATACATGCCCGGGATACATGCGTTTGTCTACCCATGGACGTCCATGGTCTACCGTACGTCCATGCTCAGACTTTGGAGATCGGAAGGTTCATTCGCCTTTGATCATAAACAGTCAAGCGGAAGACTCATTTCCTTTAATGTTTCAAAGTGTCATTTGTTAAAACTATAATTACTTGAAACGGAGGGTCAGCAAGTTGAGAGAAAGATATTACTTATGTCTTTGTTCAATTGTTAGAGAATACATTTAAAAAAATACAGACGATTGTTTTGAATTTCAAGTTTTCCAAACATAGGGCCAAAGTCCCTGAAGCTACTATAGACATGGATACAAAATTAAGTATTTCCTGACTGTATGAAATTATCTCCCTAAGGTCATCCTAGGGACATGTAAACCAAATATTAAAGCTGTCTGACCAGCGGTTTTGAAAAAACAAGTGACTCAACAGTTGACAGAGCTCTGCTGTGTTATGTAGAGAACAAGTCATCATTGATGACACAGTCCCCACTTGTTAATGGGTGCTTTGATTACAGGTCCTCAGAGAGGATAGAGTCCTCTTCATTAGGTCTGTGATAAAAATACTTTTGAATAAATTCGCTTGATACATGTCTGAGTTGTAGTTCAGGACATGAAAAAATCGTAATAAAATGGCCACATGGTGGCCATATTGGATCAAATCACAAAACAAATCAATGTGCATATGTATGACATAGGTCAAAGTCCTTGTACCAACTTTGATTAAAATCGGTTGAAATATGCCTGAGTTATGGCTTTGTACATGAAAAAATCATAACAAAATGGCCGCACAGCAGCCATATTGGATCGTATCACAAAACAAATTAACATGCACATGTATGACATTGGTCAATCTCCTTGTACCAACTTTGAATAAATTTGCTTGATACATGTCTGAGTTATGGTTCTGGACATGAAAAAACGTAATAAAATGGCCACACGGCGGCCATATTGGATCGTATCACAAAACAAGTCAATGTGCATGTGTATGACATAGGTCGATGTCCTTGTACCAAGTTTGAATAAAATTGGTTGAGATATGCCTGAGTTATGGCTCTGAACATGATAAATCGTAACAAAATGGCCGCACGGCGGCCATATTTGATCGTATCACAAAACAAATTGATGTGCATAGCTATGACATTGGTCAATGTCCTTGTACCAACTTTGAAAACAATCTGTAGAAACATGCCTGAGTAATGGCTCTGTACATGAAAAAAATCGTAATAAAATGGCTGCCTGGCAGCCATATTGGATCGTATCACAAAACAAATTGATGTGCATATGTCTGATATAGGTCAATGTCCTTGTACCAAGTTTGAATAAAATCGGTTGAGATATGCCTGAGTTATGGCTCTGTACATGAAAAAATCATAACAAAATGGCCGCACGGCGACCATATTGGATCGTATCACA
This sequence comes from Ptychodera flava, assembly GCF_041260155.1. NCBI lineage: Eukaryota > Metazoa > Hemichordata > Enteropneusta > Ptychoderidae > Ptychodera > Ptychodera flava. Next base: position 149,753 of record NC_091928.1, read on the forward strand.
AAAACAATTGACGTGCATATCTATGACATTGGTCAATGTCCTTGTACCAACTTTGAATTAAATCAGTTGAAACATGCCTGAATTATGGCTCTGTACATGAAAAAATCGTAATAAAATGGCCGCCTGGCAGCCATATTGGATCGTATCACAAAACAAATCGACGTGCATCTGTATGACATATGAAAAAATCCTTGTACAAAGTTTGAATGAAATCGCTTCAGGCATCTCTGAGATATCTGCGTGAACGGACGGACGCACGGACACACGGACGCACGGACGCACACACACACGGACATCACCAAACCTATAAGTCCCCCCGGACGGTGTCCGTGGGGACTAATAACCTTTTGTGACACATGTATTGATGAAGAAGGTGGATATCTTTGATAGCTCATTTCAGGATTGCCTGACCAAAAATGGAAAAAAATTCTGTAAAAATACAGATTTGCATATTTCATCAGACTATATTAGTCTATAATTGCAAATAAAGGAGAGTTAATTACATTCTAATTAAAGTAAACAAGACTTGCTTAAATCAAGATTTACGTCATAAAAAACAGCATATCTGTCAGGGTACAAAGAATCTTCAGCTGGTTATCTTTTAATATCAGTATTTTCATCCTATTAACCAAGCACATTTTAACTTTCAAATTAACATTGCAAATAAGTTCTGTTGAATAAGTTGAGACTGTAGGTAATCAGAGAAAGCACACTGAAGAGACAAATGTTTGTAACTTAAGAAGTTCAAGGTCATCGAAAGCATTATAAGGAATCATGTTACACTTTCATTGCACTGTTTACACAGATTGCATAATTGCTATAAATAGCACATGAGGAATCTTACAGCCCAGCTTTACCATAAAACCTCTATCACTTTGACCACTCTTTTAATTGACCACTCAATTTTTTTCCTCAAAAAGTAATTTTATTTTATCCTTACCAAGTCAACCATAAATGGAAATTAGAACTTTCTCTATCTCTATTTATTTGACCACCCTATCATGACAAACTGTTATGAGCAATTTCTTTTAGATAACATACAGAGCACAATAAATGACGGTTCAGAATATGTCAAAGTTGGGATTCAGGAAAGTTGCCTTTACATGATTTCACTATGAACTGTCAAAAAAGTTGAACTTTCTAATAATTCTACACTAAAATTATTTTGGCTTTGATGATTTCCTAATTAATTAATTCAATTATTTAAAATCATATTATTTATTTTTTTGGGTGAATTGATAGGGTTTATACAGTACAAGAATCACATACAATGTACGTCAAATTTTGACAAAAAATGACAAAAAAATTCCTTAAAAATACACATTTGCATATTTCATCACAATTTTAACAAATCTAAGTTGGCTTATCCCTAGGGACCTGTATACCAAATAACAAAGCTGCCTGATCAGCGGTTATGAAGAAGAAGATTTTTTACCAAAAACGCCTTTTTTGGCATTAGTTTGCTTATTTTGAACAATATCAAAAAATTAAAAAACTTGTTTCTCAAAATCATATTTTTCATCTACGCAACAAATATCGAATCAGTAAGTACTGCGGTTCTCAAGATATTTGAGTTGACGGACGCCTCACAAACGGACATACATACATACATACATACATACATACAGACTGATGCCGGACGCCGGACGGATACCCATCCGACCAAAGTCCCTGAAGCTACTATAGACATGGATATATGACTGTATGAAATTATCTCACTAAGGTCATCCTAGGGACTTGTAAACCAAATATTAAAGCTGTCTGACCAGCGGTTTTGAAAAAACAAGCGACTCAACAGTTGACAGAGCTCTGCTGCGTTATGTAGAGAATAACCTTTTTGACACATGTATTGATAAAGAAGGTGGATATCTTTGATAGCTCATTTCAGGATGGCCTCACCAAAAATTGAAAAAAAAATTCCGTAAAAATACAGATTTGTTTCATCACAATTTTAACAAATCTAAGTTGGGTTATCCCTACGGACCTGTATACCAAATAACAAAGCTGTCTGACCAGTGGTTATGAAGGAGATTTTTTACCTAAAACGCCTTTTTTGGTGCTAATTTGCATATTTTCAACAATATCAAAAAATTAATAAAAAATAGTTTCTCAAAATCATATATTTTATCCACACAACAAATATCAAATCAGTAAGTACTGCAGTTGTCAAGATATTTGAGTGGACGGACGCCTAACAAACGGATATACATACATACATACATACATACATACATACATACATATATACATACATACATATAGACTGACGGTGCACGCCGGACGGATACCCATCGCACTAGCTTTTATAGACTAAATTAGTCTATAGTAGCTAATAAACGAGAGTTAATTACATTCTAATTAAAGTAAACAAGACTTGCTTAAATCAAGATTTACGTCATAAAAAACAGCATATATGTATCTGTCAGGTTATAAAGAATCTTAAGCTGGTTATCTTTATCAGTATTTCCATCCTATTAACAAAGCACATTTTAACTTTCAAATTAACATTGTTAAGTAAGTTCTGTTGAATAAGTTGAGACTGTACGTACTCAGAGAAAGCACACTGAAGAGACAAATGTTTGAAAGTTAAGAAGTTCAAGGTCATCAAAAGCATCATGTAACACTTTCATTGTACTGTTTACACATTGTATAATTGCTATAAATAGCACATGAGGAATCTTACAGCCCAGCTTTACCATAAAAACCCTATCACTTTGACCACTCTTTTAATTGATCACTCTATTTTTTTCCTCAAAGAGTAATTTTATTTTATCCTTACCAAGTCAACCATAAATGGAAATTAGAACTTTCTCTATCTCTATTTATTTGACCACCCTATCATGACAAACTATTATGAGCAATTTCTTTTAGATAACATACAGGGCACAATAAATGACGGTTCAGAATATGTCAAAGTTGGGATTCAGGAAAGTTGCCTTTACATGTTTTAATCCTCCAAGATGGTAGGCATTTCACTATGAACTGTCAAAAAAGTTGAACTTTCTGATAATTCTACACTAAAGTATTTTGGCTTTGATGATTTCCCAATTAATTCAATTATTTAAAATCATATTATTTTTTCTGGGTGAATTGATAGGGTTTATACAGTACAAGAATTACATACAATGTAAGTCAAATTTTGACCCAAAATGACAAAAAAATTCCTTAAAAATACATCTGTGCATATTTCATCATAATTTGAACAAATCTAAGTTGGGTTATCCCTATGGACCTGTATACCAAATAACAAAGCTGTCTGACCAGTGGTTATGAAGAAGAAGATTTTTTACCAAAAACGCCTTTTTTGGCATTAATTTGCCTATTTTCCACAATATCAAAAAAAAAAAAAAAAAAAAAAAAAAAAAAAAAAAAAAAAAAAAAAAAAAATTTTTCAAAATCCTATTTTTCATCTACACAACAAACATCAAATCAGTAAGTACTGTGGTTCTCAAGATATTTGAGTGGACGGACGCCTTACAAACGGACATACATACATACATACATACATACATACAGACTGACGACGGACGCCGGACGGATACCCATCCCAATAGCTTCTATAGACTATAGTCCATAGTAGCTAAAAATGTACATTTGAAGGCTGTTGAAAACATAAATACTGTAAAGTTGATTTTTTTTTTGGACAACAGATGCTGTAACATACCAAGCCAAGTGGGTGAAAATACATGTTGTTTTGGCTCAATACTGCTTTTTACTGACTTGGCTGATGGGGAAGTGATACGGTTATTACTGTCTGGCAGGAAAAGGGTTAAGATAACTTACTGTGAACACAGTGAAAACAGCTGATTGATATTCTGTACTGCTGCAAGGACATTTATTTTGGAATCGGCTTCAGAGAAAACATGTCTGATTACCAGACACCAAGGGTAATTTTAGATTCTAATTCAGGGGTTGTAGCTCGGAATAGCCCAAAAATGTGAATCCTTGATAGCCAAATTGGGTATTTTGTGAAGACAACAGGCGTGCATTGGAAGGCCATAGGGTACTATACTTCAACCAAGTTGTTGACAAATCGCTTCAGAAATGACTGAGAAATGGCTGGTTACAGATGAGGGATGGACATGACTTCGGATTCGGATTCAGAAAATATGAGTCTGAATACCAGATGTCAAGGCTAATTTTGGATCCTTATTCATACGATGTAGCTCTGAATAGCCTAAAAAAGTGAATCTTTGGTGGTCAAATTGGATTATTTTGTGAAAAAAAAGTGACGTGCATTGAGTGGTCATAGGGTACTATACTGAGGCCAAGTTGTTCTAAAATCGCTTTACAAATGACCGAGATATCATTGGAGACGGATGCATGGACGGACGGAGGGGACCTAATCTACTAGTCCCCTGCGCTAGCGCGGGGACTAATAAAACCAGGTCCAAATTAAGATATCACTCATATTTCAAATGAACTGCAATTCTATTAAACATGGCGAGTTTTCGTTTAATGTTTGTATGCCTTGATGAGTTGCTAGTCTTGTAAAGTTATTTTCATCTCCCTTTTTCATAAGTACATGGTCTTTCAATCAATAAGATTTCCACACACACCACAGCACAGAATACACTATTGCTAAGATTGTGTACATCACAGTTAGGCAAAAGTAATAAAATTCTTTGTTTTGCGCCCACTCAAATGTTTGAAAACATGAGTGGGAAGGCGGTACAAAAACACTTACAAGAAAATTAAAACAAATACCAGTAAGTTATATTTTCTTGACATTTCCGTGTAACAACACAAGTGTCTTTAAAAAATCATCAAAAACTTCCTTTCATTGTGATCATCATAAGTTATACTACAAGATGTGAAATTTTGTAAACAAAGAGTTGTAGGCAGAATAGCTACTCAGAAAAATCCTATTCAAACCATTGACAGTAGAAAAAACCTAGTATGTCCAAACAAAGAATTAAATTACCGTACTTTGGCCTTAATTGGGATAAATTAAATGCAGTGTTTACCTATAATTGTGGCAGATAAAAAAAATACCGCAATTATACAGTGTCGCTCAAATTTGATCAGAATTGGTACATACCAGTATGGGTACCAAAGATCAACAATAAATGTTGTTTCTATCTGTTCAGAGCACGAAAATTCTACGTTGATGTTATGACAATGATTTCTGCACAGTACAACCAGAAAAACAACAAGAAATATTTAAACCAGAAAAACAAGAATGACAAAAGTAATTAAGGTCTGAAACTTTAGGTACTAGAAAATTAGCAACATGCATAGCAGGAAGGCAGCTAGCCCCCCTTAGTTTGACCATAGACGGTCTTCCTCCCCTCTACTGACGGTCTTCCTCCACTCTACTGTCTATGGTTTGAGCAGGTCTGTTAATATGTAACAGTTCATAAACGATGACAGGAAGTGACTCAAGTCAGGGGAGTAATCCTGTTTCAAGCCTGTTTCAGAATTTTGCTTTTTCTTACCTCATTTGCACATTTTTGACACTGATGTGTTCATTTGAACAAATTCACATCTCAACCCCTACATCTACCTGTACACCAAATACTGAGACGGTAGCTTTGGCGGTATGGGAGCCTTTGTGTGTGACGGACATACATCCGCACATACCCACAAATATACAGACATACAGACGCCACTTAGACTCATCATACAAGCTCTTTTTGGTATTTATATATAAAACCAAATATGAGCTAAAAATAGCATCAATGACATTGTGGCGCTCCCATATGGATGGTAACACAAGTAAAGGAGTGAGAAATTTGTGAGCAATGCCTGGTGTGTGTGTGTGTTTATTGTATGAGGGTGCCTCATGAGTTCTATACCATGCAGCAGATCCCATATGGATGGTAACACAAGTAAAGGAGTGAGAAATTTGTGAGCAATGCCTGGTGTGTGTGTGTGTTTATTGTATGAGGGTGCCTCATGAGTTCTATACCATGCAGCGGATCCGAGTCAGAAAATCTGTAACAACCACACTATACTATAGGACGCTTGGTGAACTACTACTTAAAAGTGAGCTTCAGCAGAGTGGTTTGACTGGGATGTCTGTGTTAGGTGATAGGGTAATGTACATTGAGAGTCTGAGTTCCACCCAGAATTTATGTAGCTTGTAGTTCATTGATTGACACAAAATTATGTCTAAAATTGGAAATGATTATTATTTGACTTTATGGTAATGATGATGGGAAAATCTGGTCCAAAACCAGCAGACAGACTATGCACATATCCTCATCTAGGTCCATCATTAGGGATTGTGGTCTTGTGTATGATAGGTGGTGTGTTGTACGGGTTATGTTGGGACTAAAAATTTTGCAAAAATAAATGGATGACCCAGCAATTAGTCAGTAGCTGGATGGTTGGTGAGGTGAAGTGTGTGGAAGTTGGTCAAGTTTTTGACATGGACAGACATATATACATGCATTGTACACACTTGAAGAAATAGAAAAAATTTGAGAATATAGTATTGAATGAAAAATATAGTTGACAATGACAGAAAATAAACTTTGTATCTCTTCACCAAATGGTGATCAGTAAGTTGCCAATCACTTAAAGGGGAAGTTCACCAAGGATGATTTTTACATATGTGGTAGCTCTGTGGTCATTTACCCAGGAAAAACTATTTTCACCATTTATAACTCGCAAGATTTTTTACAAAAACCGTTAAAATAGTACAGGAAGTTGCCCATGTAATTTGAATCATGGGAAAAAAAGCTCCAATCTTGGAGCTTGCATAATGTGATATGGAAGGGACTATCTCCGGACAGGTATGGCCCCCACATTGTCCACTCACAGTAACACAGTGGTAAACAGCAACACAAAATCTGACAGTGGACAGTTTATTAAAAGTGAATCATCGTGTATGCAAGGATACTCAGTATAAACAAAAGTTAAAACCCACAGACTTGTTTAAGCATGGATGTGTGGACAATGCCATACCCATGGAGAAATGGTCCCTTCCATATCACATTATGCAAGCTCCAAGCTTGGCGCTTTTTTCCCATGATTCAAATTACATGGGCAACTTCCTGTATTATTTCTATCGGTTTTTGTAAAAAATCTTGCAAGTTATAAATGGCGAAAATAGCTTTTCCAGGGTAAGTGACCACAAAGCTAGCACATATGTAAAAATCATCCTTGGTGAACTTCCACTTTAAAAAGAAAATAAAATGAAAAGTTTCAATCAAGTAGGGTGTAAATAAATATTTTACACCCTACTTGGGTGGACCAAGGACCAACTCTGGTATACTACATCTTTGGTGTCTAGGTAGCTGTGGTCTAGGTAGCTGTGGAATGACATTGATGCAACGGGTGCATCAGGCCTGTGACTTGCATAATAAAGTAATCTGAGGAACGTTCAATAAAATTGACCCATCTCTGCCGGTAATGACCATTGAAGGAACTTTTGATTACATCACACATAACAATGCCCTCACTGCCTCTAGTGTCATGATGGCACATACTGTACACATGGTTTGGTGGAATTTTAGAAATGGTATGGGATCGAGCATGTTGTTGTAATCAGCCATTTTGGATCATATAATGAAACAAATTAATGTGCACAAGAATGCAGCCATATCACGTTTAAACAAAATCAGTCTATCGAAGGACAGTGACCTATGTTTATGTTTTAAAGACAAAAAAATCACACCAAAATTGGCTGTCTATTGACCGTATGGATCATAGCAGTAAATTAGTAGACATGCATATGCATGCCATAGGACTTTATCTTTGTACCAAGTCTCAACAACATTGGATAAGGAATATTTGCATATGATTAAGCCTCAAAAACATGAAGAAATCCAAAAATGACCATCTGGCAGCGATATTGGGGAAAAATGACAATCTGGCAACCATATTGGAACATGTCACGAGTACATTGACATGTATACGTAGCCATAGTGCATGATCTTTGTGCCAAGTTTGGACAAAATCAGTGTAATGACCTTTGAATTAAGCTTCAAAGACATGCAAAATTCCAACAAAATGGCAGTTCTGCAGCCATATTGGCTCCTATTGCAAGGTTAATTGATACATGCATATGTATGTCATAGTTCTTTGCCTTTGTGCCATGTTTGAACAGAATTGGTTCAAGGATATTTGAGTTATAGTTCAAAGACATGAACAAGCGACCTAGCGGCCGATATAGCTCCGCTGTGTTTATGTAGAGAATAACTATTTTTGACACATGTTGATGAAGGTGGAAATCTTTGATAGCTCAATGCAGTGGCCAGAAAAAAAGTGGCTAAAATAGCTGCAAAAATACACAATTGAAGATTTCATCATACTTTGAATATATGACATCGGATCATCCCGAAGAACATGTCAACCAAAGCTATCTGATGAGTAGTTTTTTGAGAATAAAACTTTCTGACCAAAAATGGCAACAATTGCCCCAAAAATAAAAATCGCAGATTTCATCATAATTTCAATAGATCAAATTTAGTTCATCTGTAGGAACCTGCATATCGAATTTCAAAGCTATCAGACTAGTACTTTTCTAGAAACACATTTTTTGACCAAAAATGGGAAAATTGCCCCCATTGCAAAAATACCAAATTGCAGATTTCCTCATTGTTGAAATAAATATCATTTTTTGACCAAAAATGGCAAAAATTGCCCCAAAAATACCAAATTACATATTTCATCAGAAATTAAATATATATAACCTAGTTTATCTATAGAAACCTGTATACCAAATTTCAAAGCTATCTGATGAGTAGTTTTGGAAATACACATTTTTTGACCAAAAATGGCAGAAATTGCCCCAAAAATACAAAATTACAGATTTCATCAGAAATTCAATATATATTACTTAGCTCATCTGTAGAAACCTGTATACCAAATTTCAAAGCTATCAGATGAGTAGTTTTGGAAATACACATTTTTTGACCAAAAATGGCAAAAATTGCCCCAAAAATACAAAATTGCAGATTTCATCATAATTTCAACAATTATCATTTAGTTCATCTGTAGGAACCTGTATACCAAATGTCAAAGCTATCTGATGAGTAGTTTTGGAAATACACATTTTTTGACCAAAAATGGCAGAAATTGCCCCAAAAATACAAAATTACAGATTTCATCATAAAATTGAATATATATTACTTGGTTCATCTATAGGAACCTGTATACCAAATTTCAAAACTATCAGACAAGTATTTTTTGAGAAATACATTTTTTGAACAAAAATGGCAAAAATTGCCTTAAAAATGTAAATTTGCATATTTCTGCACAATTTGAACAAATCTAAAAAAGATCATCCCTAGGGACATACGTACCAAATATCAAAGCTATCTGACCGGTAGTTTTGAAGAAGAAGATTTTTAAAGATTTTTTTACCAAAAATGACAAAAATTGCCTTTAAAAATACAAATATGCAAATTTCACCACGATTTGAACAAATCTGACTGAAGTCACCCTAAGTAAACTGCATATCAAATTTCAAAGCAATCGGACAAGTGCTTTCAGAGGAGAAGATTTTTTTACCAAAAACACCAAAAAATGCCCCAAAAATACAAATATGCAAATTTCATCACGATTTGAAGAAACTTAAGTGAGGTTATCCCAAGTGAACTGCATATAAAATTTCAAAGCAATTGGACTTGCGGTTTCAGAGGAGAAGTCAATTGTTGACGGACGACAACAGACGATGGACGACGACAGAAAATCAACCTATTTGATAAGCTCCGCGTCGCTGACAGCGGAGCTAAAAAGCACAAAATATGGCCACCTTGCAGCCATATTGGATTGTGTCGAAAATAAATCGATGTGCATCTGTAGGTCATAGTGCTATGCCTTTGTGCCAAGTTTGAACAGAATCAGTTCAAGGATGTTTGAGTTATGTTTCAAAGACAAGAAAAATCGCAAACAAAATGGCCGCCTCATGCCCACATTGGATTGTATCACAATATAATTCTACATGCATATGTGGGCCATAGTGTTATGCCTTTGTGCCAAGTTTGAACAGAATTGGTTCAAGGACGTTTGAGTTATGGTTCAAAGACATGAAAAATCGCAAAAATATGGCCACCTTGCGGCCATATTGAATCGTATCGCAAAATAAATCGATGTGCATCTTTAGGTCATAGTGCTATGCCTTTGTGCCAAGTTTGAACAATTTGGTTCAGCAGTGTCTGAGAAACTGCTGCAGACGGACGAACGCACGGACGGGACCCAATCTATAAGTCCCCACAGGACTTCGTCCGCGGGGACTAAAAATAATACAAGGCATGTATCATCAAACTTTGTACATTTCTGACACCATTTCAACTATACGAACACCCATGCCAAACATCAAAATGATAAAATTAGTGGTTTTGAGAACAAATTGAACATAATGGTTTTCACAAAAAAGCTAAAAAAGTGACTTTAAAATGATTCAATCAAAAAAAGAAAAAAGACCGTGACCATCAGACCAAATTTCAGAAAAAGTTACTGAAGCGTTTCTGAGATACCTCCGTCCAAGGCATACAGCCCACTATGTTGGGCATATAGGCCGGCGCCATCACATTAGTACTTTGGGCATTTCAAGGTAAGTTCTAGCTTTTATTTGTATTATTATCAAGTTCAATAACAAATAATTCCAAGCTGTAACTAGCTAACTAGCTAGCAAGCCATAAAAAGTTTCTTGTACAAACTGTACCTCTTTTCTATGACAGCCAAGTCAGATACTACACAATATCTACCTTTTAGAATAATGCTAAATTCTGCATGAAACACAAATTTTGATATCACATATTCATCAACATCAACAACAGTGGGCCACTTGAATGTATTTTTGTACCCTGCTGTCATGTATTGAACTGTTGCTAACTCTCCTGATTTAGCTTCCACAACTTCTCCAATAAAATAACCTTGATCGTAAGCTACTGCTACAGGCACACCCTGACGAGTAAATTCATAGTGAAAATTCCAGATTCCTCATTATCAGATAACTCATCATCAGAACAAACAGGCTCTAAATCAGATTCGGAATCCAAAACAGGTGAAATCTGATCATGCTTTCATTTCCTACTTTCAGGCAGACTACCAGACTGTTGTGCAAAATCAGATGAATGATTATCTGCAGCTGCAGAAGGATTGGAATTTAAATAAGAAATAAAATCTGTTTTGAGACAATCAAATGACTTTCTACCCATTATTAGCCTGTCATCTTTTCTACCTAACACTTTTGTAACATATCTGATTTCATTTTTCAGAATGCTGGTTTGTTGTGTTTTAGATGTGGCCTTTGACATTACCTTTGCAACATCACTTGCATTCTTGCATGGTCCACCATGACCAAATACACATGCTGTGATGGTTTGCAGACCAGCTGCTTTTGCAACTTCTTTCTCTTGGTTTTTTTTTTACGACACTCTTCCAATCTCTCTTGTGTTTTAATTTTAACATCTTTCTCAATGATTTTATATTTTTGTCGCATTGCTGAAGCTTTTGATCGAGCAAATTTTAGCAAATGTTGTTGCTGATCAAAGCTTTTAGAAAATAACCACTCTGAGATGGTGCGATTCGTTTTCACCATTTGTATACTTGAATGGCAAAACAGTGATGCATGTCGACGTTTAAACATGCCAAAGTCAAGATCCCCAAACTCATATTCACTTACCAGATTTGTCAATTTACAATGTTTCATTTAATTTCTGAGTTCCTGGGTGGGTTTTGAACTGTACTTTCCCCCTGGGAAGAAGTCTACAAGTTGTCGTTCAGTGACCACAATAAATGATGTCATCAAGCTTTCCAATGTACTTTTAGTCAGTGGTGAAGTAGTGAAATCATCACAGAACAAGCTGTCATAGACTTCATCTTAAAGGGGATTGTATATGTCACCGAACACTCCATTTTGGTCTTTTGCCATCAGTGATGTTGAATCTGTTGACCACTCTTTAAACTTTTCAAGCATTGCTTGAATATAGATATATTGGTCAACATATTCAACATCACTTTGTAGCATTGACCAAAATGGACCTGTTACTTTATAATACAGTATCCCAAGGGCTCTTGTCAATGCAACTAGCTGTTGACAATAACAATCAAGTAGGACACTTCCAAGTTTCATATTCGTGGTCTCAAAGTAATTTGTTAGGAAATCTGATATTTCTGTGGCATGATGAACTAAAGTGGCAGCTCCAAGAAAGAAATTATTTAAGCGGTTCATTCTAAAACTTCTTTCTATGACTTCTTTTTCAGGTTTTCACCCAGAAAGGACAACCACTTCATTCTGCAACCATTTTTCTCATCTCCTCTTGGTCCTAGCACATCACACCCTGTCCTGACAAACCTACAAGTAGCTAAACCTGAGGCTGAGTGGAATAATAATAATAATAATAATTTATTCTTCTAAAGCGTATAACATAGAATACACTATCTCTATACGCTGTACAGTTAAAATCTGAAAAAAATTTTTACACAACACAATAAAATACATACAATGCATTGGTTCACTAGTCTATAAAATACACAAAGGTAAAACAATTTAAAATTTAAAAAACATTTTGTCAATAAAAAGTCTAAAAAGCTGTTTTAAAAAGGTAAGTTTTGACCTGCGATTTAAAATTATTAAAAGTGTTGGTTGATCGAATGGCCTCTGGTAGCTTATTCCACAGCTTAGGAGCACACACCGAGAAAGCTCTATCTCCATAACTCTTATTCGTCTTAATTTTTGGCTGAATTAGTGAATCTCTGGAATTTCGATGAGGCATCACGACCTAAACCGTGACCTAGCTCTAACACTAGTTGTTGTTCGATTTCCCTCAATTTTGACTCAACAGCTGTGCTAAGACCAAGAAGAAAAGGAGCATTACAGAATAAAAAGTGGGTGTCCATTTCTGTTCCAAAATATTCAGTTTTGTATTCAGTTAAAAGATTATTAAATGTTTGTTTACACTAGATCTGTCACCCATTACAGCAAACATTTTCTGAAGCAAAGTTTTGAAAATGGCATCACGCTAAAGGTTATCACACTCTGAATATAAATCACTCAATTCATCAATCATTGAGATAACATTGTCCAGTAAAGTGGAGCTATTCTCGACTGCAACTGGCGAAAAACCAAGTGACATTGTGTTGTTTTTTTTTCAAGAATTATTTGTTTACCAATTATCTTTCTTTGATGGCGTGAGGTACAATCAGTGTGCAAGTCAAACCGCTCTGTTAAAAAGCCTTCCTCTGCCACTTGATACAGGGATTACCCTGGCTCAAGAACGGCATGAGATAAAATCGCACATGAAAAAAAACAGTGGGAGAATTTCAAAGTCTGTGGGAACCGGACCTAACTTTCCCTTATTTTCTGCATATTGGTTAATTTGCATAACAATACACTCAGTGAGACAGTTTTCGGATGACCTCAGTTTTCAAACATTTAATGACATGCTGTTCGTTATACTCACTTCGCTCCGTTTTGATAGCGTTTTACAACTCATGCTACAGCATATTAAGTCAGGTGACGCTGCCGTCCCGTTTTGGATTTTTTTTTTGGTAAAAGCTATTTCGGGTGCTACAAACTTGGTGAAGTTAGCCACATCGTACAATACGAGGTGTAGAACGCAACACACTGGGACAGCCCGTGTCCGATATCTAGAAGCGCTATACACGTTGAAATATAGTTGCGTCGTCCATGGATTAAACGTAACTAATTATCACGAAATATTTCCATATAGTTTTCTAAACACATCGAAATTGAAAATCAGGGTTCGAAGTTTCAAAATATCAATATTTAGCCCCTTATCACATTCAAAATACGACATCCGATTACTGCGATAGCAGTCCGATTACATGCACTCAACATGGGGGCAAAAATTTGGCAACTTTGACCCCCTAAATGCCACTTCTGTCGGTGTTAACAGTTTGAGGATAAACACAATAGAGTTTCGATGGATATGGTAATAAGATTTCGTTGTGCTCGTCATTTATGAAACGGCTTTGGGCGAAATTCACTACCCTGTCCGAAAACTGTCATTCTGAGTGTAGTTGTAATCGGAGGCGATCAAATCCATACTTTCTAGTGCGGGAGTAATGGAAGTACAGTAGTCCAGAATAGTGCATATTTGTTTTTTCTTCGCACTACCACTCGTACTGGACACGAATATTCCTTCGAAAGCGCCATTTTGAGCGACGACAACACACTGTACATCAGCAATGAACACTTGCTGTATCGACTCCAATGATTTGTCAATGAACGCAAAACTTCCTGTTGGAAACCAATCACAAACGCTGTTGAAACGGGTAACTCTGCAACAGCTTTTTTCTAGCGTAATTATAGCGCTCTCTACGGCCACACAATGAGTAGTTTTTTACTGAAAACCTGCCAAATGTTACCGATGAATTTAGATCGCGTAAAGGTATCACGTACGCGCCATTTGAATTATCTAAGCGACTTTTTTGCCCAATTGATTTTTTCTGAATGCGATTTTTCTGATTTTTGAGCGTAAATATCGCGTTATCGCGCCCCAAAGTGATCCCTGTTGATACTTTGCCAAAATATGTGCTCTGTCTACAAAATTTTGTACTGTAGAAGCACAGGGGAGGTCCTTGTCATTTATGTGTTCATCATGCAACCACTTACTCACACATTTAATACCTTTTTTGACATTTTTGGATGATACCTCACACTCACCTGCTAATTCCATAGAACACATTTCTAAAGCATCAGTGTATTTATTTTTAGACCCTTCCCTAGTTTGGAAAGAACAAGCACTACTCTGTTGATTATGCAATGCCCCCTGAAGGTCTAAGACCTCTGCTTTCAAACTCTTTACTTGACTGGACAATATTTTCATTCTTTCTGTATTAGTTAGATTGACAAGCTTATATTTACTATGCAGAGTTTGTGATCCATGAACTTGGCCCTTTAATTGTGCACTTTTGGCTTTATCAAAGTTAGTTGTGTCTCTTTGTGTGTTAATTTCCTGCTCCTGTCTCTCTAACTTCTTTAACTTTCTCAAGTTTCGTTGGTAGTCTGCTGTGCATTTCACTTGTCTTAGCTGATTTTGCATGTTTCTCATCATTTTCTCCTTTGCAACAATTCTTGCTTTTAACTCTGATTTTTTTGTCTCTGTGTTCTGAATTGCTTTAGTTTTTCCTTCAATGCATTTTGAAAGTTTGTAAACTTCTCTCTGTTTTTCTGCAACAACATCTGTCAGGGCAGATATCTTAACTTTCTGTGTTTCAGTTGAACTGTCCTCTGAGTACTCCTGTGACCAGATCTTGAGGGAGAACATTTCTTGATTTTTTTCTTGGAATTTGATAAGGTGGAAGGAGCAGCCTGACTGCAATCTACACAGAACATCTCTTCTTTGAAACTATCCCCTGCGTCATTATCACAAGACTTACTCTTATTAAGTTTGCGGAACCTGTGTCATACTCTATCAATTTCTTTCATGAGAAATTTTGAGTCAGGGATAGTTGATTCAAGATCTGGATTTAATGTATGCAGAAAGTGCATCAAATGCACACTAGTAAGCTTTTCAGATTGAAAAAAACTCAGACAGTTCTAGCACTAAACCATTCGTCATATGGCATTCCCTTGCTGATGATGGTAACTCGCTAAAGTCATGCACATGCTTTCATTGAAAACTTGCCTATATAATTGACGTTGACTGCTGTCTTATCATAAAATTCCTTTCTGGACTCATCTGACTGACTGAGTGCCCTATCTACAGCATCCCTGATGTGTGACTGAAAGAGGTGACGAGGGTAGTGTGGAAACAGCATACTGGGCCAAGTACGTGCTTTCTCCCAGGAAGAACTACATTCTGTCATCAGGACATAAACTTGCAGAAGGAGCCTATTAGTTAGTGGCAACGCTGGCAGTTTTTGACACCTACCTCTACCCCTAGCTAGGAATGTAGCCCTGAGACTATACATTGTATCATCAGCTGAAATGAAATAAAAAAATTATTTAATACTATGACATCACTTCCTAGGAAAGACAACTGACAATGCAGAGGCCAGTTTCAAAGCATTTTGTTGTAGCACTAGCCTACTCCTATCACCTCAACTTCTCAAGTCCTTAAACTGCAGGGATACATATTTTCTAGAGGTTATTAAAATACATGTACCAGAGAATATTTATGTAATCCAGGAGTTTCTCATAATTTGATAATAACTTTGTTTAAAAAGATAGAAAAGTTTCTTTTTAGAATGGGAAAATTATTTCAGAGTTCCGAGTTTTCACATTTGTCAAACACTGCTACCCAGTGACTATATACGCCATCTTAGATTTCTAGAGACTCAGAGAAATTACATATATCCGATGAAATAGATAGTTTTACTTGCACTTGTCGAAACTTTTGAGAAAAAAAAGTTATGATCATTTAATACTAAGTTTTACCATCATTTAATTTTTTTTTCCAACCGATGTCCAAATCAGTGGTGTATTTTTCGCTTGCCGAAACTCGAGGCTGCTCATCTCGGATCAGCCGATAATTTGATTTTTACCACAGGAACACACACGCATCTCACAGAGACGAGCGATCAATTCATATGGGTCCTCGTAAATCTGAACTTTCGACAACAAAATACCATTTGGTGGCTTGAATTTTTGTTTATTTCATAAAATACTTACTTATTTCAGGGAATAGTGTCATTATGTCATCCATTTTTGAGGATGACGTAGGACAGCGATCGCATTCAGACAGATCGCTGATCGCCGCCATTTTGAAGTCTGGTAAATAATCGCAGCACCCTGTTCGATGGGGGCGCGCTCTGTGTTTATTGTTGGTAGTGAAAAATGAAGTTAAAACTCACAAAATGAGCTTTTAAAATATATATTTTTTGATGGAAACGGTTAAAGTTTTGGAGATTTGCGGACATTTTGAAGTTTTTGAATCAAAATTTCACCAGGAAGTTGGTATAGTTGCCAAGAAAAACATACACGATCGGCAGCTCTGAATTCAGAGAATATTTTAATTATAATTAGCAATTTGCCTGTCCAACATCGAGCGCAAGAGGGCGATCCATGACACAGTTGTAATTCATGGATTTGAGAAGTGCGTTCAGAGCAGCCGTAACGGCCGCGATCGTGCGTGACCCGATGGGTCTATGCACGTTTTTTGCAATTTTTATTGATTTCACATGATAACCACTCATATCAATAGAAAGGTGAGATAATTTACTTTCATATAATTCTAATTTTGTAAAAAATATCAAACATACAGCCAAGTTATGACTGTTTAAAAATTGGTCATTTTTTATTTTTTTCATCAATGGATACATTGTACCGGTACATCTCAGTGCACACTGGGTTTGGGATACCTAGTACCAGTAACTGTTTTTTTCATAGTGGTCTTAGATCACAAATTGGACATGTCTCTGAAGTGAACTGGGACTGATCCTGGAGGCCAACTGGGACCAGTCCCAGAGTACTGGACCTGTCCTGGAAGCCAACTGGAACCGGTCCTGGAAGCAAACGGGGACTGGTCATGGAGGCCAACTAAGACAGGTCCCAGAGTGCATTTTGAAGACAACTGGGACTGGTCCTGGAAGCCAACTGGGACTGGTTCTGGACGCCAACTGGGACCGGTCCCAGAGTGCATTTTGAGCCAACTGGGAGTCCCAGTTAGTGGTCCAAGTTGGGGGTTTGAGCTACCCTAAGTTACATACCTCATATTTTCATTAATTTGTCCACGAAATTGAACTATCTTTTCAAATATGTTTTTTTGTAAAATGTTAAACTAACTTTGATCTTCCTATACTTTAATAGTCGCGCCAGCGGCTTATTGACTACGCATGCGCATATTCATGATATACTATGCGAGTAACTGGAAGTGTACCCTACCTTCATGGGCGCCGCCATGTTTTTTTGAGTACTTGTAAATAAACAAATACGAAACGTGCAAATTATTATTTTATAACATGCCATTTATAAAATATTTCTTTTGTTAGACAGTTAGTGTTATTATCCACCTAGTCGCTGATACAAAATATCGTTAATATCACGCATAAAAAATAGACAATGGGAGAAAACTGTCGTGCATACGCAAAGAATGCTGGGATTGAATTTTAGGAAAGCGCCCCCTGTGTCAATAACTAGATTCAAAAATTGCCAGTTTTTAGACGGAACGCTCTAGTTTTCAGCTTGCAAGTGGAAGGTGGACAGTGCGGTTACCATTGCAATGGTAACGATGGCATAATACGTCCCTTGTTTAACACAATAGGCTGTTATCATGGTAAAAATTGCCCATTTTTGTCCAACATTTTTACACATTACAGAAAATCTATACCTGCACTGCTGCAGGGTTTGACGTTATGTACCGTGTACGTACGTGAACTGCTTTCATCAGAGGGAAACTGGGCATAGTTGTCATACAAGCGTATATGAAGTAACAATTAATTCTATTTTTATCATGAATCAATACAAATAACATTGCCCATCTTAACCCCTGGCGTGACACCAAGAGCTGAGCCCCATATAATATTATTTTTGATCACCCAAAATTTAAATGTGAGATGGCTCTGGAAAAGTAACTGCCATCTCCAGCTAGGTTTTTGTCAATAGAAGTCTCAGGGATAGACCTTGACTTTGAATATATACACAATTCTTGGGTGGAGTAATAAAAAATAATGAGGCCTTTTCAGTTTGCTGTGTGATATCTGTCGGGGTATGCCAGCTAGGTTTTTGTCAATAGAAGTCTCAGGGATAGACCTTGACTTTGAATATATACACAATTCTTGGGTGGAGTAATAAAAAATAATGAGGCCTTTTCAGTTTGCTGTGTGATATCTGTCGGGGTATGTGCATAAGTAGATGTCACATCATCACATCTTTAGCAATGGAAGGAAAATGAAAGTAATTTGGTACAGTTATTTTACATCTATATGCTTTTTTCTTTTTTAAAATATTCTAACATTTCACAAATACAGTAAGTCCGTGAAGCATCAAGGATTTCACTCAATTATCACTGGGAATATATATTTATTTAAAAAAACTAACTGAGCAATTTTTCCACACAGTTCTGGATATTCAATCAAACATTCCATATACCTTGACTCGTCTTATTTGGTCAGACCATTTTTTGAGTTGTCAGTTCCACTAATCTATTGATGGATGAATGGACAAGTTGAGACAGAGATAGACAAACTGACATACAGACTGAGTGAGTGATGAAATAGGACCCCTTTGGCATATCCCCATGTGGCCAAAACCACCAATTTGCATAACTTAAATTTGCATGATTTATTGTGGTCACCCTCCATCAGTGCAAAATCACCCCCCCCCCACCCCAAAAAACCCCCAAAAAACCCAAAAAACAAAACCACAAAACAAAAAACATTTTCAAGCAGAGGGCACAGTCCCCCTTCTGAGAGAAACCTGGAGAAAACATCAGCATTTTGTATGTTTGTTTTGAACTTTCACTTCTTTGCCAAGCAAGTTGACCCGGTAGGTATATATTGAGTTTGAATTTAATAGGATTACAGCATGACTGCACCATGAACCTAGTGTGGTATAATACTGCTTATGGATTGATTGTCAATAGCATCACTAAACTACGACAGAGAGCTTGACTTGATTAATACACTTACCCAGAAGTTATGGAATGGATCTTGGTGACCTGGATCATAAAATGTACAATCTTCTCCATATGAGATTTCTGGAAGTGGTTTGCCAAGTTCCTTGTCTAAGTATTTGAGTAATTTCCTGGCATCATCAGCTGTCTATAGGGAGAAAAAGAGGAAAATGATAATTGACTCAAAAGTCCTTAATTCAACATACCTTCGCTGATTTCATTCAAAGTTGGTATGAAGATTGTATGAACTGACATACATATACTTTACAATTTGTTTTTTACCATGAGCCAATATATAGCTACACAAACGATTAAATACTTGGTGTGATCATTACATGAGTTGTGTAAACAGAATATTACTTTCAGAACTGCTTTATTGGAGCAGTTGGTTTTCACTTTCCCAAATCAATAGTGTCACTTTTTGTTGTCTATGCTACCATAACACACTGCTATAGTGTATCCTTTAAGTCAGCTATTTTCTACAAATTTTTTGATGACAAACATCCCGAGTTAAATAAATAGACCAAAATTGTAACCATACATGGCTTCAAGGTACCAGTATATCCCTTTTCCTGCCAGACAGTATCACTTCCCCATCAGCCAAGTCAGTGAGAAGCGGTATTGAGCTAAAAAATGACGTATTTTCACCCACTTGGCTTGGCCTATTATAGCATCTTTAGTCCAAACAAGCGACCTAGTGGCCGATATAGCTTCGCTGTGTTTATGTAGAGAATAACTATTTTTGACACATGTTGATGAAGAAGGTGGAAATTTTTGATAGCTCAATGCAGTGGCCAGAAAAAAGTGGCTAAAATAGCTGCAAAAATACACAATTGAAGATTTCATCGTACTTTGAATATATCACATTAGATCATCCCTGAGAACATGTCAACCAAAGCTATCTGATGAGTAGTTTTTTGGAGAATAAAATTTTCTGACCAAAAATGGCAACAATTGCCCTAAAAAATAAAATTTACAGATTTCATCATAATTTCAAAAGATCAAATTTAGTTCATCTATACAAACCTGTTTACCAAATTTCAAAGCTGTTAGACCAGTACTTTTTGAGAAACACATCTTTTAACCAAAAATGGAAAAAATTGACCCAAAAATTCAAAATTGCAGATTTCATCATAATTTCAATAAATATCATTAAGGTGATCTATAGAAACCTATATACCAAATTTCAAAGCTATCAGATGAGTAGCTTTTGAAAAACACATTTTTTGACCAAAAATGGCAAAAATTGCCTCAAAATTACAAAATTGCAGATTTCATCATAATTTCAATAAATATCATTAAGGTGATCTGTAGGAACCTGTATACCAAATTGCAACGCTATCAGATGAGTAGTTTTGGAAATATACATTTTTTGACCAAAAATGGCAAAAATTGCCCCAAAAATACAAAATTGCAGATTTCATCATAATTTCAATTAATATCATTAAGGTGATCTGTAGAAATCTGTATACCAAATTGCAAAGCTATCAGACAAGTACTTTTTGAAAAACACATTTTTTGACCAAAAATGGCAAAAATTGCCCCAAAAATACAAAATTACAGAGTTCATTCGAAATTCAATATATATTACTAAGTTCATCTATAGAAACCTGTATACCAAATTTCAAAGCTATCAGACCAGTACTTTTTGAGAAACACATCTTTTAACCAAAAATGGCAAAAATTGCCCCAAAAATACAAAATTACAGAGTTCATTCGAAATTCAATATATATTACTAAGTTCATCTATAGAAACCTGTATACCAAATTTCAAAGCTATCAGACCAGTACTTTTTGAGAAATATATTTTTTGACCAAAAATGGCAAAAATTGCCTTAAAAATGCAAATTTACATATTTCTGCACAATCTGAACAAATCTGAAATAGATCATCCCTAGGGACATATGTACCAAATATCAAAGCTATCTTACTGGTAGTTTTGAAGAAGAAGATTTTTAAAGATTTTTTTTACCAAAAATAACAAAAATTGCCTTAAAAATACAAATATGCAAATTTCACCACGATTTGAATAAATCTGACTGAAGTCACCCTAAGTAAACTGCATATTGAATTTCAAAGCAATCGGACAAGCGGTTTCAGAGAAGAAGATTTTTTTACCAAAAACACCAAAAAATGCCCCAAAAATACAAATATGCAAATTTCACCACGATTTGAACAAACTTAAGTGAGGTCACCCCAAGTGAGCTGCATATAAAATTTCAAAGCAATTGGACTTGTGGTTTCAGAGGAGAAGGCAATTGTTGACGGACGACGACGGACAACGACGGACGACAGGCGACGACGGAAAATCAACCTATTTGATAAGCTCCGCGTCGCTGACAGCGGAGCTTAAAAAATCTAGTTAACAGTATTTACGTTTGCAACAGCTTTCAATTGTACAGTATCATGTTAAAATACACCATATGGAATATATTTTGTTTCATTAATTTTCACCATTTTGACCTGGTGGTGAAATATGGACTTGGCAGGAAAAGGGATATATAAAACCACCTTCTTGCTCTTTACGGAAAGGTTAAATGTTTGTCAGGCCATCTGCACGATTTGAACCAACCGCCACGTTTGAGCCCAAGTACACAATGAATTAACCCACACACTATTTTATGTCATCACATGTAGGAGGACATGAGCCGCTCTGACCTGCATACTAACTTCAGCACAATGGATAACAAGGAGCACACGCATAAACAAATGCTTGTCATACAAGCTACTGTAAAATAGTGCAACTTCAAGGGGCATTTGCTTGGAAGTTTGATTTAACAATCGAATGACATGGACTGTGAAGAGTTTTATTGCACTATTTCAGGCTGCTGTGTTATTTACTGGAATAATGGAATTCTCAAAGCTCTATGAGGAAAATGGTATTTTACAGTAGCGACTCAGGTTCATTGACACATATTTTCAATCCGCATTTTCACATAGAAGTTATTAGAAGAAGTGGTCACACACCCAACATGTAGTACTTTTTTGTACTCGGTCACCGAAGAGTTCAGAAAATTTGTGAGTTTTTTAAAACAGTGCACATACGGTTGTTTTAAGCAAAAACATGTGTTTTTTTTTAGTTTTTTTACTCAAAAAATTGTAGGTACAAATCTCCAATCGGCCTCGGTGATCTGTTTACGGCAATCGACGGCTGGGTATACTGGGCAAAAAACGTGTCCTGGATTTTTGAAATTCGCTTTTCTTTTTGCTTCATAAGATTATTTCCGAATACCCCACACTAGGGTTTTGACGTTCAGTTGTATTTAAAGTTAAACCACATAGTAAATATGTTGAAGCTTCAGTATGCTTGAGATACGTGTTTTAATACAGATACACTGCTGTTACAAACACATGTATGTCACACATTCAGAACCGACCTGGACACTTTGGGAGTGAAATCAGTTACTTTGCACGTCGCCTTCAAATTCAACTTAATTCGCATTCCGAAACTTCATCATACAGTGATAATACCATTGCCAATGAATGGGCGCTCAGTTATTAACAAGGAGGAAAATATACGGCAAAGTGAAACTTGAGGTCTAAATCAGCTTGAAATTGGTGTGTAAACAACTTATTTATCTTCGCTAAGTGATCGGTCCTGGCATTATTACGACTTGCCCAGCTGCACTGTGGTTGGTCACCGTCCAATTCCGAGTGCGTACAGTTCAACAGCTCATTCCCACTGAAATCCGTGTGACGTAATCGGGATTGAATAGGCATGCGCGTATCAAAGTTCACAAGATCATACAATCTACAATTGCACGAATGAACCTCTAAATTGAGAACCTCTAAATTAACAGTTGCCAAAGGTGGTTGACCTCATGGCTAGAATGCTGTATCCATCAGTATAGTTGGTTGCACGTGGCAAGCCAGAATCTGAGCAGCCGCGGCCGTTATCCTGCCAAGTTGGTGGAAAACAGGCTACTTTTCCGTACCTCATTTCTTGCCAAGTTGATGGCACTACATGTAGCAAACCCCTGCGCACGCTATGGGTCATTTGAGGACAGGTTTTGGGCGAGGAACGGCTTTTGCTCTCGAAATGGGTTCGCAGGGAGTCAGATGACAGGGAAAGGTACAGAAAGCTACCCCGCCATTCCCCTACTCCTGATAGCACGTGATTAAGTTTTGACAGGCATCATATACCAACGGCCAATTAAAATGAGACAAAACGAGGCAAAGGCACGGCCCCGCATCCATGTGCATTTATATCAGGCATATCTTTGTTTAACCCTTTTCCTGCCTAGTCAATGAAAATCTGCTAAAAATTCAGTGTAGCCAGAATCTGAGCGCTGGTGAACGTTATTCTCCCAACTCAGTGGAAATCGGGCCCTTTTTGGGTACCCCCTTTCCTGCCAAGTCGACGGCACTACGTTTTGCTATCCCCTGTGTATTTAGAGGTCATCTGAGGACAGGTTTTCTGACAAGGAACGCCTTTTCCCCTCGAAATGGGTTTGCAGAGAGTTGATAGACAGGGAAAGGTGCAGAAACCTGTCCGCCAGTCCCCCACACCCAAGGGAGGGCTGGGTTTTTTTACTGCTTTTTAGCGGACTTGGCAGGATAGCATGGTGACGTTTTCCGGCGGAGTTGGACATACTTGGCTGCCTGGCACTATAGAGATTGCTGCCGAACTTGACCAACCCGGCAATGCTAATCTAGAAGGCTACCTCTTGCAAACAACTTGGCAGATGGTGCAGATGGTGTAAGATGAAAGTCACTTTTTCAGTTGCGCGTGACTGAAAATGAGAATGTATTTTTGACGGGATGGCTCGACTTGATCCTCCAATGGAACGGATATGAACGACTCGGAAATACCATTATAAACTGGGTCCGAAGTATTAAGCTGGGCTGCAGCTATGCAAGTTCAAGCCAGGCAACGTCCTTCTGCCTTGGCTGTGCCATTCAATGGACATGGCTTTAGATTTTTTATTTATTCCATCGTCCGAAGTATTGGCTCTGGTTTTCAGGCCAACGTATCCTCTTGCCAATGACTTGGTAACTACGTACGCTGTTTGCTTACCGAGAATTCAAATGGGGACATGAGGTCAATGCTATGGGGATACCGCCTGTACTGAGCACGGACTGCTTTTGTTATGCAAACCAGCTAGCTGTGGCCGCCAGGCATGTGGAGACGTCGATGGCTAGAACAATGGAAGCATATTGCATCGTACCCGTGCATCGCAATAGTGAGACTGACAACTTGGGTGTAGCGACTGGTTATCACTGGTTAGCTGCAGCCCAAGCCATGACGTTACAAACCCGTACCTGACTGAGGACCGCTCTATTAAGACGGTAATGAATGGTAACACTCATAAGCCAACTCCAAAACGAGCGGGCGAAACTATGTGGAAGCTGTGCCTCAATGGCTCAGCCATGCCGTCAGTACAACAGCAAAACTTAGTTTTTGTCCTACACTGCCAAGTCGTTGAAGGTACGCGCGCAGGGCTCGAAATACTTTTTTTCAATTTTGACTTGTCCAATGGACAAGTCAAAATAAAAAGTACCTGTCCCAGTGAGAAAAGTACCTGTCCAAAATGGCATAATTTATTTAAGAAACTATACTAGTACCTAGCATAGTTTCAATTCAATTCAACAAACTCATGCCTGTATCATATGCAAACTGGCGTAACAGCGCCCTCGGTGTCAAGATAGCAAGAGATTTGAGACGTGCCCTTAGATAAATCGATATGGCTGCCTCCTGTAAACAGTGATTAGACATTATCGAACTTTCCTTTACTTTTTTCTGACAGGTAAATATCCCAATAATGATTTTCAAAATTGTAAAAGGTATATAAAAGGTATATAAATTTAAACTTATGAATATTTGCTGTAGTCAATAGGTTGAAATACTGGTTGCAGGCAGAAAAAATAGTGACAACATCACTGTTCGCTCCCATATAGTTATCAAAACAAGTCAACAATTGTATGAAACATGGACATACATATACAGACAGACTGACATACACAGACTGGCACAGAGTGATGACATTGACCCCAAGTGTGCCTTGGCCCATGGAGAGTGATAAAGATATAACAAACAGCTGAATGTGATGATAAAATAGTTAAGTATAGGCCTATACAGGCACTGAGAGTGAATATGTTACAGCAATTTGATTAGTTTCTTTTCCTTTTCTACTTCTGTGATAATCTTTAAGACATTCAATCTGCAAGGCAGTTTATGTATTGACAAATATGTTATCTTTTACAAGCACACAGTAAACTGTTCTTGATTTTTCATTTACAATATTTGACATAGACTGAAATACATAACATGCAACCAATGTTTATGCTTTGCCCATACACCAGATACATGGAGAATTTTCAACATACAATCATCAACACAGAAACCCTACAGGGAAAAGTAAACATTGTTTTCTTCCAGAACAGCTGGTGCATCCACATCTGGAACAACTTACAAACTTAACCAATTACACAAGGATGATGACACAAGAGATAAAGTTAAACTGTGGTGAACTTGACTATTCCTTTCAAATCCTTACCTAACTTGACATCTTGAAGTAAAATACACTGCATGGTTAATTGTGCACAAGAATACATCGAGGTGGACCATTTGATAAGGGATGGTGTCTGGAAGATCGATGAGGTAAATTATCTTTTTTATCCGATCCATTGTACATTCTTTTTTCCACACTCTCCCACCTTTCCTTTTTTTCAAACCTTCTCTTGCTGAATTTTTTATTGGCATTTGTTTGGAATTTTTTCAAAATCTGCCAGCATTTTTTTACCGCATTTCAACACCAAATACAGTTTACCATATCAAATGCTTACTCAATCACCACATAATATACTCTTAGTTCCAGTAGGTATAAAATTACCAAAAAAAAATCTTAAAAATACAAAATGAAAGATATCCCAGTAAAACTGAAAGTTTCGCAAAGTTGCCCCCAAAATTCAAAATTATGGATTTCAACTTAATTTCAATATATCTTATTAACAAAAACCCTAAGAACCAGTTTACTAAAATATCAAAGCAATAAGACTGGTAAAATTTGAGAAACTAATTTTTTGACCAAAAATGAGAAAAATAGCGCCAATGGCACTTGATCACAACTGGCACATTGTGAAACTACTCTATCTCTGGGTACACCTGTACATGAAATACTGAATGGGTAGGTGCTGCGGGTTTGGAGTTTGTCAGTAAATGCACACAGAAAACAAAGTCCCGAAGTAGCGAATTCCAGCCATTTTCAAACCACACTGTTTGTCAGTGGGGTAAGCAATATTCGCAAAAATCACATTTCCAGGCTAATAGACTATGTTTTACGAAATCACACTTCCTTATTACAAAATAAAAAGATCTTTGTCTTTAAATCAATGCGCCAGTAAACAGGTCCAGCAGCTAGTTATGTCATCAAGTCTGTAATGTTAAGGGTCATAACAAATGTGAGAAATCTAAAACATTAAATATGTTGTTTTTTATCAATTTTATTACCAAAAGCGCATGAAATCTCTGATACTTTGAATCAGCCATCCTGCATATTTGTAACATTCATCAAAACCTCATTTCTGTTCCACAACTCATTAAATAGTCCACAATGCAGGATTGGTGTACATTCCAAAACTACATATATGAAAGACCCCTAAATTCAATTAGTTAAAGGGGTTAGAAATTTCCCATAACTATCTAACCGCTGCTCTGTTTGGCTCCATTTTTCGGAATCGGAACCTTGGAATTAGTCTGAATATCTCTACCAAATATCAATGCAGTCTGTTCAGCAGTAATGACCTATGGTCATTATGTTAAAAAATACCGCCAATGGCGCTTGGACATAATGACCGCCTAGTATTATCGGCATTTATCAACAACCACACTCACTGTGAATTAGACAGACCACGAAGTCAATGAGCAACATATAGCTGACAGACTATTTTTCACATTGCGATTTTAAGCTCATTTTCATGAGAAAAGAGACATGTATATGTATATGGAGAAAAAGCAGAAGACATATTTGTAAATTGTTTGTTAAGTGACAATCATATATGCATCTCTTGAAATTTTGTGGTTATAAGGTATAACAGTAGTGTAAGAATAATGAGGTATGAATAAGTTAGTAAAGCTAAGTTGACAGTAATTAAGATTACAAAATTATACACTAAGCTGGGCACACAGTCCATGAGGCCGACAATGAGATGCAAATGATATGCGGTTAAGGTCTCCTCTACTAACTTTCAGCTGGTTCCTTACTTTCTACTATTTTTATAGTATTTTATACAAAGGCACAGAATTATTCTACCTGCAACTTAAAACTGATAGTGATTTTGTAGCTCATTCTTTACTGTTTTTCATAGTGTTTGGTAGCAGGTTACAGACAACTTCGTGTTCGTGTCGGCTACATGGACGATCTGCCCTAAGCTGGGGAAATCTGATTGAAATAAATGTTGAAAAGTAGCAAAGTCATGGTCATCTTTTGTCTAATACCTTGTGTAAGTTCATGAACTTTACATAAATCTTGCTATAGATTTGTTGCTAATGGGCAATAACTGTGTTTCAGCTCATTTGAGAGCAATCTATCCATATGACAAGTTTAAATTGTAATATACTTCTATTTAAAGGAGAGAAACTTCTCAAATAATTTTTTTCCCTGTAATTTGCTGTGAGAACACATAGACAGATACTCAGGACTCTATGCTGGTGCTACCTTGATAACTAACCTACAAGTTGTAACGTCATTGTCTAACCTGTTCACCCCAATTTCCTGTAGACAGGTCCACACTCTCCATTGATAACAATGGGTTTGGGCCATACCATTGTAGTGAAAGACTGTAACATGTGAGGTTGTGGATACTTAATCTCTGGAATGTCAAAGTCTGCATATTGACTCAAGGATGTTTACTTAACAAATGCCTAGGGTCATCTCAAAAGTGAGAATCTAAACTATGAAATATGTTTTTTTAATGCTTTTGATGCCCAAAAGACCATAGAAATCTCTTATACTTCGAATCAGCCATCCTGCATATTTCTAACATTCATCAAAACCTCATTTCTGTTCAACAACTCATAAAACAGTCCACAATGCAGGATTGGTGTACATTCAAAAACTACATATATGAAAGACCCCTAAAATCAATTAGATAAAAAGGGGGGTTAGAAATTTCCCAAAACTATCTAACCGGCGCTCCGTTTGGCTCCATTTTTCGGAATTGGAACCTTGGAACCAGTCTATGTATCGGTATCAAATATCAACGCAGTCCGTTCAGCAGTTTTTGACTTTTTGTCGTTTACGGAAATGGACGACATCAAACACCGGTTGAAACCACCTCTATATCACAACTTCCAGTTGTGATAAAAATTGCTCCACAAAATACAAAATTGCAGATTTCATCCTAATTTTATATATATCTAATTAACATAAACCCTAGAAACCTGTACACTAGATATCAAAGCTACCTCATCAGAAGTTTTAGGAGAAAAATTTTTTGACCAAAAAAGGCAAAAATTGCCCCGAAAATAAAAAAAAAATTGCCAGTTTCAACATACCTTCAATACATTATATTGAGATTAATCTTTGATACCTGTATACTAAATATCAAAGCTATCAAATCAGTAGTTTTTGGATTAAAAAATTTTTATCAAAAATTGGGAAAATTGCCCCAAAATTACAAATATGACAATATCAATACAATTTGTACAAGCATGACTGAGGTCATTCTGAGGAACATGAATATGAAGTTTCATGGCAATCTGACAACCAATTTCAGAGAACAAGATTTTTTGACTAAAAACGGAAAAAATACCCAAAAATACAAACATGCAAATTTTATCCCAATTTTTGCACACATAATGTTAAATACCTAAAGAAATTTGCATACCAAGTTTCAACCAAATCCGACCAATGCTTACTGAGTTTTAGCCATTTGCAGGATTTTTCCTTTTTTCCCCCTCATTTGCATATTTTTGGCACATGTTCATTTGAACAAATTCACATCTCCACCCCTAGGTGCACCTGTACACCAAATACTAAGACAGTAGGTGCTACGGTTTAGGAGTTTTTGATGTGGACGGACTAACAGACATACATACATACTTACATACATACACACAGACGCCATTTGCATATGTATATATGCATATATGGGAGCGTAAAAACCTACCTGTCCACTTGGACAAGTACTTTCACTTGTCCGGGACAGGCAGATAGGTATTATTTCGAGCCCTGGTACATATTCAATTGATCCTACCCTGGGGAAAAAGGACAGGTTTGCCGGTGCTGCCGCACCCCTAGCAAGACCCCCAGGGTCTCTGACTAACAGTCGAGCGAGGTGATGTTTGTACCTAGCGGACATGCACAATACTGAAGGAGCTTATTTCCGTAAAACAAAACATGAAACGGCAATAAAATGACGCACCCCCAGGGGCAAACAAAGCTGGTGACCTCAATTTTTTTCTGCAGTAACCCTTGAGCACCTTCCCCTGTCTATGGGCATGTAGAAATTATCGAAGTCAAACACGTATAAGTACGGCTAAGGCTGCGTTCACAAATAACGATCTCATTTGAAATCTCATTTTTTTTCAGATCCCTCCCCTAAGTACCCTAAAATATATAATTCAAAATTTTTCAAGTCCCCCCCCCCAACTATCACAGGCCAGCATATTTGTAAAGGATGTGAGCGCAGAAAAAATAAACATGTATTTCGCTGTTCTGCTCACAGGTGTTCAACACTACCTGTATTAGCACTTTGTATAGTCATATTCCCAAGGCAAGTTCTTTAAATGCATCAGTGAATTTTTTAGATTTATTGGTCTAAAAGCCAACTTGAGTTAATCCAACTCTGGCCAGGTCAATTGCTCCTGTTGAAGAGCACACAAAATGCAATCATGAGAGAGTAGAAAAATTGTGAATTCTGGCTAATTGCTGTATTGCACAGTGACCTACCAAAAAATTGTTTCAAAACTACAAGACCTATATGAATTAGATGCTACTAAAAATTGACAATACCGGAAGGTTAAAATATTCCATCAAATAAATGTTATTTTCACAATGGTTCAGTCGGCTATGATGGAAGTAATTAATATGGTAATTAATATATATACGAAAAAATTGTTTCAAAACCACAAGACCTATATGAATTAGATGCTACTCAAAATTGACAATACCCGAAGGTTAAAATATTCCATCAAATTAATAAATGTTTTAATCTCTGAAATTTTGGGTGTGATAATTGCAAATTTGGTTGAAAAATAAATAATTCCATTTGGTCACATATTTTTTCTTTTAAGTTTTACTTCTGTATCATTTTATAATAAGAGTGTGAAAATTTAGAAAATCAAGCATGGTGACCCCATCTTTTTTCTTTAATATTTGATTATTCTCATATGCCAGAATTCAAACATTTCTATGTTTTCTTCCATGTTTTGCTCTCTGGCCTGATCTTGTGTACAAGTGAGTTTCACTGTCATGAGTGTCATTTGACCAAAACTCTTCTTCAACTACCATGTACACCAGAGTCAGGGCTGTCTCTGTCACTGTTCAGGTATGCAGTGACAGTGACACTGCAGTAGCAGGGTAGTATCTGATAGCGACACTACCCGTAGGCAGTAGCTGTATTAACTTTGATAATTTTGGCAATATCTTTGTTCAGTTTTACAACTGCGTTCTTGTTCTACTCCCTACAGCATGTTGAATTGTCCAGTATTCAGCTTGCTATCACAGCCTATGTATGTGCACCATGCATTTGTATCACTGACAACTGACTGTCAGTCTGGACTCCAATTAAATTATCACCAAATACATATTTATATTTATATATACAGGCTTTGTCGACAAACTAAATATTGTGTGTTTGAGCATGCTGTAGGGAGATAGCAAGAACTGTAGTTGTTATATTGCATAGAAATATTGCAAGAACTGTAGTTGTTATATTGCATAGAAATATTGCAGAAATCATTAACAGTTGCAGCTTCTGCCCTGTTACGAGGCTCAAGTTTGTTTTTTACGACAAATCACACGTTTAGATTTTTTTTGAGATAAAAGTCATGAAATGTGACAAAATGGTTCTAGATTTTGTTCAATTATTACTAACATTACAACATTTTATGACATAAAAAATGGTATTCATTTTTCATTGAATTACCTACAAAAACTTGGAATTGGAAAATGTAAAACTCAAAAGGGACCCAAAAAAAATTTTCAAGTCCCCCCCCCTACAGGTAGAGCAAAATTTTCAAGTCCCCCCCCTCCACTACCCCCAAAATTTTCGAATCCCCCCCCTGAATTCTTCCAGCCCCCCCCCCCTAACCGTTTTTTGTGAACGCAGCCTAAAACTACCCTGAAAAGGGGCAGTTTCTACCAAAATGCCTGGCAGGATAACGTGCAGGAGAGCCAATCTTTTGCAGGCACATATTATGGGGCCAATTTCCACTGACTTGGCAGGATAACAGACAAGGGCGCTCGGCAGGAAAAGGGTTAAAGATGAGTTCTATGGTAGTGAAAACATAAAACAAATGTGGACAGCCACCCTAATTACATAGGGTCATTAAATAAGTCATTATATTATAGCATGCTACCATGCGCCATTCTGATTGGACGAGCGCTCATTCCACCGATGCTGAAATACTGTTTTAGCACTGATAGCTGTGGTAAAACGGGCCCCTAAACCAGCATTTTTGAAAATTGCGCATTTGAACGATGTAGCTCTGAACTTAATCCCAAACAGTACGCTTTGTTTCAAAGGCCGAGTTCGAATTTCGATACAGAGATAAAGTATGGGTCTGTAACTCACCTCTTGGTGAAAATAAGCGGTCGATGATGAAAGAAATCTCTGAAGCAACACATTTATTTGGGAATGATGATGTACAAAATTGTATAGAGTAACAGTACACTGTGTAGTTTGCTTGATCGATTCAGCAGGAGTCAAGACGGGACATACCGCTCTTTAAAATGAAGCTACTATATATGTTCATACATAAATAAATTTAAACTTCCTCACAGTAACGGTACGTCAGATATTCCTTCTTAAAGTTTGGGCTGTAGTATAACAAACCAGGGTGTTCTAACGATGTAGCCCAAGAAGTTACAAATAACAATGCGATCATTCCTGGCGACTGCGACGAAAATCACTGTGTCAGCGTCCAGCTCTCGTTGAATCGGGCAACACACTCTGCTCCCATATTGCAACTGTTCATAACAGTTGCCGTAATCCATGTCTGGATTATTTCAAAACTGCATGTTTTCTGGTACAAATTATCCATCAAATTATCCATCCAAAATATCCATCAAAAATAGAACCTGTAACCTCACTGCACTACCTCCTCTGTCTGAATGTTACGACGGTTGGCGCACACCGGACTGACAGTGAATGCGACAAATCTATTTTTAGTACGCCAAAAAAGCCAGTGCTATTGTTTTTATGTAAATTTAAGAAAAAAATTGTTACTTTTTCTTTTACTTTGAACTCTTCACCCATTTCTGTGTCTGCAGCAGTTCGCGTTGTATGTAAATATTAATGAAATTTTGATGAACGTAACGCGTATGTTATCTTAGGATATTGTGTTCGTGTGTTGTCAACGTAATCCAAACTTATAAAAATGCTCGACAGGACTGAGAGATCAACATCTGTACCATGTTTCACCAAATTTGATGCAGTATTTCTGGACATACATGTAGCCCATTAATTAGGAAAGTTCATTTAATATGCAAATAAGCAATTAATTTGAATGGCACTGATAAATGTCTTCATTCAAATGTAAAAGCAATGTGAGAAGAAGATCTGTACCAAGTTGCATGACATTTGAGGAACCATTTCGTGACATATCAGCCTAATTATGAAAATTCTTTAAATATGCAAATGAGCAATTAATTGACACGATACTTCTACATATCCATGCACACTATTACATCACAAAAAGGTCAACATCTGTGCTACATTTCATCAAATTTAATGCAGTATTTATAGACATATCATACTAATTACGAAAGTTCATAAAATATGCAAATTAGCAACTTATTGACACGATACTGCTTAAAATGTCTTCACACGGTATTACAGTACTGAGTGATCAACATCTGTACCATGTTTCATCAAATTTGACGCAGTGGTTCTGGAGATAGCCCAACAATTAGGAAAGTTCATTAAATATGCAAATAAGCAATTAATTTACATGACACTGCTTTATGTCTTCACACAGTATTACAGTACTACAAGATCAACATCAGTATCTTGTTTCATCACATTTGATGCAGTGGTTCTGGACATCGCCTACTAATTCGGAAAGTTCATTAAATATGCAAATTGGCAATTAATTCACATGACACCCCTAAGTGCCTTCGTAAACTTATATGACACTGAGTGCTGAAGATCAATACCAAGTTTCATCAAAATTGCTGCCGTACCGGTATTTCTAGACATATCACCCTAATTACAAACAAGCGACCTAGCGGCCGATATAGCTCCGCTGTGTTTATGCAGAAAATAACTATTTTTGACACATGTTGATGAAGAAGGTGGAAATCTTTGATAGCTCAATGCAGTGGCCAGAAAAAAGTGGTTAAAATAGCTGCAAAAATACACAAATGAAGATTTCATCATACTTTGAATATATCACATTGGATCATCCCTAAGAACATGTCAACCAAAGCTATCATCTGAGTAGTAGTTTTTTCAGAATAAAATTTTCTGACCAAAAATGGCAACAATTGCCCCAAAAATAAAAATTGCAGATTTCATCATAATTTCAAAAGATCAAATTTAGTTCATCTATACAAACCTGTAAATTCAATACATATACCAAATTTCAAAGCTATCAGACCAGTACATTATGAGAAACACATTTTTTGACCAAAATTGGCAAAAATTGCCCCAAAATTTAAAAAATACCATCAAGGACACTATGTGCTCACATTCGGTTTGAATTGGTCCATTCGAGAAATATTTAAACCAGGAAAAACAAGAATGACAAAAGCAAATAAGGTCTCCAACTTAGGTACTGGAGGTCATCTTTAGGAACATGCATATCAACTTCTATAGCAATGGGAGAAGCAGATCCTAAATACATAAGCAAATGTCAACAACAAAAAACAGAGAAGGCTTGATAAAAAGAAAAGGTGGGAGTGGGCAAAAAATGCACAAGGGATCTGGTAAAAAAGTAATGCTACATCATTGATCTTCTAAACCCTACCCCTTCCTGCATATCAAATGTTCCACCCCTTGGTATTACATAAGACCAAATGACAGGAAGTACATTTACAACCTTGGAGATTTTTAATTAATGCCATGAGTGTTATCATTCTAATGTAAACAGCACTTAAGTTAGTTACAGATAGTGAAATGCCTTCCACTGTGGGTGGTGATTACAACATCTGGAATTATCCTGGATCCAAATTTCTCATCAGTTTTTGTATGTCTTACATTAAAAAGTTGCAAAAATTGGTCCAAAATGAAAAAAATCACCTCCACTTTGTTTTCTGGATCAAATTTTCCTACAAATTGGTATCAAATATGACAAAATTATGTTCACAGCCTTCAAAATTGTCTTACAACATATCCTGGGTTAGTATAGGTCATTTAAGGTCACAAACTGAGAAAAGTACCTAAAATATACAAATTTTGGGGTTTCCTAACACTTTGAGCAGAAAATTTATCTAATAACATCTTTCGGGACTTTATACCAAATTACAAAGCTATCAAACAAGGGACTTTATACCAAATTACAAAGCTATCAAACAAGTAATGTTGAGATAAAGTTTTCTTGACCAAAAATGACAATATTGTCTTAAAAATACAATTTTTTATATTTCAGGACAATTTCCACATATCTAACTATTGTCATCTCTGTACGTCTGTGTAAGAAATATGAAAGCTGTCTGTCCAGGGGTTTTAAAAAGGAAACACTGTCTAAGATTTTTTGACCAAAAATGACAAAATTGCACAAAAATAGTAATTTTCCCAATTTTGTCATAATTTCCACAAATTAGAAGAGTAACACCCTTGCAAAGAGACAACCCAAAGTTGAGAGCGATTGGGCTGGCGGTTTCAGAGAAGAAGAATTTTTACTGAAAATGAGAAAAATCACCAAAAAATTCAGCAAAAATACAAAATTAAGGATATCTTCACAATATTCATAAAACTGTATAAGGTTGACCTAAGGTACTTGCACACAAATTTTCAAAGCAATCAAAACAGCAGTTCTTGAGTTATTAATTCTTAACCATTTTCACATTTTGTAAGCTAATTTGCATAATTTTGGCAATGCAGACTTCATTTGAACAAAATCCCATCTATAGCCCAGGATGCATCCACACACCAAATACCAAGCTGAAACGTGCAGCGGTTTGCGTGTTTTTGATGTTGACGGACATACTGTACGTACATACATACATACATACATACATACATACACACATACATACAGACACCATCGACTTCAGCCTATACGATAAACTCACATTGGTAAAACCAAATGTGAGCTAAAAATTGCAGATTTCATCATAATTTCAATAAATATCATTTAGTTCATCTGTAGAAACCTGTATACCAAATTTCAAAGCTATCAGAGATGAGCAGTTTTGGAAATACACATTTTTTGACCAAAAATGGCAAAAATTGCCCCAAAAATACAAAATTACAGATTTCATCAGAAATTCAATATATATTACTTACTTCATCTATAGAAACCTGTACCCAATTTCAAAAGTATCAGACCAGTTCTTTTTGAGAAATATATTTTTTGACCAAAAATGGCAAAAATTGCCTTAAAAATGCAAATTTGCATATGTCTGCACAATTTGAGCATATCTGAAATAGATCATCCCTAGGGACATATGTACCAAATATCAAAGCTATCTGACTGGTAGTTTTGTAGAAGATTTTTAAAGATTTTTTTACCAAAAATGACAAAAATTGTCTTAAAAATACAAATATGCAAATTAACCACGATTTGAACAAATCTGACTGAAGTCACCCTAAGTAAACTGCATATCAAATTTCAAAGCAATCGGACAATCGTTTTCAGAGAAGAAGAAGATTTTTTTACCAAAAACATCAAAAAATGCCCCCAAAAAGACAAATATGCAAATTTCACCACAATTTGAACAAACTTATGTGAGGTCACCCTAATTGAACTGCATATAAAATTTCAAAGCAATTGGACTTGGCGGTTTCAGAGGAGAAGGCAACTGTTGACGGCGACGACGGAAAATCAACCTATTTGATAAGCTCCGCATCGCTGACAGTGGAGCTAAAAATTCATCAAATATGCAAATTAGCAATTAATTGATGCAATTCTGACTGTGTGCTATCAGAGCTCTGTGTGATGAACATCTTTACAAAGTTTCATCAAATTTAGTGCAGTCTCTTTAGAAATAGAGCTCTTTTTCAAAAAGTCATTGTCAATGACATAGTCCCTGCATTTCCATGAAAATGACCGTCACGTTTGATCGCAAAACGATTTGATGTGCATGTGCCTGACATAAGGAGTAATCCTTGTAGCAAGTGTGAAAGAAATCGCACCAGGTATCTCTGAGATATTTGCGTGAACGGACAGACGGATAGACGCACACACGGAGGCACGCATGCACGCACAGACTTGATCAAACCTATAACTCCATGGGGACTAACCAGATATGAACTGAAAATGCTCACGTGTTTCAATATATATTGCAGTTCTGTTTGAATTTGAACCTTTGCCACATATTTGCAACTTCATTGAAAGTATTATGATCAACATAATGAACAATATTCACCACATTATTTCTAAAAGGCCATGAATTAAACAAATATGTAGCTGAAATATAAATATTAAATTTCTTTGACTGCTGTCATTGTATCACCACTTTATATAGCAAGTGTAATTACCTTTTGCCAAGTCCTTAAAGCCATACATACCAAACTGTGAAAGTTCATTAGATATGCAAATTATAAATAAGCTGACAAGAAAATGTGAAATGACTTTCAATATTGTTTTAACCTGGTATAATCATCAATGCACATGGCATGTTTTGCCAACTATGATCAAGTAAATGCAAGTCTATATCCGTAATTAGAAAAGATCATTGAAAACGCAAATTAAGAATTGACTGAAGAAAAAATACTTTATGACTTTCAATAATGATGTATCATAGTATCATTAATGTATATAGCAAGTTGCGTCAACTTTCGTCTAGTCAATTCAAATATATATCTCTAATTAAGAAAGTTCATTAAATATGCTAATTAAGAATTGGCTGAAGTAAAAACGCTTAATGATTTTCAATAATGTTGTGTAATAGTATCTTCAATATATGTAGCAAGTTTTGTCAACTTTGGTCAAGTCAATTCACATATATATCCCTAATTAGCAAAGTTTATTAAATATGCAAATGGGGAATTGGCTGAAGTTAAAATGCTTAATGACTTTCAATAATGTTGTATCATAGTATCTTCAACGTAAATGACAAGTTTTATCAACATTGGTCAAGGTAATTCAGGTTTATATCACTGATTAGGAAAGTTCAGTAAATATGCAAATTAGGAATTGGCTGAAGAGAAAATGCTAAATAGCTTTTAATAATATTGTTTTATATTGTCTTTAATGCAGATAGCAAGTTTCATCAATTTTGATCAAGTCAATTCAGATATATATCCCTAATTAAGAAAATTCATTTAATATGTAAATTAGGAATTGACTGAAGTAGAAATGTCTTTTGACTTTCAATAATGTTACATCATAGTGTCTTTATTGTACGTAGCAAGTTTCATCAATTTTGATCGAGTCAATTCAGATATATATCCCTAATTAGGAAAGTTCATTAAATATGCAAATTTGGTATTGGCTAAAGTAAAAGTGCGTAATGACTTTCAATTATATTGTATCATAGTAGCTTCAATATATGTAGCAAGTTTCATCAACTTTGGTCCAGTCAATTCAGATATATATCCCTAATTAGCAAAATTCATAAAATATGCAAATTAGGAATTCGCTGAAGTTAAAATGCTTAATGACTTTCAATAATGTTTAATCATAGTATCTTCAATATACATACCAAGTTTGGTCAATTTTGATCGAGTCAAATCAGATATATATCCCTAATTAGGAAAGTTCATTAAATATGCAAATTAGCAACTATCTTTCATGTCACCCCTAAATGGTTCCCACTAATAACATATCTCAGTGTGAACCACATTTGTAGCAAGTCTCATCAAATTGTGTGCTGTCATTCTCAATGTATAGCTGTTTTTTCTAAAATCATTAATTATGCAAATGAGCAAAAAGTAAGCAAGCCACACCTACCAAAAACTAATCAGTTCTTGCCATTTGCTAACTGAATCTATGTACCAGATTTGATTCTGATCTGATCAGCCGTTTTTGAGATATTGGATCAACAGACAGACAGACAGACAGACAGACAGACAGACAGACATCGCTGCGACATATGCTCATGTGTGTGAACACGTGAGCAAAAAACCTACAAATTAATAGTGCCAGTCTCTAAAATGTTGATTTTCAAACATGCAGTAAAGTTGATCATGTGATTGTACACTCCGGGTGTACACTGCTCAGCCACGTCTGTCAGTCAACTCACTCACGAAATTAGCCCTTTATTATGATTTACTTGAACAAGTCGATATCTCAATACCAAAGACCACTGCAAGTTATGGAAGTCAACAAAATAACAGCCTAAGATTCCACAATTATTTATTTTTCAACGAGTCGCAACAAAGAGATAAATCTATCTTGTCCGCCATCCTTCACCGTGTGTCACGCCACTGTGTTTCAATGCTTTGGGCTAATCATAGACCCTCGAGGGTCTATGGGCCAACGTACGGGCGTTGCATTGTACTGTCACAGTGTCATATATGATCTCCACATGCATGCTTCAGTGAAAAGGGCGTGATTGAGGAAAATACTTTCTCCGATCCGGTGCACATTGTGAGAAATTTGCCTAGCGAGGCAAAAATACCAAACATGTTGAATATTTTGCACAACGGCACAAAAGGAAGAAGTCACGAAAAATCTCCCGTTAAGAGAATGGCTGAGCAAACAGCTTCAAATGAAATTTTACTCAGCGTACATAGCTACTTTCTCTCGTGTGTGGCTGGCTTATACGGTGTAATTTGCTGTCAATTCCTAATATCTACTTGAAAGTTATTACTGTCGCCTATTTTGTTTCTCAATTGGTTCGGAAAAGTCACTCATGCCAACGCTCTGCTCGCTTATACGATCGAAATCTGCATCAGGTGGGAGCAAATGCCATTGCTGCGTATGGTGGTACCTCAGCCTGCAGGTGAACTGCGTACCTTTGATGACGTAACAACATGGTGGCAGCATTATTGTGGAAGCAGTAAAAGTTGCCAGCCAATACCGCATCTTAAAATGCAAATTTAATGCACAAGCAATGCACAAATGGCAAAGAAATTTGACAAGTCGATAATAGATGGATTGTGCTACAGCTCAAATGGGTTTTAATTTTCATGTCATAGGCCCTTTAAAGATATGGGTAAACTTCCCATTGTACTGAACACGGTAAACTGACTCAGTGTTTTACGTACGGTAGCTACCACGTCAGATTTGCCACCCGATAGCAGTTTACCAATCGACACTACCATCACTGCTGCCAGCACAGATGACATTATGTCAAACGCAGTCAGAGACAAAAATCTGCTCTCATCTTCTGATATTGATAAAGCAGAATGTTCCTCTATTGCTAGTCAGTCTGAGGAGTCAACTGTGTCATCGGCGACCATTGGTGATTTGGAAACTTTTATAGACAAGCAATATGTGCAAAAAGTGGTGAATACTGACGTAAAAACAAACTCCGGTAATATCGTAACTACAATATGTGCAAAAAGTGGTGAATACTGACGTAAAAACAAACTCCGGTAATATCGTAACTAAA
Source organism: Ptychodera flava (assembly GCF_041260155.1). NCBI lineage: Eukaryota > Metazoa > Hemichordata > Enteropneusta > Ptychoderidae > Ptychodera > Ptychodera flava. The sequence goes on from NC_091928.1 coordinate 190,059, forward strand.
AAGGCAGGTAAGAGAAAATCTAGGAAGAATAAACAAGGGGGCGAACAAAAACGTAGTGGTGAAAAAGCCCAGCTGACATAGGTCAGCAACACAACACCTGGTAGTGGAATTGACAAAGGTGTTGCACCCTCTTCGTCTAATGCTACCAGTATTCGACGTTCAAGATCCCTTGAGGCTTTGCTGCGATCTTCCATTGTTGCCTTTCTACGTCAACAACGTGGTGACAATTCAACAAGATGTGCTAATCAGGAGAAAGGCGCTGTTTCTCCGAATAGGAAGCGTCCTCCTGAGTCGCCACCTACATTACAACAGTCTACGAAAAGAGACAAACAACTGTGACCATTGTCTACTGATTTGCTGAACTTCAGAACGCAATGAGTGAAATTGAGTTAAAATGTATGATTCTTAATGTCAGAGGTCTGTGGGACACTACAAAGAGAGCATCAGTATTTCACTGGTTACAGAAACAGAAAGTACAGGTGATTTTTCTACAGGAAACTCATACAACCAAAGAAATCGAAGAGGATTTTCAACACCATTGGAAAGGCCACGTTTTCCATACCTTTGGCACATCCAACAGTAAAGGTGTTTCTATTTTGTTTCAGCCAAACCTCAATGTCAGCTTTATATCCTCTGATGCTACTCCTGATGGCAGAAAGCTGTTGGTAAATTGTAAAGTTTCTGATACAATTTTCAGTTTTGTGAATATTTATGCTCCAAACAATCCAAGTGAAAGGAAATCATTTTTCTGTAACACATCACGATGGATTTGCTCAAATGAAATACACAATCTTGTCCTTGCTGGCGATTTCAATTGTATTTTAGACAAACTTAAAGATAAAAAAGGTGGTAATGTTAACTACTTGAAAAACTCAATTTCTGCCCTTAAGTCGTTTTTTTCAACTCTAAAAGTTGTCGACATTTGGCATTTTAAAAATCCCCACAACAAAGAGTTTACATTCCGTCAAAAGACACCACTTGTTCTCTCTAGACTTGACTTTTTCTTTTTGCCAAAGGTGAATATTGACTCTGTCAAGACATGTAAGATTATGCCTACGATTCATTCTGATCACAGAGCTGTTCTTCTTTCCATTAATATCTCTGGTTATCAAAGAGGACCGGGTGTCTGGAAATTGAATGTTGATTTGCTAAAAAATGAAATGTACAAAGCTGGTATCATTGACTTAACTTGAAAATTATGCAAGACAAGTATAAGAGATTTTTCTGTTGGTTTTTCTGAACAACGTATGCAAAAAATGCGTAATCGTTTACTGTCTTAGAAAAGAAGATTAACTTGAACTTGAACTTGAGAAGAAAATTGATGACACTCTTGATTCTTGTGTTTTAAACGAGTATGAAAATGTCAAGTTTGAGCTCAAGCAATTATATGCTGATAAGGTAAAAGGTGCAAAAGTGAGAGCCAGAGCTCAGTGGTATGTTGAAAGTGACAAACCCACAAAATATTTCCTGAATTAAGAAAAAAAGCGAAGTATGCAAAATGACATTACTGAGCTCAAAGTAGACCAGAATGTGCTTCACAATCCAGATGACATCCTTAGAGGTACACATAGTTTCTATCGACAGCTGCACTCGTCCAACAATGTCTCTGATGAGACTGTGAATAATTATTTAAATGATGTACACCTGGAAAATGAGTTAAATGTCCAAGAGAAGCTTTTACTGGATAAACCATTGTCATTTCATGAGTGTTCAAAGGGAGTTGAAAGGCTAAAAAAAACAAAGCTCCTGGCAGAGATGGGCTGACTGCCGAATTTTATAAAGAATTCGGGCCGACTTGCAGCGATTTCGAAGCTGTTGGCAGAATCTTACCGTTATAATGAAATAATACAAATAAACTCCCTAAGTTGCTGTGAATAGTGACAATCGACCAATCAGATATAACCTTGCAAACACGCTGCGAGTCAGCCGAAGAATTCTGGCACTGTATTGGACCACTTGTTCATGGAGCAATTTCAAAAGGTATGCAAAGTGGTAAACTAACATACTCTCAAAGGCATGCGCATCTTCGTTTGATTCACAAGAAAGATGATAGAAATGTTTTGGAAAATTGGAGACCAATAAGTCTCTTGAACATTGATTATAAGATCATTGCTTTTGTTTTATCTGTAAGATTGCAGCCAGTTTTGAACAGAATTATCAATCTTGACCAAACGGCATACCTTTAAAATAGCGTCAATGATGACACTGTTGCTCCTCAGTGCATTTAGCCGCTGGGATGCAAGGAGAGAGGTTTTGGGAATGTTGCTGAGAAAGATGCAAAGAAAGGGTTGAAATGTGAAACTGTAATAAAACCTATTGTTTTTTTAGCAGTGAGCGTCTAGCTTGGTAAACATGCCATCTTGTATATGAAGGCAAAAAAACATAATTTTCACGTTTACCAAACTTGGAATTTACATAGATCAACATACCAGTAGATCATCCCAATTGATTTATCTGCAAGATTTTGTATGTTCCTTGCTAAAAAATTCTGACCCGATTGAATTATAACAGGAAAACATGCACGCATGACTGGACAGTGTGGACAGTGTACTGCATGCACTACATCTGCCGTGATGATGGATTGCCAGACGACCACACTGCATCAAAGAACTGTAGTTTGAAACGAAAATATAATTCTAAACGAAACTTTCTTCGTGTCATTGATAGCCTTGATTTTCTTTGGATATTTAATGGACACATTTATTGAAGACGTCACTTAAGCTTGCCACTGGCAGTGAATTGATATTTGCAGAAACTTGATTGGTCCAGCCAAATTTTGCAGATTTGTCATTCTGATGTAAAATTATTGGTGAACTTACAAACCACTGTTAATCTATATGCACTGCTGCTGTAGCGTAATTAGAAAAAAAAGGAAAGGTCATGCAGGAAAGGTAATTAGATAGTTTTAAATGTGGTGTGAATATACGGCTAGTTTTCAATCGGGTTCGAACCCACAACATACGGCATCAGTCGCCTAGCGGAGAGGCCACCGAGAGAACCGCTCGACTAAATCCCCACTCTCAAAAAAGAGTGGTTCAATAGCCGGCTAAGTTGTTACATTTTTCTGACTGAGACCGCTCCACACGTTGTAGAGTTCGTGAAGCACTCACTCACGCATGCTCACTATCACACATCACACATATAAACTTATCGAGGCGAAGAAACGAATTTCATCGCTTTAACTGGGCGAACGATAACCTCGGGGACAATTCTGTCCACCAGCAGAGCTATCAACCCAGGATAGAAAATACGGCTAGTTTTCAATCGGGTTCGAACCCACAACATACGGCATCAGTCGCCTAGCGGAGAGGCCACCGAGAGAACCGCTCGACTAAATCCCCACTCTCAAAAAAGAGTGGTTCAATAGCCGGCTAAGTTGTTACATTTTTCTGACTGAGACCGCTCCACACGTTGTAGAGTTCGTGAAGCACTCACTCACGCATGCTCACTATCACACATCACACATATAAACTTATCGAGGCGAAGAAACGAATTTCATCGCTTTAACTGGGCGATGAAAATCGTTGAAGTTCAACTTTACTGCAAAATGTGCCTTTGCGGCGCCGGATAACCAAAAAAATAGGGCCGGTAAAATATGAAAATTAGCCATGTTAGGAAAAATCTACTCAAGAACACTGACGTTTAAAAAGTGCAACTAAAGCATATCAACAAGGAAAAACAATTTTTCAACAAGTTTCAAATATAAATATGGTAAACTTACTTCCCTGATCACTGTAATTTTGACCAAAATGTTCCTTTTGTACAACAAATAACATTCACTTTGGGTGATAAAATATGAAAAGTTACAAATGTATATGGGCAAAGTCTGAGCAAGTATTTTACATTGTTAAACCATCTTTTCTGGGCTTTTATCTCTAGAAAACCCTTTGTTATGAGTACCCATGAACATTCAGCAACAAAATTACTCTAAATGATAAAAAAATGTGATAAAAAAAACAATTTGCGCAAATTTCTTGCTTTGAATTGAATGGCGTACACGTACGCGTATATATGCTAAGAGCCTGCATGCCATGGCATGTACATATACCGGTATACAGAAATGTACTTTTGTTAGTTTACCACTGGCTATGAAAATTTAAGAAATTTTTGAAATGTTTATGAAGTTCATAGCAAAATTTTGATGAAGGAATATCTACTTTGGAAAAAATAACCTACACCAAGTGTTTCCATGTCAACCATTGTATTTATTAAATTGTCAGTTATCAACAAATTCTTTTTGTATGCCAATACAGCTCATCTCAGAACCGGACATACTTATATACACACAAGATTTGGCAACACCCTGACAATTAAATAATCTTCAACAGCACTGATTTACATTTACAAATTATTCTATGTGAAGTAATTCTTCAATTGTAGATACTATGACAGAAGAGTTCAGCACTGCCAAGATATGAGCATAGCACACTGAATAGCGTTGATCCCGATTCCGGGTTTGTTACTAAATATAGCTGCACGCGCGCGACTTTCGGACAAATATGCTGAAATTCAGACAAATTTTGTCATTGTAAGAGCGGCTGTTGTTGCAGCTTTTAGTCTCAGTCATTAATTCATACGAATAAGTGTGACGCTATATAGCCTTTCTAGCACTCGCAGGTTTTATTTTCGTCGTTTAAGCGGAAAATGCGGACAAATATTTATTTATGCATATTAATGAGAGAGAACAGTGACGTCATTTGCGATCAGCGCTATTTTGAAGCAGAGTTATGAAAATGACTGATCTGTGTCACAATAAGTTTCTTTTATTGAATCAATTGTTTCATTTTTTTTCTAAGACTGTAGAGACTAAGGGTTAAAGATATTAGTAACTTTAAACCAGGAAAAAATACCAATAAGTGGAAAGGATCAAAAGAAATCATATTACAAAACCAGAAAGCAACACATAATTCTAATTTTAATGACTAAAGTCAGTAATAGTCTTTGTATAAGTAGCATTCTTAAGTTATTTAATCACATTTTACAAAGCGGCAATTTTCCAGCAGTTTGGAAATCCACTTTATTAGTTCAACTTCACAAATCAGGGGATAAGTGTGATCCGAATAATTATAGAGCAATTGCTCTTTTAAGTTGTTTCTCAAAACTTTTTACATCAGTGATGAATAGGAGGCTTATTAAGTATCTTGAGGATAATAATCTTTTCTCTAACTTCCAGTTTGGTTTTCGAAAAAACAGACGTACATCAGACTGTGTTTTTCTGTTATAGACTGCTATTGATAAGATGTTTTCCATGAAAAGATTGAAAAATTCATCAAACAATCTTTATGTGGCATTTGTAGACTTTAGAAAAAGCATTTGATAGTGTGTGGAGAAAAGGCCTCTTTTTAAAAATGCAGAGGTTGGGTATGTCTGGTAGCTTTTACAATGTTGTTTAGTCTATGTATGATGATACTCAGTACAAAATGAAACTGGTATTTCTGATGGGTTTATTTCCTCATGTGGTGTGAAACAAGGTTGCAATATGTCACCTACATTATTTAATATTTTCCTAAATGATCTTCCACACGAGTTTGGTGGTATTTCTGATTCTCCTATCAAAATTGGCGATCAGAAATTAAATCGTATATTATATGCAGATGATTTGATACTTATGTCAAAATCAGCTGATGGTTTACAAAATTGTTTGGATAAGTTGCATGCTTACAGTAAAATATGGGGCCCTTCAATCAATATCAATAAGACAAAAACAATGATACATGTATTTAATAGAGGTAACCGTTTAATAAAGAACCGGCAATTTTTTATTGAGAAAAGTGTGATTGAAGCAGTGAATCAGTACACATATGTTGTTGTTTTTACACCTAATGGAAAGTTCAAACAAAATCTGTTTAATCTTAAAAATAACGCTATGAAAGCTTTATTCAGTATTAAAAAGTCTATATTGTGTGAAAAAATGCTGAATCCAAAGATGTGTTTAGAACTTTTTGATTGTTTGATTGTCCCAATTCTTTCATATTGTTCTGAAATATGGGGGACGGAAATTACTAGTGTTGATACCTGCCTTGAAAGTCTTTGTATATCATATCTAAGGTTTATTTTAGGAGAAAGTAAGTGCACCCCTTTTGAGGGTATTAGATCTGAGCTAGGTAGATTTCCTTGTAAAATTAAGCTCGATATGTCTGTGATAAGATATTGGTGTAGGTTAAATAATTTACCAGGAGACCATATTTTGAAAAATGCACTTAGAGAAAATATACAAATCAATTCTCCATGGGCAAAATTTGTTCATCACGTTTTGGGAAGTTACAATCACAGTCGTGTTTTCAGTGAATTTAAAGTAAATTCTTATTCTCAGTTATGTAAGAAGTGAATAATGAGTATGAAAATCAATACTTAGAAACTTGGAAGACAACCCTTTTCAATGATTCAAGGAAGAATGGAAGTGGTAACAAATTGCGCACTTATAGAATCTTCAAGACCAAGTTTGGTTTTGAAAAATATTTAAGAGACATTTCAGATTTCAGGTTACGTAGAAGTTAAACAAAATATAGACTGAGTGATCATAATTTGCGTGTTGAAATTGGTAGGAAATGTAAACCTCATTTACCTTTAAATGAAAGAATTTGCTTGAGATGTGATAGTAATGTAATAGACGATGAGTTTCACTTATTTTTATTCACATGCAAGTGTCATATTTCTGAGAGATCAATTTTGCGCCAGAAAAGCAGAACAGATTTTTCTATCACTATGAGTGTTGAAGAAAAAGTAGAAGAGATGAAAAAGATTATGGAACAGAATTTTCTAAACCTTGCTATATGTATAAGGAATTCTGGTGTTTGCTGACCCCTTCAGTAGCTACCTACAGTTAGCTGCATGGTTACAGTTAGAGTTATATGTGTACTTCAAATTCAATTTAATTGGATTTTAATATCCATTTGATGGTGTTCAGTTTTGGACATGTTGTTCTTTCATCTGAAATGTACCATACCACACTCTCTGTCAATGTGTGTTGAGTTATAAAAGATTGACTGATTGATTGATTGATTAATTGATTTAAGACTAGTTTTACAAGCTTACTTGTCAATGTTTGATGATGGAAAGAAACACAAAATATAACTAACTTAAACAAACCACGAATAAACCTCAAAAGCAACAAAATTCCAAGCATAACATTACACGATGGTTCAGAACATTCATTTACAAAGTTCACTCAAAATGTACTTTAAAACGATATTATTTTGACAGCTGTACCGCGGCAACAATACTAAAAGTCTGTTGAAAAAGAGTACTAAATATCGTTGTTTTTCAGGTCAACAAGTGATTGAATCAAAAACATGTGTCATGAAACGGTAAAACAACAACTGATAAAAAATACCGTCAAGGACAGTGTGCTCACATTCGGTTTGCATTGGTCCATTGGAGAAATATTTAAACCAGGAAAAACAAGAATGTCAAAAGCAAATAAGGTCTCCAACTTTAAGGTACTGGAGGTCATCTTTAGGAACATGCATATCAACTTCTATAGCAATGAGACAAGCAGATCCTAAATACATAAGCAAATGTCAACAACAAAAAATAGACAGAGAAGGTTTGATAAAAAGAAAAGAAGGGAGTGGGTAAAAAAATGTACCAGGGATCTGGTAAAAAAAGTAATGCTACCTCATCAATCTTCTAGACCCTAACCCCTCCTGATTATCAACTGTTCCATTCCTTGGTATTACATAACGCCAGATGACAGGAAATTTGTGAACACACCACCGCTAAGTTGAGGAAAGACAGGAGGGTTTATTGCAAAAGGAGAATGTAAACGCCAACAAAGTAAAGAATAAAGCACAAGATGAAACGGCAAATATAAAGCAGTCAAGGACATAGAACTAGTGCCCTCGCAGATCTCAAACTAAATACTGTCAAAACTTACAATACAAAACAGTCAAAATAGAAGTAGCAAACTAACCTACAATAAAATATGAGCAAAATATATGGGAGAGGGCCCCTTCAGTCAAGCAACCGAGCAACGGTCATTGGTAACCTTGGGGTCAAGGTCTGAATGACCTTGATGATGAATCCATCCTGAGAGGCCGCAATGTGGGAAAGGAGTGGAATTCCCGAGAAATGGGGGTCAGGATGGAATCCAAAGCCCGGACACCTGAAAGAAAGGGAAAAAGAGAGGAGGAGACAGGGGATGGTGGTGGGATAGGCTGCGCTGGTATGGCATGAACCCAGCGGCTGAATGAATGAATGAATGAATGAATGGGAGCGATGAGACAAAGGCTTGATTATGTAGTGTCGTGTGCAAACGTGGCTGATTGGCTGGGAAGGAGGATTGATAACAGTCATGGGTAGAAGAGCCGATTGGCTAAGGGGACGACAGTGAAGATGTAAGGAAGGCAGATAGCTAGGTGTAATCACAAAACACATCTGTGATAAAACACAGATTCCACTTTGTGAACACACCACCGCTAAGTTGAGGAAAGACAGGAGGGTTTATTGCAAAGGAGAATGTAAACGCCAACAAAGTAAAGAATAAAGCACAAGATGAAACGGCAAATATAAAGCAGTAGGGCATAGAACTAGTGCCCTCGCAGATCTCAAACTAAATACTGTCAAAATACACTGTCAAACTTACAATACAAACAGTCAAAATAGAAGTAGCAAACTAACCTACAATAAAATATGAGCAAATATATGGGAGAGGGCCCCTTCAGTCAAGCAACCGAGCAACGGTCATTGGTGACCTTGGGTCAAGGTCTGAATGACCTTGATGATGAACCATCCTGAGAGGCCGCAATGTGGGAAAGGAGTGGAATTCCCGAGAAATGGGGATCAGGATGGAATCCAAAGCCCAAACGAAGGAAGTATGACTGAAGTGACCCCCAAAAGGAGGGAAGAAATTGAGAATGATGTTAGTAAAGGGTTCTCGCACCCAGGGAACACCGCGGTGGTGATACGGCCTGGGGGGGGGTCCTGGGGGACAGGTAAACTGAACGAGCCCAGGTGGAAACATGATGAAACGGAGACGAGGTCTCGCACCCAAGGGATCACCGCAGTGGTGATACGGCTTGGGGGGAGGGGGTCCCGGGGGACAGGTAAACTGTGCGAGCCCGGGTGGAAACATGGAACGAAGACAAGGTTCTCGCGCCCAAGGGATCACCGCGGTGATGATACGGCTTGGGGGAGGGGTCCTGGGGGACAGGTAAACTGTACGAGCCCAGGTGGAAACGTGGATTGAACAAGACAAGGTTCTCGCACCCAAGGGATCACCGCGGTGGTGATACGGCTTGGGGGGAGGGGTCCCGGGGGACAGGTAAACTGTGCGAGCCCGGGTGGAAACATGGAACGATGACAAGGTTCTCGCGCCCAAGGGATCACCGCGGTGGCGATACGAGTTGGGGGGAGGGCGCTGGTATGGCATGAACCCAGCGGCTGAATGAATGAATGAATGAATGAATGGGAGCGATGAGACAAAGGCTTGATTATGTAGTGTCGTGTGCAAACGTGGCTGATTGGCTGGGAAGGAGGATTGATAACAGTCATGGGTAGAAGAGCCGATTGGCTAAGGGGACGACAGTGAAGATGTAAGGAAGGCAGATAGCTAGGTGTAATCACAAAACACATCTGTGATAAAACACAGATTCCACTTTATTTACAACCTTGGGAAGTTTTTAATTAATGCGATGAGTGTTATCATTCTAATGTAAACAGCACTTAAGTTAGTTACAGATAGTGAAATGCCTTCCACTGTTGGCGGTGATTACAACATCTGGAATTATCCTGGATCCAAATTTGTCATCAGTTCTTGAATGTCTTACATAGAAAAGTTGCAAAAATTGGTCCGCAATGAAAAAATTCACCTCAGCTTTGTTTTCTGGATCAAAATGTCCTACAAATTGATACCAAATATGACAAAATTATGTTCACAGCCTTCAAAACTGTCTCACAACATATCCTGGGTTGGTGTAGGTCATTTAAGGTCACAAACTGAGAAAATTACCTAAAATATACAAATTTGGGGGTTTCCCAACACTTTGAGCAGAAAATATGTCTAATAACATACCTCATGACTTTATACCAAATTACAAAGCTATCAAACAAGTAATTTTGAAAACAGGTTTTCTTGACCAAAAATGACAATATTGTCTTAAAAATACAAATTTGTATATTTCAGGACAATTTCCACATATCTAACTATTGTCATCTCTGTACGTCTGTGTACCAAATATAAAAGCTGTCTGTCCAGGGGTTTCAAAAGAAAATACTGTTTAAGATTTTTTGACCAAAAATGACAAAATTGCTCCAAAATAGTAATTTTCCCAATTTTGTCATAATTTCAACAAATTTTGTCATAATTTCAACAAATTAGAAGAGTAACACCCTCGCAAAGATCCAACCCAAATTTGAGAGCCATTGGGCAGGCAGTTTCAGAGAAGAAGAATTTTTACTGAAAATGAGAAAAATCACCAAAAAATTCAGCAAAAATACAAAATTAAGGATATCTTCACAATATTTGTAAAACTGTTTACGGTTCACCTAAGGTACTTACACACAAATTTTTAGAGCAATCAAAACAGCAGTTCTTGAGTTATTAATTCTTGACCATTTTCACATTTTGTAAGCTCATTTGCATAATTTTGGCAATGCAGACTTCATTTGAACAAAATCCCAAAATCCCAAAATCCCTATAGCCCAGGATGTATCCACACACCAAATACCAAGCTGAAATGTGCAGCGGTTTGCGTGTTTTTGATGTTGACGGACATACTGTACGTACATACATACATACATACATACCTACATACATACACACATACATACAGACACCATCGACTTCAGCCTATACGATAAACTCACATTGGTATAACCAAATGCGAGCTAATGAGAGCTAAAGATATCATGTTTTATAATCGGGGCTTGGGGTCGTTGGAACTTTTGGCCAAAATGGCTTCCAGTCCCTTGTTTTATTGTTTAAACTAACTTTGGCCAAAAAAAGATCAAGTCCACTCTCTGTTTTATTTCATCAAATGACAAAAATGAACAGTTTCTGTTGTCAACGGTACCATTATGAGCCATGTTGAGTATTAAAATGAGTTGGTTCATGTGGCATCGTCACACCCCCATTCAAAGCTCTGGTAAAGAATACAATATTATGGTAAAGAATAGAATGTTGCACATAAAATTGTCACTTTTTCTTGCACTAGCAACTATATTACAAATTCAAGATCGCATAGAGCGTGCATGATTGTGATAAAAATTAACAATGGATGGGGTGACACAAAGTAGATCTGCATAACACGTAACGACACGGCGCGACATCCTAATCTGAACTGTGACCCCGACAGAGCCACATGACAAGCTTCTGACGGCTGCAGTGCAGGCGTGCTCATTAGCTACTGACGATATTCGTGAGCGTAATTAGCTAATTAACACTTATTTGCGTTGCTACGCATTGTCAGGCGTCTGTAAACGGTGTCTTGCACAACGACGTAAGATTACTGGCCTTTTGATTTTGACAAGCTCCCTAAATCACCCTATTATGTATTCTTAATTCCTGTAGGTAAAAAATTGCCAAATATCAGAAAATCTTTTCACAAAATAATATTTATTTATGGAATCAATACAGTGGACTATTTCTTTAAGTTTTTTCCATCAAAAATTTGAAGGCTTCTCAAAAACAGGAAATTAAAGATATTTCTCTGAAAATTTAAAACAAGCGACCTCAGTGGCAGCTGATAGAGGTCCTTTGTGTTATATAGAGAATAACTTTTTGTGACATGTGTTGATGAAGGAGGAAATCTTTAACAGCCATCTTCAGGTCAGCCACACGAAAATGGCAAAAATAGCTGCAAAAATATATAATTGAAGAAGATATAATTTGAACATACTAAATTAAGATTGTCCATAGGAATATTTCTACTCAATATCAAAGCTATTAAAAACTCATTTTGTGAAAGAAATTTTTTGACCAAAATGGCAAAAATTACAGTACCCAAAATTTACAACATTGCAGATTTCATCCTGATTTCAACGTATCATATTAAGATTAACCCTAGGAACCTGTATACCAAACATAAAATCTATCAAATGAGTAGTTTTTGAGAAATACATTTTTTTGACCAAGAATGACAACATGGGGCCCGGGGGCACCGACGTCCTTTGTGCCTCCTTACTGTTTATTATTTGCCATAAATGTGAAATTTGGCAAAAAGTAAAATTGTTTGGACATAAATGAAAGTTAATATGAAAGTGAATCAAGAATAAGAGATGGAACTCAATAGGATCAACAATATCTAAAACAGGAAACGGTGAACTTATATGATACAGAAGGGGAGAAAATTTAGCCACAAATTATTGTAATATAATGGACAATGGCTAATCTAAACCAAATTACTTAAACTGGATTGTTGGCATTGATTACACATGTATTTATTGTCCATCAAATAGAAAATAAATTTGGGCCATTGACTAAAAAACATTTGCTTGTTACACTCACCACACTTGTACTTAGTATTTGGAGTGTACACCTATCTACAATATAATGATAAAAAGTTTGGACTCTGAAGGTCAACAGTGCATCTTTAATGTATGAGACTAAATAAGCTTACCCCTCAAGTATGTATAGGCCAAAAACAATATTTAATTTTGAATTATGTAGTGCAGGGAAGGACATAGAATATGGTGAAAAGCAAACTAAATATAAAAACTGAATATACAATTATATGGAAATGTTGTTTTACAGTCATGAGTATCTAGTGTGTGCCGAGAGACAAATATTAAAATTGGACAGTATCATCCTGACCAGAGTTTGTCTGAGTGGTTGTTTCCTTCTGATTTTCTGACACGGTGATAGGTACAAAATATTATGTTATTCACCATAGTTATGCAACATAGCTTGCATTTTGTTCACAGTAGAACTGAGTTTTACATGTAAGATAACTTTCTCGTAAACTGTAAATTCTGGCTTGTGGCAGCTCAAACGTCGCAATACTACATTTTTTGATATGATATAGAGTGACTTGCACACATATGCAATATGCAGTGACAGTCGATATATTCATAGTAAGAGTCTACTACATTCAAGCATAGTGATGTTGACAACTACATGCATGCCAGTGCACAATTTCAAAGTAGCAAGGAGGAAATTCTAATGGTCTTTTAGTGGAAATATAGGTATTAAACGACAGTGAAACAAACAACATTAGTTATCGTGACCTTGCTAAAGTGCAATCTCGGATCATGTATGATCTGATGATCATGCCAAATTACCATGTCGGATTATGCCGTGATTCTGAAGTGCGCGTAAATCAGTCAACATAAGCACACATAGACTCTCGCCAGTCGCTTGTACTGCTTGGTCTCGCGTAGCTTTCGGTATTTATACAAGCTCGTGCCTTCGGCACTCGACCTTGCGCCTTCGGCGCTCAATCGCCTACGTTGGATTACTACCGCAAGTGACTCCGGTCAAAAGAAGGCACGAGGACTGTCAACAGTCTAAAGCACTCACTGTCTTTAGCGATCGAAGTCAACAATGTCAAAATCAATGCACAACTGTCGAAATTACCCAAAATAAGCAACAGAAAACTTAAAGTTATCGCTGTGTCGAAAGGACAGTACATCAACATAAAACGACGCTAGTTTGTTATGACATGGCGGTAGAAGGACAGAGCGAATTCCCTCGCTCTCACCCAGCTATTACTAACGGGCCGCCGGTGGGATTGCCTCGCTAAAGCAATGGATTCGCAGGTAACGAAGGAGCGTTTCGTGCCAAAAAATACATGACAGCAACAAAAATACAATCACTGTGAACTTCACATTTACAAAACATCATCAAATAAACGCTAAAAGCTTCAAAACGTCAAAATTCGCACAAGACCGAGAAACAAGACGGCATCGGTTTGATTTTTCAAAGTCCTTGCCAGGAGCTGGTCCTTGCAAAACAACGCTAACTTGTTATATGCGCATGCGCATATTAAGGGGAGACCCATTTGATTTCGGGGGGGGGGGTATGCAGGAAGTGGGTATGGGAACTTCTTTTGTCAGAGAGACAGCATTTTTTAATTTCAACTGTCACACCTGCATCAATTTTTTTTATCAAATGGAGTAGCAGTGCAATTTTTCAAATTTAAGCCAGTGTTTCACATATCACAGGATGGTTTTATATATTCATTTTACATTCCAACGAATGAAAACAAAATGGAAAGTCTAGTATATATACAACTTTAAATTATAGAACACTTTTTTGGCAAATCAACAGTGATCAGTACTATACCTGCTTTTCTTTATAACAGTCAATTCCTTTGAAGTTCTCAGGGGAGATGTTATCTTTTGTGGTCAGAGAAACAAGGCTCACACATTGTATTTCATTATATTTGTTGTTCCTCAATTTTTCTTTGACAACTTGTAATCTTTCTAACATATTTATGTTGAGAGAATAATATATTGGTTTTTACACTAGTTTATTGACTCCTGTCTTGTGTTTTAAAATTTCACAATGTACAGAAGTCAAATAGTCCCATCTAGATATTGCCTGTACCATTGAGATATTGCAACAGAAATCCTGAAATATGATTTCTTGGGTCAGAAAAGGGAAGGAAAACATCGAGTGCACTGAGGTGTAAAGTAGTGAATGCTTATATCATAAGTGCTGGGAAAAAAAACACATGAGAATTGCTTGTGGTAAAAACATTTGCGCTGCCTATGGCAGCATGCTAGCAAAGAACACATGAGAATGAAGTTTCCAAAATTTTGCTCATTTCAACTGCATTGTGACAATTCCTTTTTTATTTCTGTCTGTTATGAGAATTTTTTTTCTCCAGCCATTACAGGCTTATTTTTTCTTTTATTTCACCTGGTGACAATTTTTTTTTCTCAAAATCCTCCATACCCCCCCCCCCCCGAGAAATCAAGTGGTTCTCCCCTAAGTGAGTCCCTGACCTATGAGGGCCAGTGGATTGCTTCCTCAGTAGAACTGATATGCCTGCCGGTACCATCATTCTTCAGTCGATCAAAGGCCCCTTTCGTACCAAAAAATACAAGACAGCCGCAAAAGTGCATCACTGTCAACTTTATAACTATAGAACATATTGAAATACACAGTGAAACGTTCACAAAGAAAAAATGTGCCCAGACCGAGAAACAAGATGGCGTCCCATTCGATTCTTCAACTCAGATTTTGTCCAAGAGTTGTGCGCATGCGCAGACGGTAAACTTAACGAAAGCGAGTCAAAATCAAGTAAATATAAAATAAAAATGGATAAAAATATTGTTTAAAAATAATACAAGGCATGTATCACCAAATTTTGAACATTTCTGACGGCATTTCAACTATACGAACACCCATGCCAAATATCACAATAATCAAATCAGTGGTTTTGAGGAAAAATTGAAAATAGTGGTTTTCACAAAAAAGCTAAAAAAGTGACTTTAAAATGATTCAATCAAAAAAAGAAAAAAGACCGTTTGAGATACATGCCAAAGTGACCACCAGACCAAATTTCAGAAAAAGTTACTGAAGCGTTTCTGAGACACCTGTGTCCACAGCATACGGCCCACTGTATGCAACAACAGAGGCCGCGTCATCACATTAGTACTTTGGGCCAAAGGCCCAAAGGACTAAAAATTGCCCAAAAAATACAAATTGCAAGTTTCATAGGAATTTGAATACATCACATTTTCATCAACCTTATGAACCTGCATACCAAATATCAAAGGCATCAGATGAGTAATTTTTGGAGAAAAATTTTTGACCAAAAAATTTGAAAAATTGCCCCAAAATTACAAATACAAAAAATTTACTACAATTTTTACAAACTTAACTGAGGTCATCCCGAGGAACATAGATACCAACTATAAATGCAATCGGAGGAGTCATTTCTGAGATTTTTTGACTAAAAACTAAAAAAAATTACCCAAAAAATACAAACACCCAAATTTCATCCACAGTTGTACACACCTGATATACAATACCTGAAGGAAGCTACATACCAAGTTTCAACCAAATCTGACCAAGGATTACTGAGTTTTACCAGTTTGCAGGATTTTTCCTTTTTTTCTCTCATTTGCATATTTTTGACACTGACATGTTCATATGAACAAATTCACATCTCCACCCCTAGGTGCACCTGTACACTAAATACTAAGACAGTAGGTGCTATGGTTTAGGAGTTTTTGACTTGGACGGACATGCATACATTCATACATACGTACATACATACATACATACATGTACATATAGACATGAAATTGGATGCATATAAACTGATTCAGTTTATACGATAACATCACATTGGTATACCAAATGTGAGCTAAAAATGACATTCTAGCAGTGCTGTGAACACAAAATAACCCAAGGACCTGAAAACTGCTGCAACGAAATAACTGTGAAATTTACAGTTTACAGTAAAATTCACTCACCTGGAAGAGTACAAACACTAATATGAGTTCATAGATGACACTGAGCATTAAAATCATCCTCCAGAATGCTGGATGAGGACGGTTGAATGGTCCATCTTTTGCTTGTGTCATGCCAAATAAGCAAAACACTGTCACAGTAGCAAAAACACCCCTGAAAAAAGATATGAACTTATATTTAGAGAAAATGAAAATGGAGTTACTTTTTCTTTTGCGGTGAAGGGGAGGGTGTAGGGGAGGTTTTATATCAACTCTTCTTTCTTGTTCTACTCCAAAAACATGTTGAAACACTCACTGTATGAGTGTTAACACAGTATCTATAAATGTGCAAGTGACCTAACGGCCGACATAGCTCCGCTGTGTTTATGTAGAGAATAACTACTTTTGACACGTGTTGATGAAGGCGAAATTTTTGATAGCCCCTTTCTGAGGCCTTAAAAAAGTGGCAAAAACAGCTCCACAAATACATGAGTGAAGATTTCATCATAATTTGAATATATTACATTGAATAATCCCTAAGAACATGTCAACCAAAGCTATCTGGCGAGTAGTTTTTTGAGATTCAAATTTTCTGACCAAAATTGCAAAAATTGCCCAAAATAATAAAAATTGCAGATTTCATCATAATTTCAATAGATCATATTAGCCCCTTGACTACCTTGAACGCCAGATATATCCAGCCCCATATTACCTTTAGTGCTGGAAATATCCGGCACACTTAAATAGGCGATTTTGTTTCATTTTTGTTCCCTAAGATTCCTGTAATTTTGGCATCCGCACGCAGCATAACTAAGATAGATGTATTCCAATCTGGCCTGAAAGTGATTGCGTCCCCGTACGTCTGAGTATGGCCAAAATTTGGAAGCAAATGTCATGACCCATGACCTTGACCCTGAAAGGTCAGGCTGATCAAAGAAGCGTCGCACTGATTGCTTACAGTTTTCAGAAGTACTTACGATTGCGCAGATTTTTATGGTTTCTTTTTTTAATGAAATGAAATGTTTGTTTTTGAAAACAAATGATTAATATGTAAATATGTTTTATTAACAGCAATATTCTGTGAATGAAACTGGAGGAAATATAAGTTTTTACTATAACCCTTTGAAATTTTATAGCAGCCATATTGTCAATATGACTGGTCACATGACCTGTCATGTGAATGGTCATGTGATATGTTGTTCCCTAAAAGTAAAATGTATTTTAAATATTGTGAATTATTTTTTGATTTTTTGAGAAAAATCTTAAACAGGTACACCTATAAACAAGCGACCTAGCGGCCGATATAGCTTCACTGTGTTTATGTAGAGAATAACTATTTTTGACACATGTTGATGAAGAAGCTGGAAATCTTTGATAGCTTAATGCAGTGGCCAGAAAAAAGTGGCTCAAATAGCTGCGAAATACACAATTGAAGATTTCATCATACTTTGAATATATCACATAGGATCATCCCTAAGAACATGTTAACCAAAGCTATCTGATGAGTAGTTTTTTGAGAATAAAATTTTCTGACGAAAAATGGCAAAAATTGCCCCAAAATAAAAATTGCAGCTTTCATCATAATTTCAAAAGATCAGATTTAGTTCATCTATAGTAGAAACCTGTATATACACCAAATTTCAAAGCTGTAAGACCAGTATTTTTTGAGAAACATATTTTTTGACCAAAAATGGAAAAAAATTGCCCCTAAAATTCAAAATTGCAGATTTCATAATAATTTCAATAAATATCATGTAGTTCATCTATAGAAACCTGTATACCAAATTTCAAAGCTATCAGATGAGTAGTTTTGGAAATACACATTTTTTGACCAAAAATGGCAAAAATTGCCACAAAAATACAAAATTACAGATTTCATCATAAAATTGAATATATATTACTTGGTTCATCTATAGGAACCTGTATACCAAATTTCAAAACTATCAGACAAGTATTTTTTGAGAAATACATTTTTTGAACAAAAATGGCAAAAATTACCTTAAAAATGTAAATTTGCATATTTCTGCACAATTTGAACAAATCTGAAATAGATCATCCCTGGGGACATACGTACCAAATATCAAAGCTATCTGACTGGTAGTTTTGAAGAAGAAGATTTTTAAAGATTTATTTACCAAAAATGACAAAAATTGCCTTTAAAAATACAAATAAGCAAATTTCACCACGATTTGAACAAATCTGACTGAAGTCACCCTAAATAAACTGCATATCAAATTTCAAAGCAATCGGACAAGTGCTTTCAGAGAAGAAGATTTTTTTACCAAAAGCACCAAAAAATGCCCCAAAAATACAAATATGCAAAATTTCACCACGATTTGAAGAAGCTTAAGTGAGGTCACCCCAAGTGAACTGCATATAAAATTTCAAAGCAATTGGAGTTGCGGTTTCAGAGGTGAAGGCAATTGTTGACGGACGACGACGGACGACGACGGAAAATCAACCTATTTGATAAGCTCCGCGTCGCTGACAGCGGAGCTAATAAAGTAAAGGGTAGTTATTATTACATATATGTAAAGACAATGCCATGGAAATTGCAACTGTATTCAAATTTGCGTCAATTTATGGATTCAAGACAAGTCCTGATGCTTCAAATATTCTTCCCCAGCATATTCTTTGCCAACTCTGGTCACATGTCGAGTCATGTGACCAGTCACGTGACCTAGAAATACAAACCTTATGTATGAAAAAGTGGGAAATTTCATGCTGACTCAGAAAATATATGGTTTATTGGTACTTACTCGATATTTACTCTAAGCAGTATTGATGCAATGACCACACCCAAGATTTTATCAATATTTACATAAGGGGCCTGGTATATAGAAATACATTGGCCTTGGTAGTCAAGGGGTTAAAATAAGTTCTTGAACCTGTATGCCAAATATAAAAGCTATAAGTCATGCAGTTTTTGAGAAATAAATTTCATATAGAAATACATTGGCCTTGGTAGTCAAGGGGTTAAAATAAGTTCTTGGACCTGTATGCCAAATATAAAAGCTATAAGTCATGCAGTTTTTGAGAAATAAATTTCTTGACCAAAACTGCCTAGTATTATCGGCATTTATCAACAACCCCACTCACTGTGAATTAGACAGACCACCAAGTCAATGTGCAACATATAGCTGAAGAACTATTTTTCAGATTGCGATTTTAAGCCCTTTTTTCTGAGAAACGGGACATGTATATGTATATGGAGAAAAAAGCAGCAAACATACTTGTGAATGGTTTGTTGAGTGACAATCATGTATGCATCTTGAAAAATTTTGGGGTTATAAGGTATAACAGTAGCAGTGTTCTCCCCAGGACTTTTTATCACAACTGGAAGTTGTGATATAGAGGTGGTTTAAACCGGTGTTTGATGTCGTCCATTTCCGTAAATGACAAAAAGTCAAAAACTGCTGAACAGACTGCGTTGATATTTGATACCGATACATAGACTGGTTCAAAGGTTCCAATTCCGAAAAATGGAGCCAAACGGAGCGCCGGTTAGATAGTTTTGGGAAATTTCTAACCCCCCTTTTTATCTAATTGATTTTAGGGGTCTTTCATATATGTAGTTTTGGAATGTACACCAATCCTGCATTGTGGACTGTTTTATGAGTTGTTGAACAGAAATGAGGTTTTGATGAATGTTAGAAATATGCACGATGGCTGATTCGAAGTATAACAGATTTCTATGGTCTTTTGGGCATCAAAAGCATTAGAAAAAACATATTTCATAGTTTAGATCCTCACTTTTGAGATGACCCTAGGCATTTGTTAAGTAAACATCCTTGAGTCAATATACAGACTTTGACATTCCAGAGATTAAGTATCCACAACCTCACATGTTACAGTCTTTCACTACAATGGTATGGTCCAAACCCATTGTTATCAATGGAGAGTGTGGACCTGTCTACAGGAAATTGGGGTGAAGAGATTAGACAATGACGTTACAAGTTGTAGGTTAGTTATCAAGGTAGCACCAGCATAGAGTCCTGAGCATCTGTCCATGTGTTCTCACAGCAAATTACAGGGGAAAAAATTATTTGAGAAGTTTGGATTGCTCTGAAATGATCTGAAACACAGTTATTGCCCATTAGCAACAAATCTACAGCAAGATTTATGTAAAGTTCATGAACTTACACAAGGTATTAGACAAAAGATGACCATGACTTTGCTACTTTTCAACATTTATTTCATTCAGATTTCCTCAGCTTAGTGTATAATTTTGTAATCTTAATTACTGTCAACTTAGCTTTACTAACTTACTCTAACCTCATTATTCTTACACTACTGTTATACCTTATAACCACAAAATTTCAAGAGATGCATATATGATTGTCACTTAACAAACAATTTACAAATATGTCTTCTGCTTTTTCTCCATATACATATACATGTCTCTTTTCTCATAAAAATGAGCTTAAAATCACAATGTGAAAAATAGTCTTTCAGCTATATGTTGCTCATTGACTTCGTGGTCTGTCTAATTCACAGTGAGTGTGGTTGTTGATAAATGCCAATAATACTGGGCGGTCATTATGTCCAAGCGCCATTGGCGGTATTTTTTAACATAATGACCATAGGTCATTATCACAACTGGAAGTTGTGATATAGGGTTAGCTTCAACCAGTGGTGGACAGTGTCCATTTTCCGTAAACGACAAAAGGTCAAAATCCGCTGAACAGACTGCATTGATATTTGGTAGAGATATTCAGACTAATTCCAAGGTTCCGAATCCGAAAAATGGAGCCAAACGGAGCAGCGGTTAGATAGTTTTGGGAAATTTCTAACCCCCCTTTAACTAATTGATTTTAGGGGTCTTTCATATATGTAGTTTTAAAATGTACACCAATCCTGCATTGTGGACTATTTAATGAGTTGTGGAACAGAAATGAGGTTTTGATGAATGTTACAAATATGCAGGATGGCTGATTCAAAGTATCAGAGATTTTCATGCGCTTTTGGTAATAAAATTGATAAAAAACAACATATTTAATGTTTTAGATTTCTCACATTTGTTATGACCCTTAACATTACAGACTTGATGACATAACTAGCTGCTGGACCTGTTTACTGGCGCATTGATTTAAAGACAATGATCGTTTTATTTTGTAATAAGGACGTGTGATTTCGTAAAACATAGTCTATTAGCCTGGAAATGTGATTTTTGCGAATATTGCTTACCCCACTGACAAACAGTGTGGTTTGAAAATGGCTGGAATTCGCTACTTCGGGACTTTGTTTTCTGTGTGCATTTACTGACAAACTCCAAACCCGCAGCACCTACCAATTCAGTGTTTCATGTACAGGTGTACCCAGAGATAGAGTAGTTTCACAATGTGCCAGTTGTGATCAAGTGCCATTGGCGCTATTTTTTACAAGAGGGCGAAGATGTGGTCCAAAGCACCACAAGCGGCCGCATCAGTGGTCGCGGACGGAGGTCAGGAGGGGGGTGTCCCCCCTCCTGCCGTTGGAGATTTTGAAAAACAGATTAACATGGTGTTATTTGGTGGCACTTGGTGAGTATTTTATTCAGATTTTTTTCGTATAAAAACCTCAAAGGAAAAGAGATCTGAGACAGTGTTCCATAACTTTTATTCCAGTTCACTAATTTCAATGAAGATTACATTTTTTGAAAACGAAACCATAGCGACAGACATACATTTATTCATCGATGGCAAAATTATCACCATAACACTCCCGTGCTCTAATCCTGATACACGTCCGGCCGAGCCTAAAAATAGGTCGTTTTGCTTTGGGAAGGAATACACAGGCGAAATTCTAACCTCCTATAACAAGTCATTGTCAATGACATAGTCCCCACTTGTAAAAGGAGTATTAGTCTTGATGGGGCAGGGAAATGTGGTCATTAAAAAGTATCGCTGGAGTGTATAAGTTCACATCTATGGGCACATAGGTTTATGTCATTTTTCCCAATTTATAACAAGAGGCATGTCTAAGTTAAGGTTCTAAATCGGGAAAAAAGATCAGACCTCTAGCTGTGTTGGCCAGTCAAGAAATACATATGTGCATAATAAATGAGGTACGAGATGTGAAATCTGAAGGTCTAATATCCTATCAAAATTGAAGCTTATAGAACTTGTGGTTACTGAGTTATGCATATATATGTATAATCAAGGTCTAAGGTCATCAAGGTCACGTGACATTTTGAAAAAAAATTGTATTGCTAAGTTATCCCTATATACCAAAAATCAGACCTCTAGCTCTATTGGCTCGCTCAAAATTAGATATGCACATAATTGATGAGGTACAATATGTGGCGTCATAAGGTGTCCCATCATACCATATATGAAAGGTTTGGCACTTGTGGTTACTGAGTTGTGGACAAATATGTATATTTGAGGTCAAAGGTCACCAAGGTCACATGACATTTTGAAAAAAAATTGTATTGCTAAGTTATCCCTATATACCAAAAATCAGACCTCTAGCTCTATTGGCTCGCTCAAAATTAGATATGTGCATAATTAATGAGGTACAATATGTGGCGTCATAAAGTGTCCCATCATACCATACATGAAGGGTGTAGCACTTGTGGTTACTGAGTTATGGACAAATATGTATATTTCAGGTCCAAGATCACCGAGGTCACGTGACATTTTGTCAAAAAAATTGTATTGCAAAGTTATCCCTATATACCAAAAATCAGACCTTTAGCTCGATTGGCTTGCTCAAAATTAGATATGTGCATAATGAATGAGGTACAATATGTGGCGTCATAAGCTGTCCCATCATACCATACAATAAGAAGGGTGTAGCACTTGTGGTTACTGAGCTATGGACAAATATGTATATTTGAGGTCAAAGGTCACCAAGGTCATGTGATATTTTGTCAAAAAAATTGTATTGCTAAATTATCCCTATATACCAAAAATCAGACCTCTAGCTCGATTGGCTTGCTCAAAATTAGATATGTGCATAATTAATGAGGTACAATATGTGGCGTCATAAGCTGTCCCATCATACCATATATGAAGGATGTAGCACTTGTGGTTACTGAGTTATGGACAAATATATATATTTGAGGTCAAAGGTCACCAAGGTCACGTGACATTTTGTCAAAATATCTGAGATATCTGCGTGAACGGATGGACTCACGGACGGACATGACCCAATCTATAAGCCCCCTGGACTTCATCCATGGGGACTAAAAAACTGTGTCACTGCATCCTTTTTGCAATATGAATACGATGAGAAACTAAATTTTTATTTTTCTTGGCCTTATACATGGGAGTCTATGGACTGCCTTATACATGGGAGTCTATGGACTGCCTTATACATGGGAGTCTATGGTCTGCCTTATACATGGGAGTCTATGGAGACTGCCTTATACATAGGAGTCTATGGAGATGAAAACTAAAAAGTCCTCTAACACGGCCAAATTTGATCGCATTGTGAAACAAATCGACGTGCATCTGTATGGGGTAGGGTACTATCCTTGTGCAAAGTTTGAAAGAAATTGACCTGGGCATGTCTGAGATATCTGCATGAACGGACGGACGGACGGATGCACGGACGGACACACACACGGACGGACATGACCAAACCTATAAGTCCCCCCAGGACGGTGTCCGTGGGGACTAAAAACTTCAGTGCACTCTGATGTCCTTGGTTACCCTCAAGCTCCTTGGCATGTTTACTCAGCTAAGTCGGTTACCTAATGCACGGTCCCTATGGAGGGATCGTGGCTAACGTTATGGCCTGAGCCATGCAAATATGGCTGCCATCGAAGAGTTGCACATGGGCTTATAATCTCGGATGACATCACAAACTCGCGAGATTTGCAAGATTGATGAGAATTACGATTGCAGCCTGCAGGATCGACGCTCACGCTTGCATTTTGCTTGTAAATCACTGTCAACTTTTTTCCCGTACATTTTATTATTTTATTTTTCAGAAAAATAAATCTTTTTCATTTCCGGCAAGGGGGCGCTCGGAATTTGCCCCTGTTACCTTATTCAGTGAGAACACTGTGTAGTGTACAAATTATGAGGTTAGAATTAGTGTAGTAAAGCTAAGTTGACACTAATTAAAGGGACAAAGTCGGCCATTTTCTACACATTTTTCGAGAGCAAAATTCCTCAGTCAAAACAATATTCGACCCAAATAGAGACCATAGATGGGTTCATGGATATATAAAAGCGCCTTCTTATTCGTTACAACAATGTTCAATGTTTGCCTGGGCATCCCGGCGATATGAATGAACCGCCATAGTTGAACCCCATCACATAATGCGCACACTACTTCAGATCATCATTTGGAAGAGTGCGTGAGCAGCCTGTAACCTTCATACAACCTTCAGTACAATGGATAACAAGGAGCACACGACAAAACGAACTACAGTAAAACAGTGAAACTTAAAAGGGAATTTGCTTGTTAAACTATTGAATGACATGGACTGTGAATATACCACAGACCCAATTGTTCTATGATAAAACTAAAACATTGCATGTAAGATTGCTACCTTGATACTGATAGTGAAACAATTACTGTAAAGGCTGCTTCGGCCAGCTCTCATTACTAATACATGTGGAGGCTTGTCCCAACGCAAAATTTCACTACAGTTTAAACTTCGCCGTCTCAACTTCATTCAATTTCCATTCTTGTAGAATAATACTTATATGGATACCAATGACAAATCAACCCGTCATTTACTGTAAACTATCACCTGGAATACTCATTCACAACGACAATGTACACTCGCTGAAGTACGAGCCCGGATGTTGATTACGCTTGTATTCTTGTAACGGGGGAAATTCAAATACCCGGAAGTGTACGCTCTAACTATCGACAGTATATCCTGACGTAAAATGGCAGATTTCCTGACAAAGAGTTGGTAAGTACAGTATCCGTTTATCTGCATGACTATGAAGAATTTCTACTTTTTCGCGTACTTTTGAACGTTACACGGACGCGTACGAGCAGGGAGCATTGAAACATAAACAATCGGCTGGCCGAAGCAGCCTTTACAGGGCCCCCAATTGGTCAATTTAAATGCCCAGTGATGACAGACCCATCACCATCGACCGGGAAGTTCAAATGTGATCGATTTTGACCGGGTACGACTTGGAAATCGCCGTTTTTCCACTCGTTTGCAGGTCGGTAGTTCAAGTGAAGCCCAAATTAGGTCAGTTCGATAAATTTCAGTGCCTATGATAGCACATTTCAATCGATCGCTCGTGAATGGGTTGTTTTTTCTGGGCCTTGAAGGTGGCTGATGAGCCTTGATCAGGGGCATCTCGATTCCACCCTTGGTTGTATAATAGGACGGGAGTGACGTTCGGCGACCTACATCGTTTTTTGGTCACGATTACAGTTTTCTTTTACAATTATCTACAACATCGACAAACAATAGCAAGGAATGACACATTGTTTTTTAATATTTTTTATTATCGTCATCATCATCATCATCACCATCAACAACAACAACAACAACAACAACAACAACAACAAGATTACTCAATTCCCTGTGGCCAGAGCAGGACACGGGAGATGCTGTTACTTCGATAAGCGAGAAGGTCACCGCGTTGACGTACACGGATATAAGAGAATCTGGTCCCACAACCAGCTGCAAAACATACCGGCCCCGCGATGACTTGGCCCACAACCAACTGTTGATCACCATTTCTTACTTCTTCTAGTAATACGTAGCAAGAAATAGTCAAATGACAGCTAGGACACAATATACAAAACGAGCGGGTTTTCGCGGCATTTGGCAGGAAAATTGCACGGCTACACATAGAGACGTATTGAGAGATCCTGTGCACAGTGGTCATGGCAGAGATCCAACGGCTAGCTAGTGTAGGCCTACCGGTGCTACGCAAACTTCGTTGTTGTACCTCCTGATTGCCAGGTAGGTCTGAATGGTCTTTCAAATGAGATAACCTCCACATATCACGAAGACCTATAAAAGGTCCTTCGCTTGACTTGATACCTGTACTCCGAATTCTCGTTTGCACCCCCAACGAGGTTAACTTTGTAGTGGAGTTGGATTCTCCACAGCCGAGTGTAGCGCACCATATACCCAGTTCTCTTGACACCGATGTTCATGCAGACCACGGAACAGATGCTTCTTGCTGCAGCGGGCATTGCTCTGCGAGCTGTAGATTTCTGTAGCAATGGCATTCTTGTCAATTGTACTGCTGTTGGGCCACTTGAAATGAAAGTTCCCATCCTTGCTAGCCATGTCCTAGACCAGAGCCCGGTCATTGATAGTCTGTTGGCATATACACGCGTACTGGTAAGTGTTTAGCTCCATGGCTCGAGCGAGCCCCATTCAACTGATTCAAGAAAATCATGATCAAATGTGATCTCAATCCAGCGTGTAATTACTGTTCAATATTCAGCAGATATTGAACTTAGATTAATTGTCCTTTTATTGCGTGTTAGATTTGGTAAGTTGGTAATAATATTTTGCTTGTGACAAATCAGCCGCCATACCGTATATCAGCGGCAATATCGCAAACATAATAATCAACCCGTAACCTCATGCAGCATTCTCGGATATGTTGTCAACAAGGGGGACCCCCTCAGGAGCCTGCGCAGCGCGACGACCACTGCGCTTTAACCCTTTTCCTGCCAAGTCCATATTTCACCATCAGGTCAAGATGGTTAAAATTAATGAAACACAACATATTCCATATGGTGTATTTTAACATAATACTGTACATTTGAAGGCTGTTGAAAACATAAATACTGTAAACTTGATTTTTTTGGACTAAAGATGCTAGAACATACCAAGCCGAGCGGGTGAAAATACGTCATGTTTTGGTTCAATACCCCTTTTTACTGACTTGGCTGATGGGGAAGTAATAGTCTTAATACTGTCTGGCAGGAAAAGGGTTAAAGACTTGCAAAAAGGTTGTATCATAGTAGCTCCAAATACATGTAGCAAGTTTCATCAACGTCTGTCCGGTCAATATATCCCTAATTAGCAAAGTTCATTAAATATGCAAATTAGGAATTGGCTAAAGTTAAAATTAAATAAATTTAAATTAAATTAAAATAATATCAAATAATAGTATCTTTAATATACATACCAAGTTTGGTCAAGTTTGATCGAGTCAAATCAGCCATATATCCCTAATTAGGAAAGTTCATTAAATATGCAAATTAGCAACTTTCTTTCATGTCACCCCTTAATGCTTCCCACTGCTGATATATCTTGGTGTGATCAACATTTGTAGCAAATCTCATCAAATTGTGTGAAGTCGTTTTTAATGTATATCCGTTTTTTTTCTAAAATCATTAATTATGCAAATGAGCAAAAAGTATGCAAGCCACACCCACCAAAAACTAATCAGTTCTTGCCATTTGCTAACTGAATATATGTACTAGATTTGATTCTTATTTGGTAGGCCGTTTTTGAGATATCAGACCAACAGACAGACAGACAGACAGACAGACAGACAGACAGACAGACATCGCTGCGACATATGCTCACGTGTAAACACGTGACCAAATAACTTATTGGTATCTATAGCTAGCTATAGGTTACTTATAGGTACCTATAGGTCAATCAACCTATAGGTAATATTTTTATAGAAATCGATGGTTTTCTGCTCACGTGTTTACACACGTGAGCACATGTCGCAGCGATGTCTGTCTGTCTGTCCGTCTGTGTGTCTGTCTGTCTGTCTGTCTGTCTGTTGGTCGGATATCTCAAAAACGGCTTATCAGATCAGAATCAAATCTGGTACATATATTCAGTTAGCAAATGGCAAGAAGTGATTAGTTTTTGGTGGGTGTGGCTTGCATACTTTTTGCTCATTTGCATACTTAATGATTTTAGAAAAAACGGATATACATTAAAAACGACTACACATAATTTGATGAGATTTGCTACAAATTTTGATCACACCAAGATATATCAGCAGTGGGAACCATTAAGGGGTGACATGAAAGATAAATGCTAATTTGCATATTTAATGAACTTTCCTAACTAGGGATATATGTCTCATTTGACTCAATCAAAATTAACCAAACTTGGTATGTATATTAGAGATACTATGATTTAACATTATTGAAAGTCACTAAACATTTTAACTTCAGCCAATTCCTAATTTGCATATTTCATGAACTTTGTTAATTAGGGATATATATATTTGAAATGACTGGACCAAAGTTGATGAACTTGCTACATGTATTGAAGCCACTATGATACAAATTTTTTGAAAATCATTAAGCATTTTTACTGCAGCCAATTCCGAATTTGCATATTTAATGAACTTTCCCAATTAGGGATATATATCTGAATTAACTTGATTGTAGTTGTTGAAACTTGCTATATACATCAAAGATACTGTGATATAACATTATTGAAAGTCAAAAGACATTTTTACTTCAGCCAAAACCTAATTTGAATATTAAATGAATTTTCATAATTAGGGATATTTATCGGAATTGACTTGATCAAAATTGATGAAACTTGCTATGTACATTAAAGACACTATAATACAACATTATTGAAAGTCATTAAGCAATTTCTCTTCAGCCAATTCCTAATTTGCATATTTAATGATCTTTCCTAATTAGAGATATATATCTGAATTGACTTGACCAAAGTTGACAAAATTTGCTACACATATTGCAGATACCATGATTCAACATTATTGACAATCATTAAGCTTTTTTACTTAAGCCAATTCCTAATTTACATATTTAATGAACTTTGCTTATCAGGGATATATACCGGGATTTACTTGATCAAAGTTGGCAAAACATGCTATGTACATTGATGATTATACCAAGTACTAGGTTAAAACAATATTGAAAGTCAATTCACATTTTCATGTCAGCTAATTTATAATTATAATTTCACAGCTCGGCATATATGGCTTGAAGGACTTGGCCAATGGTAATTACACTTGCTATATAGAGTGGTGATACAATAAGAGCATTCAAATAACTTTGAATATTTTTATTTCAGCTAATTACATATTTGTATACTTCATGACCTTTTAGAATTAATCGGCGGTGATTATTGTTCATTATGTTGATCATAATAATTTCAGTGAAGTTGCAAACATGTGGCAAAGGTTCAAATTTACACATAACTTCAATATATAATGAAACACGTGAGCATTTTCAGTTCATATCTGGTCTATAAACATATCGCCTATAAGTTTATTACCCTATAGGTCTCTATAGACCTACAAACCTGTATGTTATTTCCCTACAGAAACCTTTTTAGGTTTCTATAGACCTACAAACCTATAAGTTTATTTCCCTACAAAATCTTTAGGTTTCTAAAGACCTACAAACCTATAGGTCTGTTATCTGAAGGAAGTTGCTATGTAGTTTTGTCAAAGTAATATGCTGATGTAAAGTCCCCCTCACTGCTAAAAATAATTTCTTACAAGAAATTATTTTCTTAATATGAGATAATTTTTCTTCTAATAAGAAAAATTGCAACATCTTAAATAGCAAGATCTTATTTGGTATTGAGCTGAACAAGTAATAAGAAAATTTTTCTTGCTTTGAGAAAAATATTCTCAATATAAGTTTTATTAAGAAATTCTTAGACATTTAGTTTTGCTAGCAAGATAAAATTTCCTATACTAACCCTCAGAGCGCTGAATACCTTATGTATTGATATACCTTGGTGCGCTGAATAAAAATAGACTACATAGGACAAGTTACACTGTCTCATTCACATTGTTTTTATTGCAATAAGATGATGTCAGAGTACCATGATGTATACATGAAATATTATCTACATTTCATGCCGCATTCATATGTGTCGTCCTTTTTATTGAAAATACATAATTATGACTGATTTTTGGGGTGAAAAATCAAGATTTTGGTCAAAATTTTAAAAATTCATGAAAAATTCGATTTTTTTGGGTAATATTTCATGAAAATTCATAAACATAGGGCCAAAGTCCCTGAAGCTACTATAGACATGGATACAAAATTAAGTATTTCCTGTTTGTATTAAATTATCTCACTAAGGTCATCCTAGGGACTTGTAAACCAAATATTAAAGCTGTCTGACCAGTGGTTTTGAAAAACAAGCGACTCAACAGTTGACAGAGCTCTGCTGTGTTATGTAGAGAATAACCTTTTGTGACACATGTATTGATGAAGAAGGTGGATATCTTTGATAGCTCATTTCAGGATGGCCTGACCAAAAATGGAAAAAAATTCTGTAAAAATACAGATTTGCATATTTCATCAGACTATATTAGTCTATAATAGCAAATAAACGAGAGTTAATTACATTCTAATTAGAGTAAACAAGACTTGCTTAAATCAAGATTTACGTCATAAAAAAACAGCATATCTGTCAGGTTATAAAGAATCTTCAGCTGGTTATCTTTTAATATCAGTATTTTCATCCTACTAACCAAGCACATTTTACTTTCAAATTAACATTGTAAGTAAGTTCTGTTAAATAAGTTGAGACTGTGCGTACTCAGAGAAAGCACACTGAAGAGACAAATGTTTGAAACTTAAGAAGTTCAAGGTCATCAAAAGCATTATAAGGAATCATGTTACACTTTCATTGCACTGTTTACACAGATTGCATAAGTGCTATAAATAGCAGATGAGGAATCTTACAGCCTAGATTTACCATAAAAACCCTATCACTTTGACCACTCTTTTAATTGACCACTCTATTTTTTTCCACAAAAGTACCAAGTCAACCATAAATGGAAATTAGAACTTTCTGTACCTCTATTTATTTGACCACCCTATCATGACAAACTATTATGAGCAATTTCTTTTAGATAACATAAATGGTGGTTCAGAATATATCAAAGTTGGGATGCAGGAAATAAGATGCCTTTACATGTTTTAATCCTCAAAGATGGTAAGCATTTCACTATGAACTGTCAAAAAAAGTTGAACTTTCTGATAATTCCACACTAAAATTATTTTGGCTTTGATGATTTCCTAATTAATTCAATTATCTAAAATCATATCAATTATTTTTTCTGGGTGAATTGATAGGGTTTATACAGTACAAGAATTACATACAATGTAAGTCAAACTTTGACCAAAAATGACAAAAAAAATTTCCTGGAAAATACACATTTGCATATTTCATCACAATTTGAACAAATCTAAGTTGGGTTATCCCTAGGAACCTGCATACCAAATAACAAAGCTGTCTGACCAGCGGTTATTAAGAAGAAGATTTTTTACCAAAATCACCTTTTTTGGCATTAATTTGCCTATTTTCAACAATATCAAAAAATAGCGTCAATGACACTGTAGCTCCCATCCTGGACTATTTAGTGTTTGTTCTCTGGGCAGATATTTGAACATGTGTGAAAGGGATAAAGTGCATGAAGTGAAAATACTTAAATGAAATGTACTGGAGACAGTGAAATATGTTTAATGTAATTATTCAGAATATAAAATGGAAAAAATACAGAATTAGATATATCGAATACTGTGATACAACCATTAAATCAACAAGTCATTTACAATGACATAGTCCCCACTTGTAATAGGAGTAATAGTCTTGATGGGGCAGGAAAATGTGGTCATTAAGAAGTATCACTGGAGTGTATATGTTGAGATCTATGGGCACATAGGTCTATGTCGTTGTTCCCAATTTGAAACACATGAGGCATGTCTAAGTTATGGTTCTAAATCGGGAAAAAAAGATCAGACCTCTAGCAGTATTGGCCAGCCAAGAAATACATATGTGCATTATAAATGAGGGACAAGATGTGACATCTTAAGGTCTAATATCCTATCAAAATTGGAGGGTATAGAACTTGTGGTTACTGAGATATGCATATATATGTATAATCAAGGTCAAAGGTCATTGAGGTCACATGACATTTTGAAAAAAAAAATTATATTGCTAATTAATCCCTATATGCCAAAAAATCAGATCTCTAGCTCTATTCGCTTGCCCAGAATTAGATGTGTACATAATTAATGAGGTAAAGCGTGTGTTGTCATAAGGTCTCCCATCCTACTAAATACAAAGGACATAGCACTAGTGGTTACTTATTTATTGAAATAAACATATATTTTAGGTAAAAGGTCATCGAGGTCACATGACATTTAGTCAAAAAATTTCTCTCCTATAGTTATCCCTATATACCAAAAATCAGACATCCAGCTCTATTGGCTCGCTCAGAATGAGATGTGCGCATAATTATTGAGGTACAGTATGTGGCGTCATAAGGTGTCCAATCATACCAAACATGAAGGGTATAGTACTTATGGTTACCGAGTTACGGAAAAATATGTATATTTGAGGTCAAAGGTCACCGAGGTCACGTGACATTTTGTCAAAAAATTGTTTTCCTAAGTTATCCCTATATACCAAAAATCAGACCTCTAGCTCTATTGGCTCGCTCAAAATTAGATATGTGCATAATTAATAAGGTACAATATGTGGCGTCATAAGCTGTCCCATCATACCATACATGAAGGGTGTAGCACTTGTGGTTACTGAGTTATGGACAAATATGTATATTTGAGGTCAAAGGTCACCGAGGTCACGTGACATTTTGTCAAAAAAATTGTATTGCTAAGTTATCCCTATATACCAAAAATCAGACCTCTAGCTCTATTGGCTCGCTCAAAATTAGATATGCACATAATTAATGAGGTACAATATGTGGCGTCATAAGGTGTCCCATCATACCATACATAAAGGCTGTAGCACTTGTGGTTACTGAGTTATGGACAAATATGTATATTTGAGGTCAAAGGTCACCGAGGTCACGTGACATTTTGTCAAAAAAATTGTATTGCTAAGTTATCCCTATATACCAAAAATCAGACCTCTAGCTCTATTGGCTCGCTCAAAATTAGATATGTGCATAATTAATGAGGTACAATATGTGGCGTCATAAGCTGTCCCATCATACCATATATGAAGGGTGGTAGCCCTTGTGGTTACTGAGTTATGGACAAATATGTATATTTGAGATCAAAGGTCATCAAGGTCACATGACATTTTGTCAAAATATCCGAGATATCTGTGTGAACGGATGGACTCACGGATGGACGAACAGACGGACATGACCCAATCTATAAGCTCACTGGACTTCATCCGTGGGGACTAAAAATTGTGTCACTGCATCCTTTTTGCAATATGAATATGATGAGAAACTAAATTTTTATTTCTTGTGGCCTTATACATGGGAGTCTATGGAGATCTGCCTTATACATGGGAGTCTATGGACGTGTAAACTAAAAATATGCAAATTTCACCACGATTTTCCCAAATTTGGGAAAGGTCACTCCTATGCACTTCCATACCAAGTTTCAAATCAATCGGACTGGTGGTTTCAGAGTAAAAGATTTTTTGACCAAAAATGGGAGAAAATTACAAAAAAATTCATGAAAAATAGCAAGTCCAAGATACTGACCCAAGATGCGCACAATCATTTCATGTCAGCCCAAAGTACTTACATGCTAATTTTTCATGTAATCTGCTCAGTGGTTATTGAGTTTTTTCAATTTTGACTGTTTTTACATTTTTTCACTTAATTTGCATATTTTTGGCAATGACAACTTCATTTGAACAAAATCTCATCTACAGCCCATCATCCATGTACACACCAAATATCAAGATGAAATGTACAGCGGTTTGGAGTTTTTGATGTTGACGGACAGACATACAGACATACAGACATACAGACATACAGACATACAGACACACAGACATACAGACATACAGACATACATACATACAGACATTTTCCTAGCCTATAAGAATAGCTTCCATTGCCATATATACATATGGCTATGGGAGCTAAAAATTAAAAAAAATAGTTTCTCAAAATCATATTTTTCACCTACACAACAAATATCAAATCAGTAAGTATTGCGGTTCTCAAGATATTTGAGTGGACGGACGCCTCACAAACGGACATACATACATACATACATACATACATACATACAGACTGACGACGGACGCCGGACGGATACCCATCCCAATAGCTTCTATAGACTATAGTCTATAGTAGCTAAAAACATCAAGATACTTAGCTTTACACTGCTTTTGACACATTTCAGCTTCAAAAAATTATAATATACTCATTTAGTAAACAAAAACAACAACAAAGTAAACAACAATCATTGCAGCCATTTTCAATGTAAATGTGACCTTACACGAGTTGATCACCGTTGGAGATTATCACTTGTGTACTGAGAATAGTTGTTCAAATATTGACAATCCATACATGAAACACTATCTACATTTCATGCACTATTGATCTATGATGTCATCAATGATGATAAATGCAAAATGAGATGCTTTTTTGGGTCAAAAACACATGATTTTGGTCAAATTTTTAAAATTTTCTTTGAAAATGTCAATTTCTTTCAAACTCTTCATCTATATTCGTCAAAAATATTATTTCAAGTTGTTTGGTACTTCTTCAGACAATTTTTTACCTATGTGTCATTGTCTCTTATAGAATGAGTAAACAAAAACAACAACAAGTAAACAACAATCATTGCAGCCATTTTCAATGCAAATGTGACCTTACACGAGTTGATCACCGTTGGAAATTATCACTTGTGTACTGAGAATAGTTGTTCAAATATTGACAATCCATACACGAAACACTATCTACATTTCATGCACTATTGATCTATGATGTCATCAATGATGATAAATGCCAAATGAGATGCTTTTTTGGGTCAAAAACACACGATTTTGGTCAAATTTTTAAAATTTTCCTTGAAAATGTCAATTTCTTTCAAACTTCATCTATATTCGTCAAAAATATTATTTCAAGTTGTTTGGCACTTCTTCAGACAATTTTTTATCTATGTATCATTGTCTCTTATAGAATGAGTAAACAAAAACAACAACAAGTAAACAACAAACATTGCAGCCATTTTCAATGTAAATGCGACCTTAAACGAGTTGATCACCGTTGGAAATTATCACTTGTTGTGTACTGAGAATAGTTGTTCAAATATTGACAATCCATACATGAAACACTATCTACATTTCATGCACTATTGATCTGTGATGTCCTCAATGATGATAAATGCCAAATGAGATGCTTTTTTGGATCAAAAACACAAGATTTCGGTCACACTTTAAAATAAACTTGCAGCTCAGTGAAGCCAGCTGGGTCGTCTTCGATGTTGTCGTGCACGTCCCATCTGAGCGACTTTTCATGTTCAGTAATAAGATCATTTTCGTCGTCACTCTGGCAGGGTTCGGTTGGAAAATCCCCATATCTGATTTCTTCTAGCGTCCATCCCTCAAAATCAATGGCATCATCGTCAGAATCGGCAAAAATATTTGCTAAAATGTCATCGGCGGCCGCCATTTTGAATTGATTTAACCGACTAATTTTCTGTTCTATTTTCAGGTGATGACGTCACAGATGGTCACATGACATGGATTTTCCCGGGTCAGAAGTTGAAGGACATAGCGTACCTTTAATGGATTGGCTAGTTTTCCCGCCAACATGTATTTATAAATGGACATCAACGTGAATAAATTATGCTAATAAAAACTGACTATTCTCGGTATCCGCGCAAGCGCAGAGGGACATTTAAACGGCAATTCTCGGTATCCGCGCTTAGAGGGTTAAGGAAATCATCATCTAGATTTATGATCATGCTAACCATTCAAGCAAGATGATGTTAAGTATTGAGCTGACTAGTAATGAGAATATTTTTTTTGATTCAAGAAAAATATTCTTGATTCAAGAAAAATATTCTCAATATAAGTTTTATCCAGAAATTTTTAAGGTGTTCAATTCTGCTAACAAGATATTATTTCTTACATCAACCTTTTGAGGGCCATTGTAAACTTTTGACACCTACCACAAAACAGCCTGCTTATTATCTGCTATAATAATAATAATAAAGTATGTATGAAAATTTTAAGTACTTTTGACCAAAGTCTAAAACTAGTGTGATGCTATACATTGTGTGCCGAAAAAGGAAAACAATTAAAAATGAAAGAAAATATGAAAAATTTTGCTTCAAAATTTAGTCAGAAAAAACGTGGTGGTCAAAGGGTTAAGAAAATCAATATCTAGATTTAAGATCATGTTTGGTATTGAGCTGACAAGTAATGGGAATATTTCCTTGATTCAAGAAAAATATCCTCAATGTTTGATTTGCAAACGAGAAAATTTCTAACATTGAGAAAATCAAAATACACATTTAAAATCATATTAACCATATTTTTGGAAAGTTAAAAACTCTGCAAGGTGTTTGAAAATTCTGCCCGAACAGTTGCACTTAATCATTTATAGCATTGGGGTCATGGGTGATCTCAACAGGATATTTTCTATTGAAAGCCTGTGTATATTCCTTGAAAACCGCTATCAAAATATATTGAGTAAAAGTATTTTTATAGAATAACACACCAGAATGAATTATGTGTAAATCAAAAATATTGCACAAACAAGTCATCGTTGATGACACAGTCCCCACTTGTTAATGGGTACTTTGATTACAGGTCCTCAGAGAGGATAGAGTCGTCTTCATTAGGTCTGTGATAAAAATACTTTGATACAGATGGTACTCAATGGCAAAGAATGAGTTCCATGGTGATGAAAACATAAAACCAATGTAGGCCACTATCCTAAAGGTCATTAAATGAGGTAACTGGGAATTAATTGACAGGATGTTGCAAAACATTTTTTCATACTATCCTAACACATCATGTCTGAGTTGTGGCTCAGTACATGAGAAAATCGTAACAAAATCGCAGCCACGCAGCGATATTTGTTCTTACTGTTTAAAATATCAACAAGTATATGTATGACATAAGTCAATGTCCAGGTACAAACTTTGAATAAAATCAGTTGAGACTTGCCAGAGTTATGGCTCTCTTCATGAAAAAAACCATAACAAAATTGCCACCATGTGGCCATATTGGACCATATCGAGAAACAAATCGACGTACATATGTATACAATAAGTCAATGTCTTTGTACCAACTTTGAATAAATTTGCTTGATACATGTCTGAGTTATGGTTTAGCTATGCATAGCTATGCACGTCAATTTAATATGGCCGCCAGGTGGCCATTTTGTTACGATTTTTTCATGTACAGAGCCATAACTCAGGCATATCTCTACCGATTCTATTCAAAGTTGGTACAAGGACATTGACCTATGTCATATATATGCATGTTGATGTTTTTTGTGATATGATCCAATATGGCCGCCGTGTGGCCATTTTGTTACGTTTTTTTCATGTCCGGAACTATAACTCAGACACTTATCAAGTGAATTTATTCAAAGATGGTACAAGGAGATTGACCAATGATATACATATGCACGTTAATTTGTTTTGTGATACGATCCAATATAGCTGCTGTGCGGCCATTTTGTTATGATTTTTTCATGTACAAAGCCATAACTCAGGCATATCTCAACCGATTTTATTCAAAGTTGGTACAAGGACATTGACCTACAGTCCAGCTCAGAACTCACTTTCGGACCTTGTTAAACGCAAGGCTAACGCAGAGCTAACGCAGCGTTAGAGAGCTCTATGAAGCTGCGCTAGCGCCTATTGTTAAGCCAAACAAAAGAAGCTAACGCACAACAATGGCCGGTGGCCTACCCAGAATATTCATGATTAAATGGTTGACACAATAGCTAGTGGCACATGGGATTTTCCAACTCGAAATAAAGTGTTGTAGTTGGTGAAAAACTGGATGAAATCGAATTCTGAGCATAAACAGTGGGAAACATTGCATGCTCTAAAGGGGGGTATATCTCAGAATCATGTAAACTTTAATAATTTCACATGCTGATTTTGACTTCACGTACGTGACTTTAAAGCATGAACGTAAAGTCATGTACAAAGGTTGAAAATTGCAACAAATTACTTCAATAGTTGCCATTGTCGTTGATCAAAACAGCGAACGTTTTCTTTTACCATGTCATGTGATTTTTTTCTTCAGTTTTATTTATTTCCGCAAACCCTCTTGTCTAATTATTTTGGTACGTAGCAAAACATCAGTACAAAAGTGTCATTGACATTACTTCTACCAACGGTTCTCCGAATATATTGATGTTGTTATCGTCCACTGAAGACTTTCTAAAAAATTTTAATAACATTAATATTCTGAAAAACTGCCGTTCAGATTTTTTTCATATTTTTTTTAAAGGGGAGGGGAATAAAGAAATTTTTGGAAATCATTGTGTCGGAGTCATTATATAATTCAAAACCATTTCGCGCATTTACTTCTTTCCATATTTGTTGGATTACGAAAATTACTTTATCAAATCGTTTTTGTTTCTACAAGGTGTGTTTCATTGCCGAAATTGGTGTTATTAGATCGAAAGTATTTTATCATCAAACTGACACGAACCTCGGAGACTTATGAAAACAATTTATTTTCTACTTCACGTAATATACGCAATGCTGATTGTAAATCCATGCGCGCCCAAGGCCGATGACAGATTATGTTATTCTCAAGAAAATTCTACTTTCGAGTTTTTGTACAGAAAAGAGGTTCATGAATTTCAGTGCCAGACGTGTGCATCTGTCTTCTGAAATTGTGTCGTTCTTTCATTACGACGACAATTAAAGTACAGTAGCATCGGAGGAGCCAGCAACACTTTGTTCTCAGGGCAGCGTGATTGATTCATCCACCTTACAAACCGTTAGCTTATTCAAAGTATGAAGTTCGTCGATACTTGCATTTATGAAGTTCACAGAATTCTTTTTTTTACCTTTCAGTTTGTTTTAATTTTCAATGTAATGCCAAAGACATTACCATGCCAAAAAAGTCTGATATTCAAAAACTGTTCCAACCCCAACTTTTTAGAGACGAAAACTAAAACATTGTGCCAGTTTCTGATAGTATTTTCCGTTCAAGTGGACACCTGACGAACCGAATTTCAAATGTTCCCCGCCCCCAACTATTTGCTGCAGAAAAAAATGTCTTTCTCATGTCGTATTTTCTGTTGATCAAATCAAACTCGGTAAAATATGCGCGGTGCAGTGTGTTCTGAATCGTACTCCTACTCTTAAGGTTCCAAGACAAGAAATTGACCTCTTTTAATCTAACAATTCTCTGGTGGTTAATAAGCTCAGAAGCCCCGCAAATTATATATTTTCTGAAAGCCTGGATATAGGGGAACATTTTGGTAACAACAGTGTCACCATCGTTTACATAACTATCACATGACGGGTAATTTGCATAACCGATCAAAAATTGGTTTTCCCTATGTTTTGTCTCTATACTTCAAAATATCTGACTCAAACTTGCAGGAATGCAAGCTGTCACAAAGCTCTTCAAAAGAGTGTCTCAGATTTTTTATATCTTGCTTATTTTTTTTGAGGCACAATTTTAAAGAAATCAACCAGGGTTAAATTCACCGCTCTGGAAGTTTTTCTGGCATAAAAATTGTTTAAGAAGGTTTAAAAAAATTCTGAGACACACTTTGAAAGATTATTATTATTATTAAAAATTGTTTAAAATGCACTACACATACGTCTCAGCACATTGTACATAGCTGTATAAAATAATTTAAAAATACAACCACACTAAAAAATTAAAACAGAAAATTACACATAAAACTGAGTAAAAAGGTAGGTTTTCAAACTGCGCTTAAAACTATCTACACTTCTGGCGGTCTTAATTTCAAATGGCAAATCATTCCATAGTAAGGGTGAACATACTGAAAATGCTCTCTGTCCATAGGTCTTGTTAAAGTTGCCACGGGGCTGGGTTAAACATTATTTGTCACTCGATCGCAGGTCTCTAGCAGGTACATATAAATCTAATAAATCTCTCAGATAAATAGGTGCATTTCCATGGATAATTTTGAATGTAAGCAACAGAATTTTAAATCTGATGCGGGCCTCTACAGGTAACCAATGTAAATCTTTGAGAACGGGTGTGACATGATCGAATTTGCGCATACGAGAAACTAACCTCGCCGCAGCATTCTGTAAAGACTGTAGTCGAGCAAGTTGTCCTCAAGGGATACCAAACAAAAGACTGTTACAATAGTCTAAGTGGGAAGTCACAAATGCATGGACTAGTTTTTCAGTTGTAGATCTGTCAAGAAGTTTACGAATCTTACTTATTCTATGCAAAGAGAAGAAACCATTTCTGCACAACATATTGATATGGTCAGACATGCTACCGTCCTGACTTAAAGTAATGCCAAGATTTCCGACTGAAATTGAAGGGATTATGTCGCATTGACCAATTCTCAGACTGTCTAGCTTTGTCACATCAGATTTTAAACGTGATGAGAAGTGAATAACTTCAGTTTTGTTGTCGTTCAGTACAAGCATATTAGATTTCATCCAGCTGCGGACGTCGTCGACACAGAGTTCAATGTTATTACGAATATCGTCAGGTCTATTGCAGATGACATAAATTTGCGTATCATCCGCGTATATCATGCAATCAATCCCATGGAGTACGAAGATGTCTTCAAGATCCTTAAAACAGCTTGCACTCACACAAATTTCAGCCACATATCTCAAAGCATTGAAACAAAACATAGGGAAAACCGATTTTTGAAAGGTTATGCAAATTACCTGTCACGTGATAGTTATGTAAACAACGGTGACAATGTGGTGACCAAAATGTTCCCCTACATCTACGCTTTCCGAAAATATATAATTTATGGGGGTTCAGAGCTTATTAACCACTAGAGAATTGCTAGCTTAACCAGATATGAACTGAAAATGCTCACGTGTTTAATTATATATAGCAGTTATGTGTAAATTTGAACCTTTGCCACATGTTTGCAACTTCATTTAAAGTGTTATGATCAACATAATGAATAATATTCACCACAGATTAATTTTAAATCCAAGTATATATCCCCAATCAGGAAAGTTCATTAAAATATGCAAATTAGGAATTGACTGAAATGTTCTCATTAAATATGCAAATTATGAATAGGCTGAATTAAAAATGTTAAACGACTTTCAATAATGTCGTATCATAGTATCTTTAATGTACAAAGCAGTTCGTCAACTTTGGTCTAGTCAAGACAGATAAATATCCTTAATTAGGAAAAATCATTAAATTTGCAACTACGGAATCGGCTAAAGTAAAAATGCTTAATGACTTTCAATGCTGTATCATAGTATCTTTAATGTACATAGCAAGTTTTGTCAAATTTGGTCTAGTCAATACAGATAAATATCCCTAATTAGGAAAGTTCATTATATATGCAAATTAGGAATTGGCTGAAGTAAACGATGACTTTTAATAATGTTGTTTTATAGTATCTTCAATATATGTTGCAAGATTCATTAACTTCGGTTGAATCAATTCAGATATATATCCCTAATTAGTGAAGTTCATTAAAAATGTAAATAAGGAATTGGCTGAAGTAAAACTGCTTAATGACTTTCAATAATGTTATATCATAGTATCTCCAATGTACATAGCAAGTTTCATCAACTTTGGTAAAGTCCATTCAGATTTATATATCTAATTAGGAAAGTTTATTAAATATGCAAATAAGTATTTGGCTGAAGTAAAACTGCTTAATGACTTTCAACAATGTTATATCATAATATCTTGAATGTGTATTGCAAGTTTCATCAATTTTGGTCAAGTCCATTCAGATTTATGTATCTAATTAGAAAAGTTTATTAAATATGCAAATAAGTATTTGGCTGAAGTAAAACTGCTTAATGACTTTCAGCAATGTTATATCATAGTATCTTCAATGTACATAGCAAGTTTCATCAATTTTGGCAAAGTCCATTCAGATTTATATATCTAATTAGGAAAGTTTATTAAATATGCAAATAAGTCTTGGCTGAAGTAAAACTGCTTAATGACTTTCAGCAATGTTATATCATAGTATCTTCAATGTACATAGCAAGTTTCATCAATTTTGGCAAAGTCCATTCAGATTTATATATCTAATTAGGAAAGTTTATTAAATATGCAAATAAGTCTTGGCTGAAGTAAAAATGCTTAATGAATTTCAACAATGTTATATCATAGTATCTTTAATGTACATAGCAACTTTCATAAATTTTGGTCAAGTCAATTCAAATAAATATCCCTAATTCCAAAAGTTCATTAAATATGCAAATTAAGAGTTTGATGAAGTAAGAATGCTTAATGACTTTCAATAATGTTAAATCATAGTGTCTTCAATATACATACCAAGTTTTGTCAATTTTGATCAAGTCAAATCAGATATATATCTCTAATTATGAAAGATCATTAAATATGCAAATTATCCATTATCCTTTATGTCACCCCTTGATATCTTTCACAGCTGATATATCTTGGTGTGATCAACATTTGTAGCAAATCTCATCAAATTGTGTGCAATCGTTGTCAATATATATCTGCTTTTTCTAAAATCATTAATTATGCAAATGAGCAAAAAGTAAGCAAGCCACACCCACCAAAAACTAATCAGTTCTTGCCATTTGCAAACTGAATCTATATACCAGATTTAATTCTGATCTGATGAGCCGTTTTTGAGATATTGAGCACACAGACAGACAGACACACAGACAGACAGACAGACAGACAGAGAGACGGACAGACAGACAGACAGACAGACACACAGACACACAGACATCGCTGCGACATATGCGTGAGCAAAAAAGGTAAATTTCTTGTCTTGGAACCTTAACGTTATTAGTATATCACAGTGAAGTCTATTACGTCACCACAGGTCTTCAGTGTCGTTTTATTTTGTGACAGTCGTTCGAGCGGTGACATTCCCTCCACATCGAATAAGTATAGTGTACACATTGAGGTACCAGAAGAACGAACTTTCCTGGTTACATTGTGAACAAAAGCTTGGGGCCGAAACAGGAAGAGTTGCCCGGGAAACACGTCAAATTTTGCTACACTGTCGTCCAGATGACCTTGAAGACTTGACGTGGATTGCAATCGCCACACAGAGTAGACATTGTCCTCGGCCTATTCAATAGTGTCTACGCACTAATCAGCATGATCAGGCAATGGGTCACAAAGGTCATCGAAGTATGCAACAATTTACAGTAAAGATTCACGTCGGCATGATTGTTTAAATAATTGCGATCACATTGCTGGTGTATACTATCAAGTTCGGAAACACTTTTAAAGGAATAAAAATAACTTTTTTACAAAACCAATTCCGTAAGTTTTTGAAGGAATCATAAATCCATGAACTTAACATTTCGAATCTGCAACTGGGTTATTGTTTAGATGAACTCAACCACGCTGAAACAGGGTACTGTTAACATTGGCGGCACTTTCCCCACTGCCAACTTCAGTCATAACTTCAGCGCAATGGGTAGTCGTAACGAAAGAACGATGTCGTTTCTCGCATCAACGTGTCAAAGAAAGCGACATTTTAGTGTTGAAGTAAAGCAGATGTATAATCACTACTTGCAGAAACACTAACGTACTGGCATTGGATGTTTTTTGATAATAACGCATGCTGGTATCAGCCTTGATCCACGGATACATCAGCACCAAAAATTCTCTAACTTTCCGAGTTACAGTCGGTACGATTTAAAAATACTTGCGATTAAATCGTTGTTTGACGCAGTATTAAATGTCGACAATGCATTTGACTATTCAAAAACTAAAAGAAAATAAAGTTAATGTCCACATAAGGGCCGCCAAATTTGAAGAAGGAATTACGAGTAAAAGTTTGGAATAAATGACTCACACAAGGATTTCAAAGATTATGTTTTTATTTCCACCCCCTAAAAAGTAAAAAATCTGAACCGGTGATTGTCTGAATATTACACCTAATTAAAACTGCAATAAAAAGTTTTGGGTGGGGCGCTAACGCAGAGATGTATGACACCAATTTTCACCATTCAGAGAACTTCTGGAAATCTATTGTTTATGACACATTCTCTACGGCTTACGCGATTTATCGAAGTAGGCCTACATGTTCATCGTCTTTGAGTTTGCAGAATTGAATAATGTTGACAGTATATAGCCTTGATATGTATGGGAAAATGTATAGTGCGTTTTTACACCGACAATGACAACTTTTCTGGTATATTTTGCTATTTCCATCATTTTATATGACTCGAATCTTTGGTTCAAAGTGAAAGTTCGGCATGTAAAATGTTTTATTGAACAAGACCGCATCGGTCAACAGTCAATGGTCTATACATCGCATGGTCGCTATGGAAACCAGCAGTTTCCAAGAATAGCAGGCGAATTCCTCGAAGCATTATGCTCCCATGGGACTTTGTCGGACCATGGTCCCACAGAGGGCTTTCAATTCGACAAAATGGAATTATTCACATTTTTTATCTGTCACTTCTGAACGTCAAATACATGTTGACCACGAAATAAGTCAGTCAAGTCACTTCAATTTGTAAATTTTGGTACATTTACATTTCAATGTATGTTTGACTCGTCATGAAACAAAGATCAGTTCTAGTCCACAGACGTTCACGCAGGAGACAC
Source organism: Ptychodera flava (assembly GCF_041260155.1). Taxonomy (NCBI): domain Eukaryota; kingdom Metazoa; phylum Hemichordata; class Enteropneusta; family Ptychoderidae; genus Ptychodera; species Ptychodera flava. The sequence goes on from NC_091928.1 coordinate 234,757, forward strand.
TATCGACTTGAGTCTACCCCGAAAATTTTTAACGTTTTTTAAAGCCGATAGACGCAAGTTGCTGTGAAGACCAGCAGCCCAAAACTGACAGAAAGAGTCTCAGATTAAGTTCTTTAGTATGTATCGCATCGATATAACTTTAAAAAAAAAATGTTATGCTTTTAACTTTCTACAAACTGTGGAGGGACGGTACATCGTAATACAATACAGGACCTGTATAAATGTTTAGAACTTCTGTCGTCATATCTCCCCGTCGGATAAAGCCGCCAGCTTTAAGTCACCGAAACCTAGAATTGTATTTTACACGATGACTACAGAGGCAGATTCGGGCTTAGCGGTAGCCATATTTGCTTGGAAATGCCAGATCGGACAGGGCATATCCCATGCAGTTTGCAGTCTGGATACGTTCGCGACTTATAGGTCATTTTGGAACTGGGTTTTCTCGTTTCACATTCTAACATCTCAGTGCCTGGTTTAGTCGTACCGGTAGAGTGTACTACTGACCCTCTTTCAACACAGTGCATGCGTGATGGCTCAGATATTTTTGAAAACGGACACGCACCGGACAGACCGCGGATGTATTTTTGTACGTGACATCCACGGACCACGGTCCCTCTACAAAACTCGGACTTGGCATCTCAGCAAAATGGTTCGCCGATTCGGCTACCTTCGAAACTTCAGTCCAATTTTTTTTGCGACAAACACGGCAGAATTAGCACGAAAAATCAGTAAGCCAATGAAAACACTTGCATTTTCTGATGACATCACCGCTGACTTTACTTCAGTATGACACTGACAGTGACTCGATATTGCTCACTGCAGTGTCTACTATAGACAGTCGGATCCAGAGCAAAGTCGTTCGTGTAATCGTAAAAAGTTCAGGACAAAAATACAAGCTGTTGATTTCAAAAACAAATTTTATTTCGATGCTAGTTGTTATTTCCTGGTCGCTCGCGTTTCCTTACCTGTGTAAAAAGGATGCGTTGTTTCAAATACAACAAATTGACCGGGCAACAATTCAAAACTTGTTATTCTTCACCCTCCCTCATATAAAATGGTTTACAATCTGGTGCTTCTATGTATCAGGTTTTGCCATCATGCTTTAGCTCATGTACGATGACTACTCTACGGCAAATGACGAACGAATTCATTCAGAAAATTCCCCTGGCATATGTGGTCTGTGCCTGTGATATTACTAATATGTGTCATGAACTTTATTTCTTGTATTACAATAATGTTCACTTGTTGCAATTTTTCACAAAGCACGTCCAACCAAGGTCTACACGTCCGTGTTCCAACCTTAGACCACGATTCATGAGAGGTCTAGTGTCGAGGTCCAGCAGAGTTTGAGGTAGATTTCTTCGGAGCTCTACGCATACTGTACGCATGTGATAATATCTTACTGTGACCTGTTTACGACTAAGATTTTAGGGTTGCCTTAGGCAGACAAAGAGAGTTTGGAGCCGGTTTAGGACTCAAGATTATTCAGTTACTCCAAGCCGCCGCTATTTCAGTAAGGCAAGTGTAGCAATGTTGTCACCGACAACTACCTCTGTGCGCACATTTTTTGAGTTCAATACCCGCACTTTGCGGGCAAATTTTGTTCAGTGCGGGCACAGTGCTCGTAAAGTGCTCGCACAGTGCTCCTAAAATGCTGGCACTTCACACCCAATTGTGCTGGCATAATGCGCTAAGAGTGCTGGCATTGTGCTGGCAAAATGCCAGCACAATGACAGGTTCTGCGTGGACTGTACTGTATTTTTATCATAGACCTAATGAAGAGGACTCTATCCTCTCTGAGGACCTGTAATCAACGTACCCATTAACAAGTGGGGACTGTGTCATCAACGATGACTTGTTTTTTCAGCAGTGAGCGTCCAGCTTGGTAAACATGCCATCTTGTACATGAAGGCAAAAAACATAATTTTCACATGTCTACCAAACTTGGAATTTGCATAGATCAACATAGATAATCCCAATTGATTTACCTGTAAGATTTGTATGTTCCTTGCTACAAAATTCTGACCCGATTAAAAACATCCACGCATGATTGGACAGTGTGGACTGTGTATTGCATGCACTACATCTGCCGTGATGATGGATTGCCAGACAACAACACTGCATCAAAGAACTGTAACTTTACAAAGAAAATATAATTCTAAACAAACTTTCTTCGTGTCATTGATAGCCTTGATTTTCTTTGGATATTGAATGGACACATTTATTAAGACATCACTTTAGCTTGTCAATGACAGTGAATTGATTTTTTGCAGAAACTTGATTGGTCCAGCCAAGTACACATGCTTACTCATAACAGCTGGACTGCGATGATCACAACATTGTTTTGTGATATTGGACTGCGATGATCACAACATTGTTTTGTGATATTCTGATACAAAATTAAATCATTTTTATTAATATGTCCCATTGACTATAAAGTTGCAAATGTTTCCTTGGGTGTTGAAACATGTTAGCATAGTGTGTTACAAATCAACACACCAAACAGCAATGCTCATGTAAGAACAACCTATTTGATTTCCATGGACTTTCTGGTCTGCCCATCACACTGGTATGTCTGTTTCCCCTCTAGCTTCTGAAAATTCTTAGTAAATTTACAAATTCAGTCTCAAAAGTCTGAAGTAAATTTCAAAATTTGTACGATGTTCAGTTCTGTTTCTGTATCCTCTCAGGGCTTCTTTGTGTCTCTTATCTTGTTTTCTAAGCTATTTGCTTTCTTTTCACTATCGTCTTACTTGATGTACGTACACAGTTATAGTCTGTCTACGTTTGGAAAATTCCAACAGAAAATTGCCAGCAGATCCTTATGTACTGACATGCTAGACAAAACTTACAGAGGAATAGTAGTTTTGTTTGGGCATTTTCTATTGGCCAAAATACTTCCAGACATCCACTCCTGACCAATCAAATTTGATGTTACAAAACAATGGCAATTTTCTATCGTGGCTGAGGCAAAGGGTCTTATATGGCTCTTTACTGTAAGTTTCAAGGTATACAAAGTGAAAATTTTACAATCACTAAATTGCTTTTCTCATGCACTTTCAAAAGAGTGCTTGAAAAATGTTGAAAACTGCTTTTTATCTGGCCAAAATTGGTTAAGTCATTCAAAAGTTATGAAGATTTTTGTGTACATAAAACCTCACGTGCGGCCAAAGGTCATAGTATTGGAAAAAAGTTAAAATTGATGAAATTATAGATTTTAATAGGCTTGTTTTCCCTGAAATACATGACTCTGTAACAAATATGATGCTTAAAGTAAAGCAACTTCTTTTTACAAAATAATTTAATCTTTGACCAAAGAAAATTTGACGTAAACACATCCAAATATGGCAGTTTGTCAAATTCTGCGTCGCGGAAAATTTATAAAATGACTGAAAAATAAAAATTTTGGCAGATTTGTCATTCTGATGCAAAATTATTGGTGAACTTACAAAGCATTGTTAATCTATATGCACTGCTGCTGTAGTGCAATTAAAAAAATACCGCAATTATACGGTGTCGCTCACATTTGATCAAAATTGGTATATACCAGTATGGGTACCAAAGATCAACAATAAATGTTGTTTCTATCTGTTCAGTGCAGGAAAATTCTACGTTGATGTTATGACAATGATTTCTGCACAGTACAACCAGAAAAACAACAAGAAATATTTAAACCAGAAAAACAAGAATGACAAAAGTAATTAAGGTCTGAAACTTTAGGTACTGGATGTCAACTTTAGCAACATGCATAGCAGAAAGGCAGCTAGCCCCCTCTTAGTTTGACCATAGACGGTCTTCCTCCCCTCTACTGATGGTCTTCCTCCCCTCTTCTGTCTATGGTTTCTGCAGGTCTGTTAATATGTAACAGTTCATAAACAATGACAGGAAATGAGTCAAGTCAGTGGATAGACATGCCACCACTCCTGCACATTTGCAGGATTTCCCTTTTTCTTACCTCATTTGCACATTTTTGACACTGATGTGTTCATTTGAACAAATTCACATCTCAACCCCTACATCTACCTGTACACCAAATACTGAGACGGTAGCTTTGGCAGTATGGGAGCCTTTGTGTGTGACGGACATACATCCGCACATACCCACAAATATACAGACATGTAAATCAATTCAGCTTATACGATAACCTCACATTGGTATACCAAATGTGAGTAAAAACAGGAAAGGTCATGCAGGAAAGGTAATTAGATAGTCTTAAATGTAGTGTGAAGTTTAACTTTACTGCAAAATGTGCCTTTGCGGCGCCGGATAACCAAAAATAGGGCCGGTTAAATATGAAAATTAGCCATGTTTGGAAAAATCTACTCAAGAAAACTGACGTTTAAAAAGTGCAACCAAAGCATATCAACAAAGAAAAACAATTTTTCAACAAGTTTCAAATATAAATATGGTAAACTTACTTCCCTGATCACTGTAATTTTGACCAAAAATGTCCCTTTTGTACAACAAATGACATTCACTTTGGGTGATGAAATATGAAAAGTTACAAATGTATATACGCAAAGTCTGAGCAAGTATTTTACATTGTTAAACCATCTTTTCTGGGTTTTTATCTCTAGAAAACCCTTTGTTATGAGTACCCATGAACATTCAGCAACAAAATTACTCTAAATTCAGTGTTTCCGCTGCCGCTCACCAGACAGTCAAATGGCGAATCAAATGTCGGATTGGCGAATTGTTTTTAGCCCCTCTTCGCCAAACTGGCGAACCCAACTTTTCAGGGGGCTGATTCGCAGATCGAGAGTGCAGCAGACAGGCAGAGAGATTTCTCAACATCCCTGGGTAGCCATTCTTTCCTTGCTTTAGTGCGCAGTCTAAGACATACATGTATACTGTAATCAGTAACTTAGGGAGTAATTTGGTATGCTTTCAGATGCCTGCATGCGGTGACCTCGATTTTTCGTGACGACGAGTGCATAGTGCTTTGTAAACAATGGCCCTCCGCAGTCAGAAAACACTATTTGATTCCGGGGTATTTTCAAAAGCTTAGCAGACAGCAGCAGCCGATGGTCGCTACGTTGGTAAACAGAATGAAACCAGTGTGACAAAAACGAGAAGGACATGACGGCAACCTCAGAAGCAGCTACATACAACGTGCACCACTGCTGCGCCTGTCCGAGTACAACTTCCAAGTCAGCGGAAAAGAAAATTTCACTGTGACTGCAGCTTGTCCGCCGAGTTGCGGGGTAAAACAAGCTATGAAAAAACGAGGAAACTGCATAGGAATGGTTTGTTGAATTTCCATGGTTATTGTTTGACAATGAGAAGAAGTTTTTTCTGTACCACATACGAAGTGTCAGGCGGCCAGACAGGACAATATCCGGAAGGCGATCTGAGAACGACAATTTCAAGAAACCTGAGAAACACCAGGACATGACTTGCCATGAATGCACCGCAAGCAGCCGCTAATATGAGTCAGTTCAATATTGATATACAAGCGACCTAGCGGCCGATATAGCTCCGCTGTGTTTATGTAGAGAATAACTATTTTTGAGACATGTTGATGAAGAAGGGTGGAAATCTTTGATAGCTCGATGCAGTGGCCAGAAAAAAGTGGCTAAAATAAGCTGCAAAAATACGCAATGAAGATTTCATCATACTTTGAATGTATCACATAGGATCATTTCTAAGAACATGTCAACCAAAGCTATCTGATGAGTAGTTTTTGAGAATAAATTTTTTGACCAAAAATGGCAACAATTGCCTCCAAAAGTAAAAATTGCAGATTTCATCATAATTTCAAAAGATCAAATTTAGTTCATCTATAGAAACCTGTATACCAAATTTCAAAGCTGTTAGACAAGTACTTTTGAGAAACGCATTTTTTGACCAAAAATAGGAAAAATTGCCCCAAAAATTCAAAATTGCAGATTTCATCATTATTTCAATAAATATCATTTAGTTCATCTATGGAAACCTGTATACTAAATTTCAAAGCTATCAGATGAGTAGTTTTGAATATACACATTTTTTGACCAAAAATGGCAAAAATTGCCCCAAAAATACAAAATTACAGATTTCATCAGAAATTCAATATATATTACTTAGCTCATCTGTAGAAACCTGTATACCAAATTTCAAAGCTATCAGACCAGTACTTTTTGAGAAACACATGTTTTGACCAAAAATGGCACAATTGCCCCAAAATTACAAAATTGCAGATTTCATCATAATTTCAATAATTATAATTTAGTTCATCTGTAGGAACCTGTACACCAAATTTCAAAGCTATCGGATGAGTAGTTTTGGAAATACACATTTTTTGACCAAAACTGGTAAAAATTGCCCCAAAATTACAAAATTGTAGATTTCATCATAATTTCAATAACTATCATTTAGTTAATCTGTAGGAACCTGTATACCAAATTTCAAAGCTATCGGATGAGTAGTTTTGGAAATACACATTTTTTGACCAAAAATGGCAAAAATTGCCCCAAAAATACAAAATTACAGATTTCATCAGAAATTCAATACATATTACTTAGTTCATCGATAGAAACCTGTATACCAAATTTCAAAACTATCAGACCAGTACTTTTTGAGAAATAAATTTTTTGACCAAAAATGGCAAAAATTGCCTTAAAAATGCAAATTTGCATATTTCTGCACAATTTGAACAAATCTGAAATAGATCATCCCTTGGGACCTATGTACCAAATATCAAAGCTATCTGACTGGCAGTTTTGAAGAAGAAGATTTTTAAAGATTTTTTTACCAGAAATGACAAAAATTGCCTTTAAAATACAAATATGCAAATTTCGCCATGATTTGAACAAATCTGACTGAAGGCACCCTAAGCAAACTGCATATCAAATTTCAAAGCAATCGGACAAGCGGTTTCAGAGGAGAAGATTTTTTTACCAAAAACACCAAAAAATGCCTCAAAATTACAAATATGCAAATTTCACCACGATTTGAACAAACTGAAGTGAGGTCACCTTAAGTGAACTGCATATAAAATTTCAAAGCAATTGGACTTGCGGTTTCAGAGGAGAAGGCAATTGTTGACGGACGACGACGGACGACGGACGACGGACGACGACGACGACGGACGACGACGGAAAATCAACCTATTTGATAAGCTCCGCGTCGCTGACAGCGGAGCTAAAAACATCCTTGAGAAATAACGTAAGTCAGAAAACGTTGACACACTGTTGAGAATAGCTAGTGAAGGCCCATCCATAGAGCAGTTTTATTTTGAAACTAAATGTTTTGACTACCATGGATTTTACATCCATGGGACTACCAATAGAGATAGGAGACTGTTTACACCAAGTGTACAAAATGTAATTACCAGTACAGTTTCTCAAAGTGAACAATTGGTACAAAAATTAGACTGTGATTAGAGAAATAAAAGCACTTGATGACTGAGGCAGAGAATATCTTGAAGTTACCCTGTAAATGATTTACTTGTGATACAGAAGTCACATAAGTGTAAAGCACTCAGGAAATAAAGTTTGTTGTGAATGTGTCAAGTAATAAAGAAAGCAGTTTGTTCCGTAAAAGTTGTTCTTAACTTATTTTGCCATTTTTTCTTACTGTATTGTAGCAGCTGATAGGACCCACCGGAGTATATATTTGTGAATGTGACTGTCACTAAATATTCAACTGTTAGTTGTCTAAAATCACAAATGCCGAATACATGTAAATTTGGATGGCTAGTTCTGGCTAATCAATTTTGGTCTCAATTAGCCAGAATAGCTAGCAGGTAATTTTAGCCGGAGCAAACACTGATTAAAATTAAGAACAGAGGTCAACTAGACATTCTGCAACCACGCTTTGTGGTAATATGCATTCTCTATGTTAAATAACAGTGTTTTTCAAAGTTTTTTTGACATAAAGGCAGTCACTATACATTCACTGTCATGTATGAGATTGAACGGAAATTAACACCGTTCACACGTCGAAATTCTGGAAATCTTGGAGCAAATCGAGTGCGTCTTACCCATAGAGTGGCTTTTTCACATTTGCATAGTTTAAGGAACCTGAATACATGTACTAAGTTTCAACCAAATCTGGCCTATGGTTACAGAACTTCAGCAAGTTTCAAAATTTTGCCTTTTTTAGCTCATTGCATATTTTGGACAAAACATGTTCATTCAAAAACAAATCACACCTCATAGGACTACAATATTTACATTTACCCCAAATGGAACTGCTAGAACTGTAGCTGAACCCATATGGCACCACGGGAGGGCGCATTCTGCGCCAACGGCCAGACTGCGGGAGGCGCGTAAACGCCCCAAGAATGTACGCGTTTATATGCGTTCGATATACGTTGGCTTTGTCTGATCTACATCATATTTGTTGACTATTTCCTCAAGCCTGGCGTAGCGTACGATGTGGAGGTCAAACCTAAATGAGCATGCACGCCAAATTTGTAAACAAATGCCGCCATACTCGGTCATTTCTCCGCCGTAATTTTTAAGGATCATGTGAACAGTTGTTGTTTTTCTGTCAGAGGGTATTTAAAAATGGCGACGCGGGCACAGTTTAACACAGACTAAGCCCTTGAGCATGTTTTTTCTAGACAATGATAGTGGAATTGTCAGTGATCGTGAAACTGAACTCGACGGAGATAGCAGAAGTCAAATTTCAAACTAGAAAGCATTTGCAAGCAAAAGCGAAGTTCCAGAGACCAGAGCAGCGGAAGAAACAAGACAATGTGTGACAAAGATAGCTGCAGAATGAAAGAGTGCTTTAGATTTTAATATTCAGGGCTAATAGCAGTAAACACCTAGCCCTGCATGCGTACGATGCTGTGTGTTCCGCTACAGCTAATCGCCCCGCTCACCACAGAGCGGGGTGATTAGCTGTAGCGGAACACACAGCGCAGGGCTAAGTAAACACCATAATACAACTAAAAGCAAGGCAGTCCGGGGAATTACAGTACACAGATTACAAATGCCTACATGTACGGTAAAAACGCAACAGATACATACAGGGGCGACAACGCACGGAAATGTTTATCAGACGACATTCTCGCGAGCCAGAGCAATAATTTTCGCTCAGCTGACCTACGCAAAAATCAATCGCTTGACGGGTAGCGCTGAGTTGTTGCCGTAAAGAGGCGTGTGATTTACGACGATGATCAGACGAGAGGAAACATCGGACCTAGGCCGTTGAAATTGAGCCACATGCATTTGATTAAAAGCACAGACTAAAACAATTTTCATTGCTATGTCGCTGTTTTCACAAGATACTGGCCGTTTGATCTTGGAAAGTTGAGTTGCTTTTACGTGCAGCCAACGCATGCCGGTGCGTGACAGACAGTACGTTCACTATGAATGCCTAGCTCTGCATGGCAGGGCTGTCGGGCAGTTTCTCCGCCAAAACAGCCGATTTTGAGTCCAAATTTTGCATTGATCATCGTTTTCGAGCACACCCACCTCGCCTAGGTACACGATGTGCCCAGCCGCGCTTGTAAACTTAGGGAAAGGCTAATTTTCTCTCTTCGTGCGAGCGAAGCGATAGATACGCGGCCATTGTTAATGTCATTCAACCCATGAGCATTCGGGCGAAACAGTATAGCCACGTACGGCGAGTATTTAGAGAAAAATAAAATCAAAAAGCAACAAAAAACAAAGCGAAAGAAAGCTAGAATTATTAATAACTGAACGCAATATGATAGTTGAGCAATGCCAAATAAAAAATAAATAAATAAACAAACAAGAAATGCCCGTAAAACCCGTCCGAGCTGAGCGATGACATCATAAGCGTGTCGCAATACATTCTGGGTAATTGAGGTAAAATTTGTGTATAGCATGTTCTGTGGTAGTAAAACCGGAAATAGAGAAAGAAAGAAAGAAAGAAAGAAAGAAAGATAGAAAGAAAGAAAGAAAGAAAGAAAGAAAGAAGGAAAGTGAGCAAAAACTAACAGTTCCAGAGCTGGTCTCTGGAACTAATGACAACTCTCATACCGAACTTGAATATGTTCCCGAACCAGTTGAAGAAAGACAGAGATTGCAAGCAAGACAAGAAGGTAGGACACCTGAGCATGCTGAGAGAAAAGTGCGACAAAGGGCCTGTGACCGACGTCACAAACGTTGATGGGGTATCCTGTGGATGTTGTACGACATCAATCTATCAATGACAATTACACATCGGACTAGCTACCAGTATATAAGCTTATATATAATATAGCTCTCTTTTTGAATGTCAGATGATACCTGTTGTTCGAAGATGAACTTGTAATAAATATGCATATTAATCTCATTTATGTGGAATATGTTTTAGAGTATGTGTATCCCCTACTGTATTTGAGTTAATAAAACGTAAGTATTAATGTTTAAAGTGTTACACTGGAAAAAATACATTTATATATTGAAATAACAAAAAATGCAACATTTTTTGAATTTTTTTTGTAAAATCCAATATGGCCGCCATGATCACGTGACCTTCTAGGTGTGTCACATGACATTTTGTTCATTTTTATGATGCTCTGTCATATTGCAATGCTCACCGAAAAATTGTCCCGAATACTCTTATAATTACAAAGATACAGCTCATGCATGTAAACCAATATTTATAAGGCCATTTATCCATAGAAAACTACGCACAGGAATGCACGTATTGTAGAAATACCGTCCAGGACAGTGTGCTCACATTGGGTTTGAATTGGTCCATTTGAGAAATATTTACACCAGGAAAAACAAGAATGACAAAAGCAAATAAGGTCTCCAACTTAGGTACTGGAGGTCATCTTTAGGAACATGCATATCAACTTCTATAGCAAGGGGAAAAGCAGATCCTAAATACATTAGCAAATGTCCACAACAAAAAATAGACAGAGAAGGCTTGATAAAAAGAAAAGGTGGAAGTGGGTAAAAAAATGTACAAGGGATCTGGTAAAAAGTAATGCTACCTCATCAATCTTCTAGACCCTACCCCCTCCTGAATATCAAATGTTCCATCCCTTGGTATTACATAACGCCAGATTACAGGAAATGTATCTTGTATGTATCTTGGGGAGTTTTTAATTAATGCTATGAGTGTTATCATTCTAATGTAAACAGCACTTAAGTTAGTTACAGATAGTGAAATGCCTTCCACTGTGGGCGGTGATTACAACATCTGGAATTATCCTGGATCCAAATTTCTCATCTGTCCTTGTATGTCTTACATAGAAAAGTTGCAAAAATTGGTCTGCAATGAAAAAATTCACCTCAGCTTTGTTTTCTGGATCAAATTTTCCTAAAAATTGATACCAAATATGACAAAATTATGTTCACAGCCTTCGAAACTGTCTCACAACATATCCTGGGTTGGTGTAGGTCATTTAAGGTCACAAACTGAGAAAATTACCTAAAATATACAAATTTTGGGGTTTCCCAACACTTTGAGCAGAAAATTTATCTAATAACATCCCTCGGGGCTTTATACCAAATTACAAAGCTATCAAACAAGTAATTTTGAGAACAAGTTTTCTTGACCCAAAATGACAATATTGTCTTAAAAATACCAATTTGTATATTTCAGGACAATTTCCACATATCTGGCTATTGTCATGTCTGTACATCTGTGTACAAAATATAAAAGCTGTCTGTCTTGGGGTTTTAAAAAGAAAATACTGTTTAAGATTTTTTGACCAAAAATGACAAAATTGCTCCAAAATAGTAATTTTCCCAATTTTGTCATAATTTTAACAAATTAGAAGAGTAACACCCTCACAAAGATCTAACCAAAATTTGAGAGTTATTGGGCGGGCGGTTTCAACGGAGAAGAATTTTTACTGAAAATGAGAAAAATCAACAAAAAATTCAGCAAAAATACAAAATTAAGGATATCTTCACAATATTCATAAAATAGCGTCAATGATATGACACTGTGCTCCTCAGTGCATTATAGCGGTAGGGATGCAAGGAGAGGGGTTTGGGGAATGTTGCTGAGAAAGATGCAAAGAAAGGGTTGAAATGTGAAACTGTAATAAAACCTATTGTTATTTTAGCAGTGAGCATCCAGCTTGGTAAACATGCCATCTTGTACGGTACATGAAGGCAAAAAACATAATTTTCACATGTCCACCAAACTTGGAATTTGCATAGATCAACATAGATCATCCAAATTGATTTATCTGCAAGATTTTGTATGTTCCTTGCTACAAAATTCTGACCCAATTGAATTATAACAGGAAAATAAGCACGCATGATTGGACAATGTGGACTGTGTATTGCATGCACTACATCTGCTGTGATGGTGGATTGCCAGACAACAACACTGCATCAATGAACTGTAGTTTAAAACGAAAATATAATTCTAAACAAACTTTCTTCGTGTCATTGATAGCCTTGATTTTCTTTGGATATTGAATGGACACATTTATTAAAGACGTCACTTTAGCTTGTCATTGATGATGAAATGATTTTTTGCAGTAATTTGATCGGTCCAGCCAAGTACACATGCTTACTCATAACAGCTAGCTGGACTGCGATGATCACAACATTGTTTTGTGATATTCCGATACAAAATTAAAATAATTTTAATAATAGGCATTGACTATAAAGTTACAAATGTTTCCTTGGGTGTTGAAACATGTTAGCATAGTGTATTACAAAACAACACACCAAACAGCAATGTTCATGTAAGAACAACCTGCTTGATTTCCATGGACTTTCTGGTCCGCCCATCACACTGGTATGTCTGTTTCCCCTCTAGCTACCGAAAATTCTTAGTAAAATTTCAAATTCAGTCTCAAAAGTTTTGAGTAAATTTCAAAATTGACTGTATTAATTAAATTGTCAGTTATCAACAAATTCCTTTTGTATGCCAATATAGCTCATCTCAGAATCGGACATACTTATATAAACACAAGATTTGGCAACACCCTGACAATTAAAAATAACAGAGTGTCTATTGACAGGCGCCTGTCAATAGACAGAATCCGGCTATTGACAGGCGCCTGTCAATAGACAAAAATTGGCTATTGACACGCGGGACTTTTTTCGCCATATTTCACCACATTTTAGCGAAATAAACTGTTCTTCTTCTATGTAAATGAAGAAGACCTTGTTCTGCCATGTAGTAATTACAAAATAAGTTCTAATACGTTGGAAACAGCACTGATTTACATTTACAAATTATTCTACGTGAAGTAATTCTTCAATTGCAGATACTATGATAGAAGAGTTCAGCACTGCCAAGATATGAGTATAGCACACTGAATTTTGAACCAGAGTTATGAAAATGACTAAACTGATGTGTCACAATAAGTTTCTTTTATTAAATCAATCGTTTCATTTTTTCTAAGATTGTAGAGACTAAAGGTTAAGGATATTAGTAACTTTAAACCAGGAAAAAATACCAATAAGTGGAAAGGATCAAAAGAAATCAACTTATTTATTTCTTTACATGTTACAAAACCAGAAAGTAACACATAATTCTTTAAGGCTAGTTTTACAAGCTTACTTGTCAATGTTTGATGATGAAAAGAAACAAAAAACCACGAATAAACCTCAAAGGCAACAAAATTCCAAGCATAGATTACACGATGGTTCAGAATGTTCATTTACAAAGTTCACTCTGACAGCTCAGGGATAGAAATACTTTTTTATTTCTTGTGGCAAAAGTTTGCCACCGGATATAAAATTAGGTGGCAATTATGAAAAATCTGGTCGCAGTTTAACATATCATGTGATCGGTATAATAAAACATTTTGTCATTGCCACATACTCATTCTAATTTATAAATTCTTGAAAATATGGTGAGTACACGTCACAAAAAGTCAACCAATACTGCAGGCCTCGAAAATTTTTTTCAAACTTACTAACCGTGGGACACGTGAATTTCAATTTTACTTGCCCGAGAGGAAAAATTACTTGCCCTAAATTTCTAATAGCTGTACCAGTAATTTGTAACAGAGAGCAAGAGTTTGGCCACATGAAGTGAATTCAAAGAGGGAAAAAACAGATTCAAACATGAACTACATTCTTGTTAAAATGAAGGACCATTACCAAATCTGAAATGTCGCAGAAGAAATGTGAGAATACTTAACCCTTTCACCCCCAGTTCCCTGTATACAGGTCCAACTTTACCATAGAAAACAATGTATTTGGGACAAACCATGGTGGTGAAAGGGTTAAGTATTTTCTGTAGATTTGGTCATCCAGAAAACATCTTTGAATTTGGAATTTTTCCACAACCTAATCCAAATTAAAATCTTTGCATAAGAGTTATAAGATTGTGTGATTTACAATGTGCATGGCTGGCTGCTGCTCTTTATTATCAAGCTGAGATCACAGACAACTGCTCTGCTAGTGTTTATCTGCCAATGCATACGCACATGTACATCTTCAACCCTTTTACCTGTTTACATGTTTGCTCACTGAGCACAGCTGTTTTATTTTGATAAATGTATTCGTCAAGAGAGCAGATTCAAGTTTCATTTTCGTTACTCTTCAGTGCAGATTTGCTTTCTGTAAGTGAGAGCCGATCCCTAACAACCAAGGTCACGTAATTTGAAACTGTCTGCATCTCACACACTACGTAGCTGCAATATGTGGCCTCCTTGGTCTGAGCCCGTTTCGACTACGATGTTAACTTGTACTTTTCAACTGGGTGTTGATTTAATTACGTTGAACAGTAAGCATTGCCGAGATCCATGGCTTCGAATAAGTTTACATCCATTTTAACCAAGCACATGGTGCAACGACACTATCCCGTGAAGCCGATCGATTGTCATACGAGTCATACACTTGCACAAAGAGAATGGCAACCACTGTCAAGAGCATACCACTTTACGGCACACATACAAAACAGTGAGTTCACTCCGTGTCGTCGGAGAGAACATGTCGCAAAACTCTATTTTTACGACTTTTTGTGTTTTACAAAAGCAAGAACGATTATTTTGCGATGTCGGGCGGATTTTCAAGGGTTTTCAGAAAAAACTTCAGAGAGTTGAAGGACTTACAATGATTGTAGGCGTGTACAGACCTAATGAAATACGTTTTCAAGCTTGAATTGTCCAGAGCTTAGTTGATTCAACCGCTGGTGCACTTGCCCGTCGGACGGGAAGCATATTGATTTTACTTACCCGAACGCAAAGTTCACTAGCCACGATCGTCGGGCGATAGGAATTTTTGAGCCCTGTACTGGCTAATGAATTGCAATTATTTATTATTATTTAATGATGGCTGCAGTTTGGCTTTGTTTTCAAAATGTCACAACATGCTTTTATCTTGTGCCGTATGACTGCATATGCGGCAATCACATAGGGCAACAACATGTTAAGTGTACAAAAGCTGCTGTCATCGATATGGAGATTAGCCAATCACAAGTTTGGATTCACGCTATGTTTTCATTCATGCCAAAATGTCGCAATTAGTTTGTTTGTTTTTTTTTGCTAATGAGTTTTTCCGCCGTCAGACAACGCGTGTTCCTTCAGTGTTCCTTCATTCAAGCCGTAGGATTGATACATGATGTTGATGATCCAAACTTTAGTGGCAGAAAAAAAATTTGGTGGCAGATTGAGTTTTTGGTGGCAAATGCCACCATTGCCACCGATTATTTCGAACACTGCAGCTGTACCGCGGCTACTTACTAAAAGTCTGTTGAAAAAGAGTACTAAAAACACGATTGGAACTAATTTGGGAAAATTGGATGAGAGTACATATTAGGAAAATGTAAGGAAATCGAAATTTTTACAGCTGAAATTTTACAAAATGATAGAATAGTGTACAATTTGAAATATTGTTCTCATCGAACAAAACAACGAAAACACAACGATTATTGCATACCTCTTTCATCGGATTCATTTTCATGAAAAAAAATTCATTTTGGTGTAAATGTACTAAAGAAACGGGACAAAATGCTTAGAATTTCTCAAATTGACGACGTTTGAGTCAGGGCACTCTTTAAATGTCCCTGACTTTTTCGTGAATTTAGGGCTTCATAAATACTAAATTGAGTCAGGGCAAATTTTATGAGTATGACCCTGACTGACTTAACTGTAAATCAATCGAACAACTTCATTTTGGTCGAGGAAAAGTGACAAACTGAGATTATTACTAGTGTTTCAGTAGGAAGGAAACTACAGACAAACTCTCATATTTTCATTCAAATATGAATATTGTTCATATGTTTTGAACAATATTGCATTAGATACTATCATGTACTGATTCTTACTCATAACATTTCAACAGCATCGTAAATTTTGAATAAGATTTTAAAGATGGTAAGCAAATATGGTGTAATATTAGAAAGATTTCTAAAATTCTTGAGAAATTTTGCCAATCCAATTATCCCAAATTAGTTCCAATCGTGTTTAAATATCGTTGTTTTTCAGGTCAACAAGTGATTGAATCAGAAACATGTGTCATGAAACAGTAAAACAACAACTGATAAATAAGTAACTTTTCTCAAGAGTAACTTGAAACGCCTCGCCTGAAAGAAAATTTCATGCCGTTTCACGGAAACTGACTGCGTATTCGAGCGCCACAGCCGGGCGCCACAGCAATGAACGGTCGGGGAATCCCCACGAAAAATCACTCACACGTATGCAGCATGGTATGTACTCGTCCAAAACATTGATTGCTCACTTTTTAGCTATATGATTCAGCCTGCCAAAATATTTTTATTTTGTAGATAAATAATCGAATTTCTTACTTTTTTATTTCATTTGTTAATGAAAAGTAATTTTAATATTTTTAGATGCTTTAAAAATTTCAAAACCCGCTAAAAAGCGACTATTTGGCCAAAATTCAAACGAAAAACAGGAAAACCAAGCTCGAATCATGGGCTATTTTTCTATGAATACTCTCAGTCTCTTTAAGCTTACGCATATTACTCTCGTCGATGCACGATTTTTGCATCGAAATTTTTCACTCATTATCGTTGGTATGACTTTGAAACTCCAGGAAGCGATTTAGAAGAAAGGGTTACCTTGAATTATTGAGTTTTTTGCTGATAATTTGCCAAATTAAATGAGAAAAAACACTACGCAAATTTCCACACGCCTTTCATGTTCGTGTGGTACAACATCATGAACATGTGATCATGGAGGTAGTAGGACACTGAGGTTTCTTGCACGGTTGCGCCGATGAAATGGAAAGCTGAAATTTTCGCTCGTAATTTTACAAACGAAATCGTAAATCCACTCAAAACTTCGTATTTTTTGACATATTTGAAACCCATGAGGAACGTAATTCATTCTCCCCTGCACAGTAAAAAGGAGATCGAAACGACATGCATGTCAGGACCAAACGCACGCATGATGTCCGTCAACATCCATCAATCTCGTAATTTACACTGACAGAACAAAAACAATATGATCGAGCATGGACGTTCTAACGTAAATGCATCATTGTCTATCGCATTTTATTGTAAGCCAATACACTCACACGTACGCTCTAAGTTCAATTATAATGTCAATTCAACACGATCTGGTATTTTCGCTGATAGTGAGTGTGCAACGTGAACATGGTGAATGGTATATGCCCAAATAACACTGATCACGTGGTGTGACAAAATAGTTTTACGGAAGTTGTTGACGGAAATTACGTCAATTTCGCCTCTCCAAACTCTATAAGCTTCCTCAGTTACGTAACTTCGTCGCTAAAAACTGTATAAGGTTCACCTAAGGTACTTGCACACAAATTTTCAAATCAATCAAAACAGCGGTTCTCAAGATATTAATTCTTGACCATTTTCACATTTTGTAAGCTCATTTGCATAATTTTGGCAATGCAGACTTCATTTGAACAAAAGCCCATCTATAGCCCAGGATGCATCCATACACCAAATACCAACCTGAAATGTGCAGCGGTTTGCGTGTTTTTGATGTTGACGGACATACCGTACGTACATACATACATACATACACACATACATACAGACGCCATCGACTTCAACTTATATGATAAACTCACATTGGTATAACCACGCAGTAAAAGTGTTAAAATCTGTGATTAGTTAGATTTTCATTTTCCATGGTAACTGTGGCAAAATTGGAACAGGTAACAGTATACCTTTAACCCTGCATATTCATTTGTATTCTGTCTATAATCTTACAAACACAAAGGACAAGGCTTACCGTTTGACATTGTAAGATGTATCCTCTTCAACAGATTCAAACAAGGCTACATACACAAATCCCGCAAGCATAAGGAAGAGCACAGTCAATGTGTGCGCTCGCCTGTAAGAAGATTAAAGTTATGTCACGTTTATCATTTGTCTAAATCATTGTTCTACCAATTGCTATACATTACAGTAAACCTATATTATTGCTTAATTTACGTATTGTAAGCTCTTGCTGTGAAATTTTAAAGCTGCATGTACCATGCATGGCAAATATTTTCTGTTTTAATAGCCATCAGGTAGTTCATTAGAAACACATTCAGAGGTCGCGCTAGGATTTTTGGCTGCGCATGTTTTTGACGCGTCCATAAAAAATGTCGCGTCGAAACATCAAAATCACGCGTAAACTTGAGTAATGGCCCATTTATTTGAACACTGTATGTAACAAGTTGTCACATTGACGTAGAAAGCCAGATAAGCTTTACATGTTTACATAGTGGGGTCATGCCCTTTACAAAATTAACGTTCAACACCTTGTCAACAATAAATCAAGTCTCGATATTTTACTGAGACTGGGAAAAATAAACAAACATGGTAAGTATTCTTCACATCTTTGAATAGGAGAAAAAGGTTAACTATACTGCATGTAAAACCAGCTTGACGGAGATACTAGAAGACAACTTTGCAGTCACGGAGAGACAAAATGCCCATGGAAATATCAGTATGGAGTCAACACAACATTTTAGTGTCTCACAACAACTGTCTTCAATCAACCTCATCATTTCTTCATTTGTGTTAAATGTTGTCACCGCGCGATTGATGTCGAAGTCTGCTAATGGCGGTCCGTGTATTGAAATTAGCATGAGTGTATTGACATGATCGTCTGTACGCCAAGATCGCCTGGCTGTCTGGATCCTACTTTGAGTGCTAAATCCCCGCTCACATGGTACACTAGACATCGGCAAAACAAGTGCCACATTTGCCAGTGATTTGAATGATGGGAAAATATCCCCGTAATCTTCGATGAGAACGCGACAGGCAACATCAAAGTTTCCAATGCCGTGTCCCAACAATGATCGCTTTACGGTGGCAAACTGTTCGCGCAATTGATTTCCGTCAAGCAGTGGCGCGATTGCCACACCAGCATCATTGACCTTTGGTGTTCCGAAGTAATCTGCCAACACTGCGATTTCGGCGATCGCGTACTCGTTCAAGTTTTCATTTGGATATAGTTTCGGACATTCAAAACCTTGTCAAGGCAGCTCAATAAATTGAGATCTTCCTCTGGAAAGCGACCCCTCAGACTTGTGGTGAGATGCGCGATAAAATCCACCCGTACTCGGCCGTAGGCTGCAACATTGGTGTCACTGGCATATGTCAGGAGGTGACCTCTGAAGTGGCGATTTGACTCCCGAAATTCCCGGTCAAAATTTCGTTCATTGACGCCTGACATTTGACCACGCTGTAATTCATCAAGGCTGGCAATCGTAGCGTTTACCATGGGTTTTACCAGCGATAAGTTAACATTTTCCCGCTGAAAGACCAAATTCAGTTGATCCATGATCGGCAGAATATCAGCCAATGTGTGCGTCCAAGCAATGAACGCGTACTGTTTTCGGACAATTCCGTCAGCAGTAGGATTAGTGCGAGCATCTTCAACGAGCTCCATGACAAGGGCTGGCCAATTGCTCTGAATTGATTTCACGGCGCGTGATAATGATAGCCAGTGCACAGAGCACAGTTGTCTTAGGCTCAAGAAATCAAGATTGTCGAGTGCGCGGTTAAGTTCCCTCAAACGTTCGTATCTCGAGGCAGAGTACTCGAAGTAATTGTACACAGAATTCACAGTACGTCGATACATTGCTACTTGTTCAACGCCCTTTGAAGCGTCCGACGAAGCAAAAGCGACTCGGTGAGCGGCGCAGTGGACTTGTGTCAAGTACGGGTTTACCCTACACATACGTACTCCCACTCCGTTATGGC
Source organism: Ptychodera flava (assembly GCF_041260155.1). Taxonomy (NCBI): domain Eukaryota; kingdom Metazoa; phylum Hemichordata; class Enteropneusta; family Ptychoderidae; genus Ptychodera; species Ptychodera flava. Next base: position 254,767 of record NC_091928.1, read on the forward strand.
GACCTGTCATGACCGAGGCTCCATCAGAGCCAAGACTGATTACCTTCCTTGAATCGATGTTTCGTCGCTCAAGCTCTGCAAAAATTGCTGCAGTCACCGTCTCCGCATTACCAGCTTGGATAGTAATATTACCCGGAAAAACGTTCTTCGGTTTTGCGTCCGCAGTAATTCTCAGAAACACGATAAGTTTTTTATCAATGGTCACATTTACAGTCTCGTCAACTATGACTGATATTAGCGGACTGGCGTTAATTTCAGGTTGAAGATCTTCGTTTATAACATAAGCGATTGCTTCTTGCATTTCAGAAACGCTACTGTGGTGTTTGTACAGGGGTGCCTCCAATAGTGCCTTGCAGTCGTTTTGTAGCTGAAGTTCGATAAGTGATGAAAACAAATCATCTGCCATTTCGTTTTTTGCCATCATATAAACCGTACAAATCATGCCAGCGTGCGAATCTTTTCTCCTATCAGCATTTTGCTTGACGACAGTTTCCATGCGTGACTTCAGCGGCTTAGATTTTACCGCAATTTTATTATCTTCTCTGTCTCGATGTCGTGTGAGCGTCGATCGCTGGAGGTCGCCACATCCTTCAACACTTGTGAAAGCATTATTCATTCCACTGCAACGGCATATAGAGCAAAACATTCGATCGACTTCATGGCCGTCAATTTTCAGTTTCTGTTTCTTCAACCACACGAACTCCGTCTCCCACTCGGGTCGGTACTTTCTCGCCATCGCGGATTTTGCTTTTCTCAGGAGGGCTGCTTGCGACCTCTTGGCTGGACATGTCAGAGGCCGAGCCAGGTTCGGGTGACTGTGGCGTGTCATTGTCTAGAGCCGGTGCCGCCCGTTCACTGGCTGGGCCGAAATTGAAGGAAAATAAACTGGATTGAATTTTCTTTGACATCGCTTCAATAATTCTCTGTTCACTACTAACAAACAATTTCGTTTGAATCTGTGCCTGCGAGATCCGTTAAATGTCATATTGGTCAAAAGACGTCCTTTATTACAATGTTGCAATCTTTGTGGGTTTTTATTTGAAATCACTAACACGTGCTTCACGATCCGACGCCGTAAAAGTCGCTCATCGATCCTCAGTTACAAAGCTGGTTCAGTCTCAGTCGACGTAATCTATTCAAAAATCCAGTTGCACTAATTTTTTTTGTAAACTGCAACAATTATTTCAGAGTTTGGGCGATGAAATAATGAATCAGATAAACAATCGATCTTTGTTATGGGGTCATGACGGGTCGCCAAAACAACGTAGTAATTATTCGTATCATCGTAAATTTTTGTACTTGACAAAAGTCCACTGTAGTCCATGAGCCAGACCCCTAAAATTGGTCGATTGGTACCATTTGGGTGGGCAAATTCCCTTGGACAGGTTTGCCGGTGCTGCCGCACCCCTAGCACGACCCCCAGGGTCTCTGACTAACAGACGAGTGAGGTGATGTTTGTGCCTAGCGGACGTGCGCAATACTGAAGGAGTTTATTTCAGAAAAAATAAACATGAAACGGCAATAAAATGACGCACTCCCAGGGGCAAACAAAGCCGGTGACCTCAATTTTTTTCTGCAGTAACCCTTGAGCTCCTTCCCCTGTCTACGGGCATGTAGAAATTATCGAAGTCTAACACGTATAAGTACGGCTAAAACAACCCTGAAAATGGGCGATTTCTGCCAAAATGCCTGGCAGGATAACATGCAGGAGAGCCAATCTTTTGCAGGCACATATTATGGGGCGGTTTTCTACTGCCTTGGCAGGATAACGGACAAGGGCGCTCGGCAGGAAAAGGGTTAATCTATATCGGCTAATCTATATCGGCTTGGCTAATTGAACATCTGGTTTGGCGAATAATGTTTCAGGGCTTCTAGCCAAATTTGCTACAAGATTTTGGAACCCAGGGGAAACACTGTAAACCTCTTTATCACATGAACTGACCCGAATTCCCACCTGTGTGATGTAGAACAGGACGGATAAGAAATCCGAATTACCCCTGTTGTACGTCATCAACCGGAACTTTTTTCTTGCATGGTACCGTTCATACATGCGGGTCGCGACGTGAACATAGACCGATTTGTCATGATCGATGCCGTGCTCTCATGACACTTTTTCAAAAAAGGTGACGCAATAGATCCACACATGGAAGCCATGTCCAGTGAAATTTTGAGTTGCTAAAACTATAGCTGTTCCTGAGAATCAAATGGGGATACCGTTGATCCAGTCGAGTCGCCTCGTAAGGCTCAATGTGGACGTCGTACCTGGCGATCCCGGTTGGCGATAAACCTGAAATCTTCACTTCACCTCAACAGTAGTTCAACTGAATAAATGAGTACAGTATAATCTTCGGGAAAGCGACATTCAGGCACAAGCATAAAGTTATTCGACTAACAACGATAAATTTCCTTCATCATACAAAAAATTCTGTAAATTCTTGCTCGGAATCAAACGTGTTGCGGCGTAAGGCTGTAGCGCTAGCGAAGACATCAACTGTTGAGCTGTATATGCATTGCAGTGCTGTGGAATCCGATGTACTTCGAAAGTTGACTCAGACAACACTCAAAACAGAGTTTCCGTCAAGTAAAATTAGGATGTATCTACGGGTGAGATATATGTCACTGCAAACATCAAAGTCCTTAAAGTGTATGTCCCGCATAAATTCAAAGTTAATTTTGCTTAAAATGAGCCATGCTATATGATTTTGCAATCCCTACTTTATCAAATAAGTGCATCACCCCAAGGAAACGATGCGGTTAAATATTATAAAAATGCAATATGTTGTGCGACTTTGAAGTTGGCTGCCATTTGGGTCGTTTCAGAATTCGCGGGCATTGCCACTGGAAATGACGTAACTAATAGAACATACGAGTGAGTGTGTTCACCTCGGCCATAGCGAATGCTTTACCGCTGTGGCTTCAACATGGTGAGAAGTTACACTTTTAGTGGCTGAAGTATACGCAGCCATTGCCAGTTTATTGCATTTAAGGATACCGTATTAGCCGCATTTGCCAAAATTACAAGAAAGGGTCGGAAAAGAGGCATTCAGACAAGTGTTTTCTGCGGTGCACATTTTCGAGTGCCGTGACTTCGCGTCAAATAAACACGGTTCGGCCGCCAGATGTACAGTAAGATAGACTTTAATTCCTGGACTTATTACATCAATTATGTAATCGCAATGCCGTACCAGTACGACTGTTGTCACCAGGAAGCGTTCGCGTGTATCATCATCAACTGTGGACAAGAGCGAGAACAGCAGCAAGACTGCGACAGGTTGCCCAAAACATGTCAAGGGGATGCGGGGGCCCGCGGAGAAGTATCGCCGTGTTTACATCCACCAGGACTGAAGGCCGATTCAGCTACTTTACGAAAGTGATTGTTAAATAAATAAATACAAGTACTACATCTCATTATGTGTGACTCTATAATTAGTAACGTTAGGAGATATCTAATTTATTCCTAAAAAGTTTACGTAGTGATTAACTGACTCTCTGCGAGCCTGAACTATAGGTTGTGTATAATACAGCACGGCGCTGCCAGTAACAGAGACACAACGTGTAGCAAAGTTTCATACTGTTGACGAAGCAGTCGCGTTGTCGTCATCTGTTCCCTTCTGCTCGACTAAGTCTCCCCTGAAATATTTTGGCCTCTTTGAGAATTTCGCAGTCATGAAACAATGAACACTGTGCTTTATATCGCTGACACTTAATCAAGAAAAAACCTGCGGAAGCGTAGCTGATCACTCCGTCACAGTCTGACACAGAAATGGCCAGCTGAGCCGCCCGGCCTCGGGTGCCAGTGTACCCGATATTTACATCATGTCAATTTTAATTTATCTCTTCCCGAGAATTTGGCTAGACATGTCTTCACGGTTGCATATTTTTAAAAGTGCCAATGTTCATGTGAGGTTTTATAACGCCAAACTGAAGATTTTTCGGCGAGAATACTACTTTGGTGTTTATGCTAACATGACCCTCAGCCTGTTCCACTTCCAGCTGTTGATAGGAAAGACGTGTGTGGACAATTTTCAACTTGATCTCTACTACATTTATCTACAAGCGTCACGGTGTAATTCAAATTTTTATATTACAGATTTTGAACGAGGCAATTTATGTTGAGAAGTAATAATGAAGTGGGATGGCAACTCCAGACTTTTATTCATATTTTGGTAGCTTGCGGTTGTGTGTACGGTAGTGCACTGGTGTGTTTGACTGTGGTCACGGTGGGCTTGTCATAGACGCGACGGTCAACAAGAGTTCCACTCTTGTTCTCGTTTAGGTTAAGGTCCCGACTGTTAAATTTGCAGGCCTGTAAATTCTGAACAGCTTTGTCATATCTTCTGTGAGGATGACATTCTCAGTTGCACTGCTTTCACTCATGAAATTATCACTATCTCCATAGTCAATGCACGATGTCACCATCACGGGTTCTATTAGTGACGTCACAGCTACTTACGCCAAAATGGGGCGAGCTCGGCAATTTCCGGAAAATGTCGCCATGATTGAAGTCGAAAAGTGCAACTTTTCCCGTGTTTTCGTCAAAATAACACAATACAACCGTCTAAAAACCGCTCAAATAAGCTTTGAACAGTTTGTGTGTAAATGTTTTTTTTATTAATACCAATTTCATTGACAACCAGAACTAGAGTATACGCCTCAAGTCAAACAAAATAACCTCAAAATGTGGTGGGACTCACACTTTAAGATGAAAACATTGACGACCGAGATCGGGATTAACGAGTTGACACCGGCATGGCAGAGACCAGTGACGGCAGCGTTGTGGGCATAAACATGCAATGAGGTACACTCTGTGTGTCATCAAACGGAATCTTTCGCGCTCGCCACGGTCGTAAACTTGTGTGATATTTTGAAAAGCAACGGAATCTCTGACAATGAGAATTACTGTTTCGATCATGTCGTTGCATTTACTTCATAAATCTATTTGTAAATATTCTGAATAACTCTGAATACTATGGCTATCCGTCGCTAGCACGATTATGTCCACTGTACCGATGGCCAACTTGCCTTGGCATCGGTACAGCGCCAGACAATGATTGACAGGTTCACGTGACAGAATCCATATGTCTGGTTGGTGGAGATACCATTTGATGTAGCAAATTTCAGCTTGATGGGATTTATGAATGAAAGTATCTCCTGGGTGATGGGCCGCTTTACTCTTTAAATGAAAGTAATCCGCGTAAGTAAAACACAAATCGCGACGAAATTCATGCAATTTGTTGTACGATAATTTTGATCCATTCACGTCAAAAGAAAAATAAGAAGACTGTTCATGTGATAAATATATAATCCCATGGTATTTTTTTGTTTGACGTCATCGTATACGAGTGTTTTTCGCGGAGCCGTACAACTTCGAGCCGAACATGGGATTAGTGTATATAAGAATCACACACACTATCTAGCCCTGCGTACAGGTCTATGTGTTCCCGGCGTTATACGGCCTCCACCACAGCCCTGCAACGGTTCGTGGAGATGACTGGAGACTCTGCGGTCCGGATCCGGACCGCAACAAAAAATAAAACGGTCTTTTTGGCCGAAATTCTGCTCTATCACCATCGAGGCAAAATCCTTTCCCTGCCTACCTTTACCTCCTAACCAACCCCAGAATAGATGCGATTAACTTCTCCTTATGTCCAAAACCGCTCGTTTTCTGAAACGCAACGTACTCGACAAGTTGTTTACCCATGGAGATCGCCATTTTGAATCTCGCTGCAGAGTCCCCAGTTATCTCTATGGACCGTTGCATTGTTCCAGGGCTGTGGTGGAGGCCGTATAACGCCAGGAACACACAGACCTGTACGCAGGGCTAACACACTATCACACTCTTCAAGAAGTTCAAGAACAAATTATGACTAAACAAAATCAAGATATATTCCTACCAGAAATAGCTACTGGTTCCATCGTCATACACATGTGATTGTTTTTCGGCGAAGGGTGTTGATTTGGCCTTTACAGTATGTCCAACGCAACCACACTGTGAACACACAAAGGCTACATCATCCTGTGTGTAATGATGATGTGACAAGCCATCAGTTGACCCGACAGTAGTTTGGAAATTGTTTGATGAGTTCGAATTTACGTGTCCATCCATAATATTGTAATGTGCTACCTCCGTTGGAAGGTAATGCAAGGTCGAAAGGCTGATATCGAACCGATGAGTGGCGAGTGTCTGACTGCGGAGGTAGTCCTCCAAGGGTCAATCATCACGCCACCAGGCGAAACAATGAACTGAAAGGTCACATTTCTGGTAAACACATTCACAAGCTGAAATCGATAAAATATCCTTATGTTAAAGTTTTTCAATGGAAAAAAATGCTAAACTTATATTTAACCGAAAAAACTAGCTGTTTTGTATTTCAAAGCGGACTTTGAAACGACAACGCCTCATGGCGATAGACGAACCTACATTGTACTAAAGTTAAACTTTGTTCAGTCTCTTCATAAAACCAGCTGTGGTCATAGCGTCTCGTCGAAATGAGACGGCGCTGCGCAGAAAGTACGACAGACAGGGGAATGGATCAACGAGCGTAAAGTTGGCGTCATACTCATACTCATCCTCAGCCTCAGGGGTCACTCGAAAATGAGGATGATGATGACGCTACAGCGTCAGCTTCACCGGCGTCAGATCAGATTATTCATGCGTCTAATGGAATGATAAGGGAGCCGTCATTATTTATGGCCTGGGGGGGGGTCACTCAAAAAATCGAAAGCTACAAGGGGAGTTGCTCAAAAGTGGAGAACAAGAAAGGGGGGGGGCTACTCAATTTTGTTGACATGTATTGAAGCATTTAGTGGAGTTACGAATTAATACAACAATAATAGTAAAGATATGTATATTCATACCCGGTATTTGTGTACACACACACACACACACACACACACATAATATATATATATATATATATATATATATATATATATATATATATATATATATATATATATATATATATATATATATATATATACTATGTGTTTCACGTTATTGTGATCTTCAGACGAGAATGATCAGCTATTCAACGTGGCAAGCCTTATGTTAGAGGCTAGTACTGAGTACATTTTTCAGTATTTCCTGATTAAAGATTGATATACTTGCCTGATCATTAATGAGAAACGTCTGCTTTCTATATTCTACATTGTATAGGTTACCGATAGGGGAAAATGTGTAAAGCAAGCTTTTTCTGATGCTATGAAGTTTAAAGCCAGTTGAATGCCTTGACAACAAACCCATCTTTTATTGCAGGAAAATAATAATAAATAATAAATGTGAATAAATGTATGTCTGTCGCTATCTTTTTGGTTTCAAAAAATATAGTTGAAATCAGTGAACTGAAATGTAAGTTTTGGAATACTGGCTCAGATTTATTTTCCTTTGAGTTTTTTATTCGAAAAAAATACTCCCCAAGTGCCACCAAATAACACCATTTTAATCTCTATTTTTCAAAAGCTCCAATGGCAGGAGGGGGGACATCCCCCTCCTGACCTCCCCCCGCGACCGATTATGCGGTCTCTTGTGGTACTTTTGCACCACATCTTCCCCCTCTTGAAAAAAAATCCTCCAGAATAACTGCATGTCACCAGAGCACTGGATACAGACCTGTACATCAGCCCCTGCCACAGCAATTGGAACCTCCTTCCGACAAAGACCTATACCACAGGGTTTAATCAGGGTGTGTACAGGGCCTGTCGCAGCAGCAATCCATTTTACTATATAGATATTTAACTTTCCCAATTTTTTATTGGGGGGGAGGGGGGGGTCACTCAAATTTTCTGTAGCAGAGAGGGGGGTTACTCAAACACGTCATGGTTGGCAGGGGGGGGTTACTCGAAATTTTGGAGTTTCAAAAGCAATTCCTCCGACCCCCCCAGGCAGTAAATAATGATGGCTCCCTAAGTGTAAACAAAGGGGCCAAAGTCCCTGAAGCTACTATAGACATGGATACAAAATTAAGTATTTCCTGACTGTATGAAACTATCTCACTTAGTATAAGGTCATCCTAGGGACCTGTAAACCAAATATTAAAACTGTCTGACCAGCGGTTTTGAAAAAACAAGCAACTCAACAGTTGACAGAGTTCTGCTGTGTTATGTAGAGAATAACGTTTTGTGACACATGTATTGATGAAGAAGGTGGATATCTTTGATAGCTCATTTCAGGATGGCCTGACCGAAAATGGAAAAAAAAATTCCATAAAAATACAGATTTGCATATTTCATCACAATTTGAACAAATCTAAGTTGGGTTATCCCTAGGGACCTGTATACCAAATAACAAAGCTGTCTGACCAGTGGTTATGAAGAAGATTTTTTACCAAAAACGCCTTTTTTGGTGCTAATTTGCATATTTTCAGCAATATCAAAAATTAATAAAAAAATTTTCTTAAAATCATAAATTTTATCCACACAACAAATATCAAATGAGTAAGTACTGCAGTTCTCAAGATATTTGAGTGGACGGACGCCTCACAAACAGACATACATACATACATACATACATACATACTGACTGTGCACGCCAGACGGATACCCATCCCAATAGCTTCGATAGACTATATTAGTCTATAGTAGCTAATAAACGAGAGTTAATTACATTCTAATTAAAGTAAACAAGACTTGCTTAAATCAATATTTTCGTCATAAAAAAACAGCATATCTGTCAGGTTATAAAGAATCTTAACCCTTTCACCCCTAGTTCCCTGTATACAGGTCCAACTTTACCATAGAAAACAATGGATTTGGGACAAACCATGGTGGTGAAAGGGTTAAGCTCGTTATCTTTTTATCAGTATTTTCATCCTATTAACCAAGCACATTTTAACTTTCAAATTAACATTGTAAGTAAGTTCTGTTGAATAAGTTGAGACTGTACGTACTCAGAGAAAGCACACTGAAGAGACAAATGTTTGAAACTTAAGAAGTTTAAGGTCATCAAAAGCATGATGTAACACTTTCATTGCACTGTTTACACAGATTGCATAATTGCTATAAATAGCACATGAGGAATCTTACAGCCCAGCTTTACCATAAAAACTGTATCACTTTGACCACTCTTTTAATTGACCACTCTATTTTTTTCCTCAAAAAGTAATTTTATTTTATCCTTACCAAGTCAACCATAAATGGAAATTAGAACTTTCTCTATCTCTATTTATTTGACCATCCTATCATGACAAACTATTTTGAGCAATTTCTTTTAGATAACATACAGGGCACAATAAATGACGGTTCAGAATATGTCAAAGTTGGGATTCAGGAAAGTTGCCTTTACATCTTTTAATCCTCCAAGATGGTAAGCATTTCACTATGAACTGTCAAAAAAAGTTGAACTTTCTGATAATTCGACACTAATTATTATTTTGGCTTTGATGATTTCCTAATTAAAGGGATATAGTCGTCGGAACTGCGCTCAAAGGTCGTATGGGACCCATACCACCCATGGCAACAATGTATCCAAGGCACAATGGTGATTGATGAAAGTTAAAACATATCTGTCATAATCTATCATCGTATAATTTAAATGTTGCAGCTATGATGATGAGGTGCATCTTGATATCGTGCACTAAATACATTGTTTGTAAACAAGAATCTCGCACAGGCGCAGTTCAGACGACTATATCCCTTTAATTCAATTATTTAAAATCATATTAATTATTTTTTTCTGGGTGAATTGATAGGGTTTATACAGTACAAGAATTACATACAAAGTAAGTCAAATTTTGATCAAAAATGACAAAAAAATTCCTTAAAAATACAGATTTTCATATTTCATCATGATTTGAACAAATCTAAGTTGGGTTATCCCTAGGGACCTGTATACCAAATAACAAAGCTGTCTGACCAGCGGTTATGAAGAAGAAGATTTTTTACCAAAAACGCCTTTTTTGGCATTAATTTGCCTATTTTCAACAATATCAAAAAATTAAAAAAAGTTGTTTCTCAAAATCATATTTTTCATCTACACAAGAAATATCAAATCAGTAAGTACTGCGGTTCTCAAGATATTTGAGTGGACGGACGCCTCACAAACGGACATACATACATACATACATATATACATACATACATACAGACTGACGACGGACGCCGGACGGATACCCATCCCAATAGCTTCTATAGACTATAGTCTATAGTAGCTAAAAACGACTTTAAAAATGTGCTCCAAGTTTCACATCACTGTAACTGTTAATCAAAACACAATGGGGTTTGTATTTTATAATATTTAGTCACCTCTCCTCTTAATATCCGTTTCTCATTATGTAGTTACAACGCAACATTTTAGCCCTTAATTGCCGAAGTTATGCTACCCGATGACGGATAAATGATAAAGTTCACCCATAAATTGAAGAAAACAACAACTCCATTCTTTCTCAACTTTCTTTTTGAATCGTAAAACTGGTTCGCAGGTAATATTTTATCGTTAGAATATCTCATACAGACAAGTTTTTAGCTCCCACTAAGCCATATCAATCAATCAATAAATCTTTATTTACTCGACACATACTAACAGAGAGTATGGTATGGTACATCAAGATGTGTTACAAATGTAAGTGAACAATACAGAGGAAGAAAAACAACCGTTCATCTCTGTAATAGGAGAAACATGCACTAATTACATTCATTGGAGCTGCTTGAGCTCAGTGTAAACATGTGCTCTTTAAGAGAACAGTAAAAGTCTGAACGACAAATGAACAAAAGTTACCAGGACATTTTTCAGCCCGGAGCTGCTGGAGGGTTCAGCATACATTTGTATTCTTTAGAAGTACAGCTAGATCAAGAACATTTTGTTCCATTAACTTTTTGACAACTTCTTCTTTTTCTAAGAGACTATAACATTTACAAAAATCTGTACCACTAATTGTCCCAATAAAATTCTTTCTGAAGTATGATTTTTACATGAAAATAATAAATGAAACTCATCATCAATTTCATTATAATCACATCTCTGACAGATTCTTTCACTCAAAGGTAATCTAGGTTTACTTTTTCTTCCCATTTCAATACGCAAGTTATGGTCACTCAATCTGAATTTGGACAAATGTTTAGGGAGTGTAAAGTCAGACAAGCAATCTGAGTAATTTTCGAAGACAAACTCAGTTTTGAAAATTCTATATGTACGTAATTTGTTACCATTTCCATTTTTTCTTACATCATCAAACAGATTTCTCCTCCATGAACCCAAATATTCACTTGTAAGATTTTCTTTTATTTTCTTCTTCAGTTGACAATATGATTTCACTCCCAATGAACTGAAAACATGCATATGATTACAATCCCCCAAATTGCGATTAATAAATTTCACCCAAGGAGATTGAATTTTTCTGTTTTCTGTGAGTGCCTTTTTAAGAATGTGATTTGAAGGCAAACTGTTCAGTCTACACCAATATCTTATAACAGACATATAAAGTGAGATCTTTAATGGTAGTCTACCCAACTCAGCTATAATGCCTTCCAAAGGAGTACGTTTACTGACTCCTAGAATAAATCTGTAAAACGACATACAAAGACTTTCAAGACAATTATCAGTACTAGTGATTTCTGTTGCCCAAATTTCAGAAGCATATGAAAGAATTGGAACAATCAATGTGTCAAAAAGTTTTAAGCAAAGTCTAGGATTTAACATTCTTTCACATAAAATTGACCTCTTTATGCTGAATAAAGCTTTCATTGCTTTGTTTTTAAGATTATTCTGGTTTTGTTTGAATTTGGTGTAAGAAGAACACCAACATATGTAAAATGTTTCACTGTTTCAATCAAATTGTTTTCAAAATAAAATTGCACATTGTTTATGAAATGATTACTCTTGTTAAATACCATTGTTTTTGTCTTATCTACATTAACTGTGAGACCCCATAATTTACTATAAGAAAGTAACTTATTCAGACAATTTTGTAAACCTTCTGCAGATTTTGACATAAGTATTAAGTCATCAGCATACAAAATACAACTCATTTTATGGTCTCCAATATCTATTTGGAAATCAGACATATCGCCAAAAATACCTGGGAGATCATTCAGAAAAATATTGAATAAAGTTGGTGAAAGGTTACAACCTTGTTTAACACCACACGTAGAAAGAAACCCATCAGAAATACCTTTTGGTAGTTTTATTTTGTACTGAGTGTTATCATACATAGATTTTACAACATCATAGAAACCACCAGTTATTCCCAATCTCTGCATTTTAAGAAATAATCCTTTTCTCCAAACAGAATCAAAAGCTTTTCTAAAGTCTACAAAAGCTATACATAAAGCTTGTTTGAGCTTGAGTTTTTCAAACTTTTAGTAGAAAACATTTTATCAATTACAGTCTTTAACAAAAATACACAGTCTGAAGTACGTCTATTCTTTCTAAAACCAAATTGATAAGGTGAGAAAAGATCATTGACCTCTAGATACTTAAAGAGACGCTTGTTCAATACCGATGTGAAAAGTTTTGATAAACAACTTGAAAGTGTGATTGCTCTGTAATTGTTTGGATCACATTTGTCCCCTGATTTGTGAAGTGGAACTAACAATGTTGATTTCCAGAATGCAGGAAATTTACCACTATCCAGTATATGATTAAACCATATGTATATATGGCAATGGAAGCTATTCTTAAAGGCTAGGGAAATGTCTGTATGTCTGTATGTCTGTCCGTCAACATAAAAAACTCCAAAGCCGCTGTACATTTCAGCTTGATATTTGGTGTGTACATGGATGATGGGCTGTAGATGAGATTTTGTTCAAATGAAGTTGTCATTGCCAAAAATATGCAAATTAAGTGAAAAAATGTAAAAACAGTCAAAATTGAAAAAACTAAATAACCACTGAGCAGATTACATGAAAAATTAGCATGTAAGTACTTTGGGCTGACATGAAATGATTGTGCACATCTTGGGTCAGTATCTTGGACTTGCTATTTTTCATGAATTTTTTTGTAATTTTCTCCCATTTTTGGTCAAAAAATCTTCTTCTCGAAACCACAAGTCCGATTGATTTGAAACTTGGTATGGAAGTGCATAGGAGTGACCTTTCCCAAATTTGGGCAAATCTTGGTGAAATTTGCATATTTTTAGTTTACACGTTCATAGACTCCCATGTATAAGACAGATCTCCATAGACTCCCATGTATAAGGCCACGAAAAATAGAAATTTAGTTTCTCATCATATTCATATTGCATATGAATTGCATATGAATATTGAAAGTCATTACACATTTTTACTTCATCCAAATCCTAATTTGCATATTTAATGACCTTTTGAAATTAAGGATATATATTTGAAGTTCCATGACCAAAATTGATGAAACTTGCTATGTACATTAAAGATACTGTGATAGAACATTATTAAATGTCATTAAGCATTTTTACATTAATTTCATGTAAATTTAATTTAATTTGTGTATTTAATGAACTTTCCTTATTAGGGATATATACTTGGATTTATTTGATCACAGTTGGTATAACATGCTATGTACATTGATGATTATACTTTACTTTACTTTACTTTACTTTATTGCTCAACAACACACTCAAGGAGTGCGGTAAGGCAAAAATTACAAAACTCAGGAAACACTGGATGAAGCTGCTGCTGGGGGAGGAACTAACGTACAAGAAATAAATTTGGCAAGAGGTAGTTTGTTTTCGTGAGTAAAGATATACATGAACTTTTCTCTATCATTCAAATCAAGAAAGCCAGGATTATACAAACTAGTGGATGAAAATAGACTATCTCGATAAGCTCTGTATTTTGGACATTCTATCACAAAGTGAAATTCATCCTCAACTAAAGACTTACAATGCTTGCAGAATCTTTCATTTGCAGGAACTTTTGGAATTGACCTTCTACCCAGTTCTATTTGTAGGTTGTGATCCGAAATTCTTAGTTTTGTCAGCCACCTCCTATAGGTAAGTATCTAGCAAGTAACTTTCAAATTCAAATTTTGTCTTAAATAGTCTGTAAGTTTGGAGCTTATTCCTCTGCATTCCACACTTCCTTGTATCATTATGAATGTTTCTCAACCATGTTTGATCATAAGTTTCACATAAACTATCATATACGTTATTAACTGTGGAATTGATATTGCAAACACAAGACCATATATCACTCCCACTGTAAGAGTTCAAAATGCTTTGTATATAATTAGACCAATCTGAATTCAACCTGGATGTATAAGCAGATCTCAGTAAGATGTCATCTGACAAAACTAATCTATGCCAGTATTTGAGCATGTGCTTTATCACCATAAAGTGAATTGGATATCTACCCAGCTCTCCAACAACACCATCAGACGGTGCATGTTTAGAGACTCCTAGGATAAATCTATAAAAAGATATACTAACATCATTGAGAAAGTTACACTTGTCATTAATTTCATGTCCCCATATTTCACAGCCATATGTCATAATAGGAACAATTAAACTATCAAAGAGTGATAATGCAACTTTTACAGAAAGTGAACCATTCTGAAGGCCCTTACGAAGGCTGAAAAGAGCTTTCAATATTGCCTTCAATTTAAGATTATGAAAATTACCTTTGAATCTACCATTTGGGGTAATGACAAAACCAAGGTAACAGTACTCTTTCACTAAGTCAAGAGTCACTCCATTGTAAGTGAGTGTATATAACTCCTTTTACAAGATGATTACTTTTGTTAAACACAATAACTTTCGTTTTCTTTATGTTAATAGACAATTTCCATTCACGACAAAAACTATGAAGTTTATCTAAGCAGCTTTGTAAGCCTGTTTCAGATTCTGAAATCAATAAAAGATCATCAGCATACATTAGACAATTGATAAGGAGTTTACCAAGTTTGATAGGACAGTCCTGACTGGAACCATATGTACTGGGAAGATCATTTATAAAAATATTAAACAAAGTTGGACTTAAGTTACACCCTTGCTTAACTCCTAAATTGGAGTCAAATTCTTCAGTAAAGCAGTTGTTACTTTTCACACAATACTTAATGTTGTCGTACATGGACTTAATTAAGCTATAAAAATTACCATTAATGCCATATTTCTGTAATTTCCAAAGTAAATCTGTACGCCAAACCCTGTCAAATGCTTTCTGAAAATCTACAAAACAACAATAAAGGTACCTACGACTGGGACTACAGCTTGACTGAGAAAATTTCGCATAGACATGTTGATCGATAGCAGAACGCAAAACAAGAAGATTATCTGCAGTTCTCCTCTTTGCTCTGAAACCAGACTAGGTTATACCAATATAGGAAGTCATTTCGCATTCAAGTTTTCATGTCAGCTAATTTATAGTTTGCATATATAATGAGCTTTCAAAGTTTGGAATATATAGTTTGAAGGACTTGACCAAAGGCAATTACACTTGCTATATAAAGTGGTGATACAATGACAGCAGTCAAAGAAATTAATTATTTCTATTTCAGCTAATTGCCTATTTTAATACTTAATGACCTATCGAGTTTAATCTGTGGTGAATATTGTTCATTATGTTGATCATTATACTTTCAATGAAGTTGCAAACATGTGGCAAAGGTTCAAATTTACAGATAACTGCAATATACGTGAAACATGTGAGCATTTACAGTTCATATCTGGTCCTTGAAGTGAGTTGATTAAGATCTACTTCTTATTTGAATTCTGCAGGTGAAACCTCAAATGACCTTTGGAATTTGACCTCTATAGCACTATTGGTATGAAAAGTCATATCTTTTGGCACAGTATGGTTATTTGCTCACGTGTTGACACACATGAGCATATGTCGCAGCGATGTCTGTCTGTCTGTCTGTCTGTGTGTCTGTCTGTCTGTCTGTGTACTCAATATCTCAAAAACGGGTGATCAGATCAGTATCAAATCTGGTACATAGATTCAGTTTGCAAATGGCAAGAACTGATTAGTTTTTGGTGGGTGTGGCTTGCTTACTTTTAGCTCATTTGCATAATTAATGATTTTAGAAAAAAACGATGTTTATTGACAACGACTGCAAACAATTTAATGAGATTTGCTACAAATGTTGATCACACCAAGATATATCAGCTTTGAAAGATATTAAGGGATGAAGTGAAAGATAATTACTAATTTGCATGTTTAATGAAATTTCCTAATTAGGAGTATATCTGAATTTACTCGATCAAAATTGACGAAACTTGGTACACATATTGAAGATACTATGATTTAACATTATTGAAAGTCATTAAGCATTTTTACTTCATCCAAATCCTAATTTGCATATTTAATGACCTTTTGAAATTAAGGATATATATTTGAAGTTACATGACCAAAATTGATGAAACTTGCTATGTACATTAAAGATACTATGATAGAACATTATTAAATGTCATTAAGAATTTTTACATCAGCCAATTCCTAATTTGCATATTTTATGAACTTTCCTAATTATAGGGGTATTTATCTGAATTGACGAGACCAAAGTTGATGAAACTGGCTATGTACACTAAATATACTATGATAGAACATAATTGAAAGTCATTAAGCATTTGCATATTTAATGAACTTTCATAATCAGGGATATTTATCTGCATTGACTACACCAAAGTTGACGAAACTTGCTATGTACATTAAAGATACTATGATACAACATTATTGAAAGTCATTAAGCATTTTTACTTCATCCAGCTCCTAATTTGCATATTTAAGGAACTCTTGAAATTAGGGATATATATTTGAATTTACATGACCAAAATTGATTAAACTTGCTATGTACATTAAAGATACCGGTACTAGGGTATTACGTAGGCTAACATTGAAAGGCATTTAAGCATTTTTGCTTCAGCCTATTCCTAATTTGTGTATTTAATTAACATTCCTAATTAGGGATATATACTTGGATTTATTTGATCAAAGTTGGCATAACATGCTATGTACATTGATGATTATACCAGGTTATACCAATATTGGAAGTCATTTCGCACTTAAGTTTTCATGTCAGCTAATTTATAGTTTGCATATATAATGAGCTTTCAAAGTTTGGAATATATAGTTTGAAGGACTTGACCAAAGGCAATTACACTTGCTATATAAAGTGGTGATGACAGCACTCAAAGAAATTAATTTTTTTTATTTAAGCTAATTACATATTTGAATACTTAATGACCTATAGAGTTAATCTGTGGTGAATATTATTCATTATGTTGATCATAACACTTTCAATGAAGTTGCAAACATGTGGCAAAGGTTCAAATTTACACATAACTGCAATATATAATGAAACACGTGAGCATTTACAGTTCATATCTGGTGAAGTCATGTGAACATCAATCAAACGTACAAGGTTCTTTGTACATGTATCAACACAAACACATCACTTATTAATTAATTTCTTTGCATAAATTATCTCCATTCTAATTAGCACCTGGCATCCCAGCTAGCCTGTATCTTAAAACCCAATGCATTGCAGGCTTTATCTAAGATGTCATTAAAATGCTTAGTGGCTGAGTTAATGTCAGATTTGTTATTACCAATATTAGTACTCAAAAATTCTGCAAAATCTTTTTGTAGCTCATCTGATGCTAATCTATCCGTGTAATTAAAAACAGATAACTTATCCCATTTCCATTTTTGGGGCATTTGTAACAAATTCACAGTATCTTTAACACTGCTTGGATTAAAATTTGTTAGTTTGAGAAGAGTAGAAATTTGACAGTGATCTGAGAAAATTGTGAAATTGTGTATTTTAAAATACTCAAAGTTATCGATGATGTCTGTTGTTGCAAGACCATAATCTACTGCACTGTTTCCATTCCAGTGGTAACATGTAAATTTTCCACAAATATCTCCAGGTAGTCTGCCATTCATAATTCTTGTATTTGTGGTTTTACATAAATCTATGAGGTTTCTACCATACTTATTTTCAATCTTATCCATATAGCAGCAATTAAGATGTGTATCAACAGAATATCCTGGTGGAACTGGTATATGATTTGAGAAATCATATATTGTCAATAAAATCTGGCAGTAATCCTACTCTGGCGTTAAAATCCCCTAAAATCATGACAGATCCAGAACAGCTATATTTTATGATCAACTGTTCTAAACGTTCGAAAAATGATTCAGACTTATGTTTGGAATTTTGTGGTGCATTGTAAACAAAGCAAATAAATATATCCTGTTGTAATCTGAAAAAAACTTTTGAAAGTTTGCACCACACGTACCATATCTTCCGCATCTGAATGAACCATTTTTACACCCTTCTTTATAGTATTTTTTACCAAAAGTGAAAGACCACCCCTCTGTTTTTTCTTTTTTCTGACAACAGAATAGTCATAGTATCCAGGAATGTTTGTTTACATTTCTAGACCAATGAAAACCTTGTGTTGCGTCCCCGTATTGCTGTACCACTGGATTAACAGGATGTTGAAAATACTGTCTTCTCCTGAAAAGGTTTCGGTTCACAACAAGGTTTGGAGCAAGCATATCCTTAATTAATATTCCTTACTAACAAAGCTGTACCCTGGTCATTTAAATGAACATTGTCATGCAAATGTGTTGCTGCATTGATATTGTTGTGATCCATAAACACTAAATTATTACGCATATCGCACATTTTATGCAGTTGTGTGTTTAAAGCATGGAATAATGAATTATTTTGTCTTGGAATGACTGATGAGATAAAAACTGTGGACTTTGGGAATTTATCTAATGTTACCTGAACCAACTCAGAATATTTGTTTACACATTCCTCTACAGGAATACCACTATCAATATAAGTACCAGCATGAATGACAATATTATTTATGTTGGAAGCTGACACAGATTGCATATAACTTGTGATTTGAGGAATATTACTTCCTCTAAGAGTTCTCACATGAGTATTCATGTACACCCTGGAAGGATTGATATCCTTCAGCATAGAGTCACCAACAATGAGTGAAGGATTGATATCTTCAGCAATAGAGTCACCAACAATGAGTGTCTGAGTCTTTCTTACAAACTTTACCCTGGGTGTTTTCAACAGTTGTTCTTCAGATGATTCATCTTCCCTTGCAAATGGATTCCTCTGCATTCATGAGTGGTGCGAAAGGGTTGGTTGATAGTTCCTGATATTTCCCTTTGTTGTGTCGAGGCTTCTCCTCTTTTTCCTTTATCAGCACTTTCATTCTGGCTTAAGAATTCTGTTTCAATTTTGAGCCTTGAGCAGTGAGTCGTTCATTTTTTGCATCTCTATAATGGTGTCCTGGAAATGTCTCTGTTGTTGCTGCTGGTTGTGTAGGATGGTATCCACCTTAATTTGAGATTGTTGCATCATTTCCTGTAATCCTTGGATAGACTTGTTAAGGTGATTAATTTTCTTATCCAGTTGCTTAATGTCATATCTCTGCAGTCAACACACTCACTTGCTTTCTGTGATGATTGCATGTTTTATCTCTGTGTACATTTGGTGATGTTTTTTCTGTCATCTTCAGAAGTTGTTGTATATGAGTGTTTTGCTGATTTAGATTTGATTCAAACGATCTTAACTTATTTGCAATGTCAGTGATGTTATGTCCATTTCTCATGAGTTCACAATACTTATGGTCAATTTGCTGAACAGTCTTGAACATGCCTGATAAGGGTTGCCAGATCCTGAGTATATTTATACTGTAGTTGGATCCTGCTTTTACTGATGATGGAGTATTTGTTTTCGTTACTTGTTGCCGTTTTGGAATATCTTAGATGGCGTGTTTTCTTTGTTGGACTTCTTCGGTGTAGAATTTTGCAGCTGTTGTTTTCTTCATATATTTGCTACTGTCTTGTGTGGTGACACGTGAATTGCCTGTTGATTTACTTTGTGTTGTGTGATCAGAAATGGTGTTGGTCAAATGATGTAATGACAAGGCAGGTATTGGACTATCAGAGCTCACTGATGATGGCTGAGTTGGTGATTCGGTTTGCTGTTCTGTGGTTGTGTCATTGCTCCATTGAATGATTGATGACATTTGATGAAGGAGTTCGAGAGATTAATGGCCCATAACACAGACAGACAGACAGACAGACAGACAGACATACATATTACAGACACACATACAGACTAAAAACGCCACCCTATGACAATGGCCCACTTAGGTGAGCTATGCCCACCGCGTGGGCCAAAAATTAGCTGAAAATATAAAAGCTACTCTCAGTTAGTCAAATCCGAAACCGAATCCGAAACTGAGTCCAACTTCAGCATCGGGAACCAGACTATCACCGCCCACCGCCGGGATTACGTTATACGATTGCGAGAGCCGACTTCCATGCCAGCGATCACTCGTGCGAGTCATGCTGCAAGACCCTTCTCGCTAGCTGCCTCACAAACACTCGATCGGAGTGAGTGTTTCGTGTACGTGAATAATATTTTACGTACACCATGGAGCTCCATGCATTCACTGCACCGACGTCGACAGCCCGAACGCACAGTCATGTCACCTTAGGTCTGCATGGCAGGGCTGTGTGTTACCGGCGTTACACGGCCTCCCAGGCCGTGTAACACCGGTAACACACAGCCCTGCCATGCAGAGCTAATGTCACCTGTGCTGTGGAACTGTGGAATGCTCCGCTCTGCGTGTATCATGTATATATGCGCCCCAAAGACGTACGTGTACATATAACTAGACGTCATGTGACTTCATGCTAATGATTTGTTGTCGAGAGACCAGCCTTCGCTATAACAACAGGTGCGCGGTACCGCGGTAGCCAAGCAGGTGAATCAAACGAACCTTCTTTAAAAAAGAAAATAGAGGGTGACTCGGGATATACATTTCTTAAGGTGAGTACTATTCGAATATGAATTACGGACTTACTTCTTCCCTCCGTAAGTTTTCGTTGTTGTTCAGCAATGTAGGAATTCCCGTGAACTTTGCATCGCGCTGGTAGTAGTAGAAGCATCTATTTTTTACATCCATGGTAGAAGTACTATGTGACTTGGAGTTGGACAGAGGATGTAAAAGAAAGATATCCATGTATATGGGAGTGCTTTTCATTTTACCTCCATGCTACTGACAACTTGCGAACGCTTCTGAGAGTCACAGAGCTCGTAATCAGCTTTTCACCTATTAAAATATGAATTTTTCCTTCGAAGAAAAGTCCATAGAGCGACCAGCACAGGACAGCAATGGCGAATGGTGAAACACTATTAGATAGTACCGGTATTACTATGAGTTTGTAGCACGAGTACTTTTAGGTGTATTACCGGTACCAAGCCCCTGTCCCGAGCTTACATAAATGTAACTCTGCATGGCAGGTCCGTGTGTTACCGGCGTTATACGGCCTCCCACCACATGTGATGGGAGGCCGTATAACGCCGGTAACACACAGCCCTGCCATGCAGACCATGCAGGGCTAACATAAATGTAACAATAGCATACGAGCAAGACGGGCCTACGCTACGGTGTAAAAAATCAACTACCTAAATATTACAACCATATAGTAGAATCACACAACAATTTGTTAAGTAAATCATATTTATTTAATTCAAGTGTAAAAAGTAACTGGTATCAAACAACTGAGTCACTTGTTAAACTGTCTGGTATTCTAGATTCTCCTTTAAAGCGCAGTGGTCGTCGCGCTGCGCATCCTCCTGAGGGGGTCCCCCTCTGTTGTAAACAAATCCAAGAACGCCGCACATGTTACGGCTTGATTGTAATGTTTGCGATATTGCCGTTTGTTAAAATGGCGGCTGATCTGTCACAAGCGTACCAACTAACCAAATGTAACACGCGATAAAAAATCAATTAATCTTAGTTGAATATCAGCTGAATATTGAACAATAATTGCACGCTGGATTGAGATCACATTTGCTCATGATTTTCTTGAATCAGTTGAATGGGGCTCGGCTACTGTTATCGCTCGAGCCATAGAGCTAGACGTACGCATGTACGCATGTATACGCCAACAGACTATCAACGACCGGGCTCTAGTTTTCGACATCGCTAGCAAGGACGAGAGCTTTCATTTCAAGAGGCCCGACAGGAGTACAAAGACAACAACCCAAACTACAGAAATCTACAGCTCGCAGAGCAATGCCCGCTGCGGCAAGAAGCATCTCTGCATCTGTTCCGTTTCGTGGTCTGTATGAACGTCCGTGTCAAACCGGGTATATGGCGCGCTACACTCGGCTGTGGAGAATCCAACTCAACTACAATGTTTACCCCGTTTGGGGGTGCAAACGAGAATTCCGAGTACAGGTATCAAGTCAAGCGAAGGACCTTTCATAGGTCTTCTTGTTATGTGGGGGTTATCTCACTTGAAAGAGGATTCAGACCTACCTGGCAATCAGGAGGTACAACAACGAAGTTTGCCCAGCACCGCTAGGCCTACACCAGCTAGCTGTTGGATCACTGCCATCACCGTGCACAGGACCGGGGCACAGGATCTCTCGATACGTCTATGCACGGTGTAGCCGTGCAATTTCCTGCCAAATGCCGCGAAAACCCGCTCGTTTTGTCTATTGTTTCCTGTCATTTTAGTATTTCTTACCACGTAATACTAGGAGAAGTAAGACATGGTGATCAACAGTTGGTTGTGGGCCAAGTCGTCGCGGGCCGGTACGTTGTGGGACCGGATTCTCTATATCCGTGTATACGTCAACGCGGTGACCGTCTCCTAACAACATCTCCCGTGTCCTGCTCTGGCTTGCCGATCATGGTCTTGAGTGTAACTTTTGTGTTAGGCATTGTGCTTGTTGCTGGTCTACATATATAGGCAATGTTGATCATTTTAGTTATGTATTTTCACTGTAATGTACATAGCATTGTGTACAACCAGCGTGATCGCGCGCGATCAAAGCTTTTTGTTCACTGTGTCTGCGTGCAGTAAACTCAGTGACATAATGTGCTGAGTGTAGTGTCCCAATGTTCGTTGCTCTACATGAGTTTATAGATAGAAATACACCACAGAAGTTCGTTTCCGATCTTAATATTTTACTATTGCATGATGTTGAGTCTTACAAAGGCCTTAACAAAGTGGGGGACTGCTCCCATCTCACTCCTATTGAAGTTGAGAAGACTTATGTTTACAAAAATTTATGTTTAACAACAAAAAAATCACGCACGCGCAGCGCGACGACCACTGCGCTTTAACCAAATTATCAGAATCTATATTGAACAAGTGTACATTGTAACATAAAAGACTTATTTATAACACAGTGGAAAAGTGACCTTAATAATGAAACAGATCAAACACTAAATCAAAAAATAAATTAAGGACATATAGATCATTCAAACAAAAGTTTGGTCAGGAAGAATACTTAATAAAATTACAAAACTATGAATTAAGAAATATAATGAGCAAATTTAGACTTGGTTCACACAATTTAAAAATAGAGACAGGTAGACATTCTAAAATCCCTGTGGAAAAAAAGAATTTGTCCCACTTGTATAGATCAGTTAGATGATGAGAAACACTTTATTATGTACTGTAAATTACACCAAAAAGACAGAGAGTGTTTATTTTACCATATCTCATCTAAGATTCTGAATTTCTCCTCAGTAGATGATATGATACAAAATTTATAGAAATTATTAGCAACAATATTTGTAGGGAGGCCAACTGAAATTTTGAAATGTTCAATCTGCATTTTAATTAATGTAGTTTTTTAGATTCAATGAGAGAAGCTAAACATTTTTTTAATTTTCGAAATTGGATGAACGGTTACAATTTTATAGCTTTTTAAATCATTCACTTTTACTCTTTCTGCAGAAAGACAATACATATAATAACAATGGGAACAATGGGACAAAAATGAAGGAGTTTTAGCTGAAATTTACAGTAAATTTGCTGTAACTTTGTTAATAAAACATCTTTTTGTACCAAATTTGGCATGGAGATAGATTTCAATGGCACACACAAATGTATCCTAAAATTACGCGATTACGATGGTGGCCATATTGGATTTATCCATGGCAACGGATGAACGACACTTAACGAGAAATGACAAAATGAAAATATTAAGCTCAAATGGCATAAGTGATATATCAAATTGAAGGTCTTTTTGAGCTGATGACACTTTTGAATAGCTCTACTGCATTAAAAGTACCTACAAAAAGTATTTTATCCAAATAAAGGCTTTCAAAACATCACCACTGGGGCCATGTGGAGTTTTAACATTATTTGGTAAAGGCTTCTTCAATTTTATCAGTTTCTGAACAATTTGAAACTTAGAATTTAATTTAAGGATTATTGGTTAAAAATATGTTCCAAAATTATTGATCATCTTTAAAATTCAGGAGTAAATTGAATGAGAAGTCGATGTTTGGAGGTGCTAAAAATTGCATACTTGTCATGGTAAAGTTATCAGCAACTAAGATGGTCTCATCATACCACCTGTCAGACATGCAAATTTCCTTTGTTACAAACATTTAAAAAAATCAATACCCTTTCTTTTGCCAACACAGATGCAACTTATTCCCGTAGTTTCCTTGAAAATATTGTGTATGGCTGTCAAAAATCTATGTCGACAAAATCACAAAATTGCTCTCTCCTCTGCGCAAAAGGGATTGATCTTCTCATTATTCACCGTGAGAAATTAGAGAATTATGATTATCAAAACTATGGTCCCAGAATTTTGATATATGGACCGAGCTGTTCTGTGTACAGAAGAAATTTGCTCCAGTTCAATGAGTGATACCGTGTGTACGGATCATGGAGAATTGTGGGTAGCCTCACTTACTGTGAAGCGTGGTCAATATCTCCGTCAATAAATACATGAGCTGTTCAAAATTGCTCATTTTTCTAGCAAAAATTCCAAAGAAATAATGATAAACTGCATACTAGAGGACGTTTCACTGAGAGTTGGTCGGGTTAGGTCTCGGAAAAATCGCTCTCAATTTTTTGTCTCGGATTTGGTCATATACACTGCCCTATGTTGGTGAAGAACCTTATATCGCGAGAAAGAGCGAGATCTGGGCTTTCAAATGAGTATTCGATGTAAGGGATGTTTTGATTGGCTCACTTTCAAAAATGCGTTTCAAAATCAGCGATGTAAATATTAGGTGCTGCCATGTTTCAGATTGCCGTTCCCGGTACCGTTTCTAGCTCAATTTTGCAGTTTATTCAAAAAGTAAGTACCGGTAGTTCATATAAAGAAATAAAAAACATATGAGAGATAGCTGCATTTTTAATTTTTAGCCTCATGTATTTTTTTCTACAATTTTCTTTCCCGTTATCGATGTTTTTCAATTTTGAACATGACTAAGTCACTGGTGATTGAGTGTCAATTCAGCACGTCCTGGGCGACCTGCTGGCCTCCCTAATATTTGCACAATCAAACTTGCACAGTACATAAAAATTGGTCTTTTGACAAGACACAAACCCCCCTAACTTGGATTTTTTTTCTTTTTCAAGTAAGATTTTCTTTTCTCTTCTTTGTTGTATGTTTTGATCTGTAACATTTTTTAATTCCTCAGGGAATTATTACGTGTTAA
Organism: Ptychodera flava; assembly: GCF_041260155.1. Lineage (NCBI taxonomy): Eukaryota > Metazoa > Hemichordata > Enteropneusta > Ptychoderidae > Ptychodera > Ptychodera flava. The sequence continues at coordinate 280,146 of NC_091928.1, forward strand.
TAAAGAATGATGATGAATGATGGTGTTGCCATGCCGGTAATTGCCCGAATTGAGCTAGGGAAGATACTTCAATAATTAAGGTATTTGGCAGTTTGTCAGTTTAAATTCTAAGTTTCAAATTGTTCAGAAATTTATAAAATTGAATAAGTCTTTGGCAAAAACTGTCTGAAAGTACAATTCAGGGGAATGGACCCAGGGTAGCCTCACTGTGAGTTGTACCTAGCTGCTTCAGAAGGTCACTGTATGCTGAATTCCATATACAGTCAGTCAACCAATCACGTACTGTATATGTAACAAGGGTCAAAGGTTACGTTGGTTCATTTTGTTCAGATCGCGATAAATATTCATAAAACGCCGTATAAGTATCAATATGATCTGAGAAATTGCCATCAGCTGTACCTTTCCCTCATCAACCCGTCATGTATTTCTCCATTTCAACCCAACTTAATCACTTCACCCACATCTCATGGCCGACGCATGCAATGTTCCCCGGCGAAGAAAAATTCATGACTTTTTGAACATTCATGAACTATTCATCGTAATTCATAAAAAATTCACCTGTCAGTTTATGTATTATTTTGGCTTGTACCACAAAACTCCTGTGCATGAACATTTGATGAACATTGATGAATAAGAAAATATGTGCATGAACCTTTGATGCACATTTTGTGAATTGCTCATCAGTACATTAAAAATTCATGAAACATCCATCTCATTATTGATGAATATTTCCAGACCTTTGATGAATTTAATAAGTTCATGGTTTATTCATGAAATTTCATTGTGAATTTTTCATGAACTTATTAAACTCATCAAAGGTCATGAGTGAAATTTGATGAATAAGTCATGAACTAGATGTGTTCATAAAAAATTCATCACACATAAAGATGAACTTATGATGATTTTTAATGAACTATCAAGTGCATGAAGCAAAAGTTTTATGAAATTTTGATGAATTCGATGTATTCTTGAAAATTCATAAATAACTCATGAAGTATAATGATGAATTTCTAATGAATGTTTAATGAATAACGAAGTGCATGAAACAAAAATTCATGAATATCTGGTGAACCTGTCAGTCTTGCAATTTATTGAACCATTGATGTCATTTTTGATGAACATTTTAAGACCTTTGATGAATTTTATAAGTTCATGAAAATATCACAATTAGATTTCATGAATAAATCACGGACTAGATGTGTTCATAAAAAATTCATCACACATAAAGATGAACCTTATAATGAATTTAAATGAACTATCAAGTGCATGAAGCAAAATTTTTATGAAATTTTGATGAATTCGATGTATTCATGAAAATTCATAAATAACTCATGAAGTATAATGATGAATTTCTAATGAATGTTGATGAATAATGAAGTGCATGAAACAACAAATTCATGAATATCTGGTGAACTTGCCAGTCTTGCAAGTTAAACCCTAAAATTTCTGTGAAAGTGTATGCAATTTTGAACACAACATACGTCTTGCCCTTATATCCTCATTGAAAACAAGCCACCACGGGTCATAGACTTTTGTTACTGCAAATTTCTACCTTTAAAATATCGACAGAAGAGATCATTTCTTTGTAGAAACAGAAATTGCTGTCATGCGTAAATGTCTGGTACAATTAAGCCCCCGGTGATGGAGATAAAGTTACTGCATGCCGGTCGTGTTTTACACCCATGGTCACAGCTACTGCCTTCATTGTATACATGTAAAATGTAGATCCCATAGCCCTGCGTGTTTCCGGCGGTTTATGGACACAGCAACGTAACGCAGGGCTATAGATATCACAGGCATTCGACTCAATGCTGGCAAAATGTCACTGACACAACCACAGGCCCACGGAATGTTTCGTAGATCGTCGTCGAATGGGAAGTGATTGACACTGTGAGGCCGAAGGCCAAACCTCGGAACCTCAGAATAAGGTATTCTTATACAGTACCGAAGTTCGGCCTTCGGCCTCACAGTGTCAGTCACTTCCCATTCGACGACGATCTACGAAATGTTCCATGAGCCTGTGGACGCAACCAGTACTTACAGTACTTTGTACTTACTGCATGGTTGCATCTGTCGCGACGGTTTGCTTGCAAAAAATCTATTTTTTACATCCATGCTTGCATTGAGTTGAATGCCCGTGGTGGATATAGCCTATAGTCAGCTCTATCACTAGCCCATTGAGGTGATTGTTTTTGTACTAAATGTTTTCAGCATGACAGCTATATTGCCGAGCATAGATGAGAGGGTTAGAATTACACTTCATCCTGAGCTGCCGTACAAAAATCGAGTACGGCTACTTTGCCAATATACCATCATCTCCAGCTTATGGTGTGTATATTTCACAACTTCTTAGATACAGTAGAGCATGCAATTCATATGAAGACTTTCGAGTTAGACACAGCCTATTAGCTCAAAAGTTAGTGAGGCAAGGGTTCTCAGAAAGTAGATTAGTGAAATCATTTAAGAAGTTCTACAGTAGATACGGAGATGTTGTATCAAAATATGACCTGTCTGTTACTCAAATGATGAGTGACAGCATACCAAATTTTGACTCACAAAAGTAATTTGGTGAATTCCCCAAATAACAATGGATTTGTCACTTTGGGTCAATCTTGACAGGTGCGGCTAGCTGGCAGGGTACGCTTACCCATTCCGGACACCTGGTGCCACCACTATTTTGTGGTTCAAGATGACCCCATTGCCTTTGTCATTTTCAATATGTTCCTTGGACCTGGTAACTTTCTTAGTTACCTTGAATGATAACGATTATTGGACCTGATCCATCACGGCTAGCCCAGCTGTTTACAACCAACATGTTTACTATCGGGTCACGTGATCACGCTCATAATAGAAAGTTCACTTCGCGCATTGATATCAATTCTTCATGCTCAAAGAATTTTATTCTCTTTTGAGTCTTTATATAAGAAATATAACCAGTTTTATTAGCTACTATAGACTATAGTCTATAGAAGCTATTGGGATGGGTATCCGTCCGGCGTCCGGCGTCAGTCTGTATGTATGTATGTATGTATGTATGTATGTATGTCCGTTTGTGAGGCGTCCGTCCACTCAAATATCTTGAGAACCGCAGTACTTACTGATTTGATATTTCTTGTGTAGATGAAAAATATGATTTTGAGAAACTTTTTTTTTTAATTTTTTGATAATGTTGAAAATAGGCAAATTAATGCCAAAAACGGCGTTTTTGGTAAAAAATCTTCTTCTTCATAACCGCTGGTCAGTCAGCTTTGTTATTCAGTATACAGGTCCCTAGGGACAACCAAACTTAGATTTGTTCAAATTGTGATGAAATATGCAAATCTGTATTTTTAAGGAATTTTTTTGTCATTTTTGGTCAAAATTTGACTTACATTGTATGTAATTCTTGTACTGTATAAACCCTATCAATTCACCCAGAAAAAATAATTAATATGATTTCAAATAATTGAATAATCATCAAAGCCAAAATAATTTTAGTGTAGAATTATCAGAAAGTTCAACTTTTTTGACAGTACATAGTGAAATGCTTACCATCTTAGAGGATTAAAACATGTAAAGGTAACTTTCCTGAATCCCAACTTTGACATATCTGAACCGTCATTTATTGTGCCCTGTATGTTATCTCAAAGAAATTGCTCGTAATAGTTTGTCATGATAGGGTGGTCAAATAAATAGAGATAGAGAAAGTTCTAATTTTCATGTATGGTTGACTTGCTGAGGATAAAATAAAATTACTTTTTGAGGAAAAAAATTAAGTGGTCAAAGTGATAGGGTTTTTATGGTAAAGCTTGGCTGTAAGATTCCTCATGTGCTATTTTATAGCAATTATGCAATCTGTGTAAACAGTGCCATGAAAGTGTTACATGACTCCATACAATGCTTTTGATGACCTTGAACTTCTTAAGTTTCAAACATTTGTCTCTTCAGTGTGCTTTCTCTGAGTACGTACAGTCTCAACTTATTCAACAGAACTTACTTACAATGTTAGTTTGAAAGTTAAAATGTGGTTGGTTAGGATGAAAATTTAAGATTATTTATAACCTGACAGATATGCTGTATTTTTATGACGTAAAGCTTGACCTTAGTGAGATAATTTCATATAGTTAGGAAATACTTAATTTTATATCTATGTCTATAGTAGCTTCAGGGACTTTGGCCCTATGTTTGATCTAATAAATTAAATTCTATGTCTAGTATGAAAACTAACGGTGTGAAGCAGATAGACAATCGACATTTCCAGCGTTGAAAAACAGGACTTTGTTATCAATCGCGTAATGATTTATAGATCGCCCTTCCATGGCGTCATAAGGCTTGAACGGCGCAAAGTACGATTTCTGTATCTGCCAGCCGGGTATTTATGACCAAAGGAGTTTCTTTAATATTTAGCGGATAGTTTTGTGGTCTTTCTGTGGAATCGCTCGCCAAATGACATCATGGTGTCGCAAAAATGTGTACACAGTACCAGGGACAAGACAGAGTTCAAAATTTGAGAACGTGAAAAAGCAGTAATATGCCGACTATATTTTCTGCGAAGTACGAGGTGTACATATCATGCATGGTGCAGTACAGCGAGACCGGAAACCTTCTAGTGTCTACAGTTTGGAGTTTTTCTCAAGGCGATGAATATACATGAAGACTGATGTATTGATAGAGATCGAACTTTATGCGGATCGGACTATTTTGTAAACTCTAAAACCATCCTACTTGGTCGATCGAACAGACATAGCATCGCTAGCAAGTGAAAGCCATGCACGTATATGTGCGATATACTGTACGCAGAGATGTATTGCCGTGAGTTGAAATTTAGTAATTCTACAGCAAAGTGTGTGCTGACTACAAACTTTACGTAGTGCATAGGTACGGTCAGATGTCTTTGATTAACAAGAGAACATTTTCTGTGATTGTTTCTCTGAGCATTTGCCGATGCACACAGTTTGAGTTGTGAAGACTTCATCAATTCATATACGAGTGTTTCTGTGGATACGAGCGGAAGTAAACAAAATTCAAAATGGCTGCGCACATGGTATTGCCATGGGTCTGCGGTGGATAATGTGTGTTGTCGCCGATTTCTACGCACGGACATTGTACCGGACTGACAATCGCGTTCATTGATGAACAAGATTCACATTGACAACATACGGTGTCTTCAATCGGAGTTCAAACCCACAAAATACGGTATCCTGAGCTGTATCCAGTCACCTAGCAGAGAAGCAACAGACAACCGCCCATCCAAATCCCCACTGTCAAGAGTTTAAAGTCACGTGTGAATTCTCCGTATTTCTGAGCTACGTGGTTGAGTCTGACGTACCTCATTGGTAATGTAATAATTTTTATAGAAAGTGTTGAGTATTTGGGAAGAGTTTAAAACCGAGTTATTTATACTGAAAGCAAGTTTAACTCCCTTTATTTGGAGATCGATCAGTACTGTAACAGTAATTGTTATCTTTGACTATGACGCTGAGACCAGACTTTGCGTCCACTCTTTGACAATTTATCAAGGATCAAACCTTTAATGTCAAATGCAATACTTAGTGAATATAACTGTATGATTGAGCTTGGAAAGCTCACTCCTCACTTCTCCTCCTTGCGCTGCACTCCTCCCTGCGGAGCCTGCTGTGTGTGCTGAAGGCTGGGACTCTACGGTGTCAAGACTGTGGTCCCACCTTTGAGCAGAGTGACTGAACTACGAGAGAAGCACTGGGTGTGCATACACTTGGCCAGTTGTACCTGAACAGAGACAATCTTGACATCCTACGGAATTACCGTACAGGGCTTGAATTGCAGGACCTCTGGTGCTAGGACAAACAACTTTGCACATGTGCTACGGGAAAGGACTTGGACGGGATCTGTGTTGAAGTTACCGGATCAAGGAATTGTATGCTCGACTGGAAAGTGAACACGGCAGACGGACGCTTACTTAACCCGGGCAACTGTAGAGCTCATAGACTGTACTACACATTACTCCCCTACCCCCTCTCTTATGCACAGGAGTCAGATAAGTTTTTCTTATTATTGTAACTTAATATTTCTTTTATATTTAATTAGAATAAATAGGAGAATTACTATATTTTTTGTGTGTGTCTGGATTCCTGTTGCATGGACGACAGCTGGTAACATCACAGGCTACCCAGACAGTATTAATAAGCTCATTATTGAGTTTTTCTCACTGTTTTCTCTATCAGTTCCTCTCCTTTTCTTCATCACAGTCCCCCTATGGATATAGGGACTGTGTCTTCATGCTCTGACTGATCGGAGTAAATAAAATAAACGGTTATATAATCTAACCTAGCCTCTTAACCCTTTATTCATTTTACATACATTACAAGGACGTTTATCTAGAGCTCATATACACACCTTGTAATTAATTAGTCAACACAACTAATTATGCTAATCCGTGGACTTATCAGGGATTTTACGGGTTGGTCAACATCGCGAAAGATAGGAATGGTTACTAAAACGGGAAGGTAAGAAGCTCTCCTGAAGTGTTTTCAGAAATTACTAAATTGCTGCCATTCATGACCATTAATCCAAACTTTACTGCAGCCAATGTATTTCGATGGCTGAGGGGAGCCAGCTACTCTAATTTCAAACGTGTATATGGTCGCGAACAGTGCAAACCCTACCAGTGCCTTGCGTGCAGTTCATGGCATGAGGAAGTCCGTAAAGCAGGAAGTCGGAAGTTGAAACCTTTGACCTTTACGTTGTTTATAAGTGGGCAAACTTGTAAACATATTTCCCAGGGACAAGTCTGATTTTGACTGGGGTCAAAGTTCGTGTGGTTAAGAGTTGTTCTCTCGGTGGTGTTGCTAAGGTTTTGTCAGTCATTTAGTTTAGCTGTGCGTTCTCGATAATTTTGCTGTATTTTTTCTCGAAACATGGGAAATTCGTTTAAGTTTTAAGAAACATTAATTTGTCTATGACAGGAATGTTCTAGATTGTTGTATCCTCGAATTAAATCGGCCGATTTTCTTTGATACAGTTATTTATGTGGTTTTGAGAAATCTTTAGGGCGGCGTCAGATAACAAGTGGAATGAGACAACATTTCGTTAATGTAAAGAAATCATATAGCAAGTACTTCTTGCGCTGGTGCAAACTCTACGAAATATTATGATATCAAAGGTGTTAGCAATGATACAAGGTTTCCTGTCTAAATTTGCTAAAATCATCAAGAATATCTAAAAAATACTACACGTAATTATGACTACATTTTGTATGTGTAGAGGTGTTGTTTGCCGTTCACGAACGTCTGTTCTACACGTACACGAAGTCTGGTTATCACGTGACAAAGACACTTCCCGAACTGATGATGGAACGTAATTACGTGCAACTAAACTTCTCTATAACGATATGTTACCGGCAGACATGGAGGTAATAGCGAGTGAATAGAAATGACGGTGACTGGTTTAAAAAATTCAAAGTGCTGGCAAAAATTCTCACTTGCTTCTTAACGTAGTGGCCGACATCATCGGTGATGTCAGTTTGTGTTCAGAAGTTGCGAGGTCACCGCTGACGTGACTTGAGTGACGGGCTGCCCTGAGCCTTGCCCATCGCTTGTACGCTAGAAAAAAGAACGGTCTGCAAGTAAACATGTCGGAAAAAAGCTTGAAAAACGGCGATAGTTTGGTAATTTTTGAGCGAATTTCTGGTCGTGGCAGGCCCCTAATAACCAAGCTGTTGATGCGTGTTGGCAATTGCAATTTGGGTGGAAACGTTTCAAAATATCGACGAACAAAGTTGCGACACGCGTGCTGTCGGGCAGAACATGGACGTTCCCATGGCTGTGGCTGAGATTAACTCTTTGACGCCGTAGAGTCATTCTAGTCATGAGCTTGGTTGCTACCGTATATCAGAAAACAACCGACTTTGACGTCAAAGGCCTGTTGCTGGTACGTAGTTTGAGACAGAAAAAAACGATATGTTACCGGCAGACATGGATTTAATAGCGAGTGCAGAGAAATGACGGTGACTGGTTTAAAATTCAAAGTGCTGGCAAAAATTCTCCAGTGCGTGCTGCTGCTAATGTGTCACCATTGTGCCTTGAATCACGACACGGTTTGTAAATTATACTTGGTATATACACTCCAAGAAAACGACGTTGACGACGTGAAACATGCATCTATATAATTTTGTTGAAAAGCTCATAAAATTGCCACTCCGGCGATCTTTTTCTGCTTGGTCGGTCGATACTTTCTGGGTGGCATTTGTTACATGCAGCAGGGCCATGTCTGCTTGGCTATGTGTGAATTTGGCGCTTGGCAACGAAAAGCATGCGCGTTTTCACTGCGTTCCTTTCGATCCAACTTCCCGTTTATTTTTGAATAATGAGCAGTGTTTGTTTGAGCATATCATGAATATATAAGCGTCCACTAGGTTTACGGACGTCCTCGGGACACGTTTCCCAAGATCTTCATACCTTCTCCTTTTTCACTTACATCTCTATCTTTGCAATGTTGACCAACTCTTGATAAGTCCACGGATTAGCATAATTAGTTGTGTTGACTAATTAATTACACGATGTGTATATGAGAGATAAACGTCCTTGTAATTGGTGTAAAATGAATAAAGGGTTTATAAGAGGCTAGGTTAGATTATATAACCGTTTATTTTATTTACTCCGATCATTCAGAGCATGAAGACACAGTCCCTATATCCATAGAGGGACTGTGATGAAGAAAAGGAGAGGAACTGATAGAGAAAACAGTGAGAAAAACTCAATGACAAGCTTATTTTATTCTGTCTGGGTAGCCTGTGGTAACATCGATCACATTAAGAGTTCTGTCTCCCCACTTACCCACGGCCAGTCGAAACCAAGGCCTTCCAAATCAATTAACTCATCCCGAAACAAATAAAATAAGATCATTACACACGATTTTCAGGTAATAACAGGCGGCCGTAATCGCTTTACAGCCGGCTTTTAACGAAACCCCTGCATCCACATCTCCATGGCCATGTATACAAACTGGTTTGGCTAGTCATTGTAAAGAGAGGACTATTATTGTTCAGAAACTTCTAAAAATGTTTGGAATATTAATCTTTTTCTTTCAGATTTAATGATGTCCGAATATCTCAACCCTCCCTTCAACTGCATTTTCAGTGGGAGTTCTTTTCTTGGATTCCTAAATATTGGTTCCGCACAGTGTCTATTAGATCATGGTAAAAGTGTTCTTCAGCAAGTTCAAGCCTATGGTGGAATGTCATCAGGGGCTTTAGTGGCTTCCATTATGGCAACAGTCCCTGACAAATTACAGTAAGGACCGAGTTTATATATTGTATGTATATACTTTGCAAAGTCGGCTTAATTGTGTCAAGCAAGGAAGCATGTCAAAAGGTGGGATAATGTTTAAGGTTTGACTTTTTTGCAACTTCGCAATTTATGATGTACTGGTATGTGGTTTGAATTATTGTAGCTATAATAAACCTCTTTCGAGACCCCTGCAGGGGTTTCATTAAAAGCTGGCCACCAGCCATATTGTCAGCTCAGTGTTCTCCCCAGAGCTATTATAGAGTGGTGGCCATCACTCTATAATTTTTGGTAAACAATAGAAACTCATTACCATAACAATTACATTTATTGTTATGTAAATTAGCCACCACTCTATCAGAAAATCCTTGGGAGATCACTGCAGCTGTAAGGCAATCATAGCCGCCTGTTATCACCTGAAACAGGAATGAATAGCTGGTAACAAATACCGTAATGTATATCTGCAAAAGTTAACAATAATCATTAGCCTTAATGCTGAATTACTTGTTTTCCACATTTTTGTGGGGTTTTCAGTGAAAATATTTCTTTCGGTGACTTACACTCGTCCATCGTGCACTGCCTCACCAAGTATACAAACATAGGAAGCACAAGGAACAGGTCTATACAACGTACAGGAGTGTAAAATTATCCCTATCCTCATTCTCTGGGATGAGTATGAGGATGATGCTATGGTGTCAGCTTCACTGGCACCAGATCCAATTATTCCTGACTGTGTCTAATGGAATGATAAATGATAAGTGAAAAAACGAATGTAAAAATATGCTCCAAATTTTATATCACATCATAATTTTTAGTAACCTGTCCATCTTAATATCTGTTTCTCACGATGTAGTTATAACACAACATTCTGAGCCCTAGTTTGAATGTTGTACTTTTATGTTGACTTTTCAGGCCTCCAGTCATAGGTACACAAGTTCATTGTTTTATATATTCTCTAAATAATTAGGGCTTTCCATACACTTTCATGGTGGCCATTTTTACATATTTCACACCACGGCTGCCCTTTTAGTCCCAACGGACACCGTTCAGGGGTACTTATAGGTTTGGTCATGTCCTTGCATCCGTGCGTACTTGCATGCGTCTGTGTGTCCATGCATCTGTGCGTCCGTGCATTCACGCAGATATCTCAGAGATGCCTGGAGCAATTTCACTTAAACTTGGTACAAGGATTACTTCATATGTTATACATATGCACGTTGATTTGTTTTGTGATACAATCCAATATGGCTGCTTTATTACAATTTTTTTCATGTACAGAGCCATATAACTCAGACATGTTTCAACTGATTTTATTGAAAGTTGGTACAAGGACATTTGACCTAAGTCATACATATGCACGTCAATTTGTTTCACGACATGATCCAATATGGCTGCATGGCGGCCTTTTTGTTACAATTTTTTCATGTCCTCAGGAAGGAGGTCATTTTCAAACAGGCGGTACCTCGTGCGGAGTCCGCGGTGTCCCTAGTACCCTGTCGGGATGTGATGTACGGTAAAGCAGTTAGCACCTTTCAATGAGTTCGCATGCATAAATTGATGCAAAGTCTGTGTACGCGAAATCACTGTCAAAGGATTCCGAGTCATTTAAGCAAACTTTCTACTGGATATCTACCAACAACATCCAGTGTAACAGGCCATCTAGTCTGGTAAAAACTGTGAAAGGGACCAGGCAACTCCATTCAGTACTGAGCACTGGAGAAGCGTATGTACTGAAGACACGACCATTAATTGTCATGCTATTGCAGCCAATGCATGTTGGGAAATGCAGATGAGTGTGATAATCAGGAGTTGGGTAGAGCCTTGGAGAAACCTGAAGCTGTTCCCCATAAAGAATGTTCATCAGGGTAAGCACTCAATCATACTTTAACACCATCTCCATATAAAGAACAAAGACTTGTGCATTATCAATGTGGTCTTTTATATGTGAATTCAATTGCACCAAATGGGTGAAAATTTAAATCGTCAACTTTAATACCTGTATACATTCCACGCGTGTACTTCAGTGTAAAGATGGGGTTCTGCATTGGAAAAATAACTTTATTTATATGTTGTGCTTTCACTTTCAGAAGTGAATCCTGAACCCAGTGTCATCCAGTCTAACGAGCCTAATGTCATCCAGTCTAACAAGCCTGGTGTCATCCAGTCTAGCGAGCCTAGTGTCATCCAGTCTAACGGGTCTAGTGTCATCCAGTCAAACGAGCCTAGTGTCATCCAGTCTAGCAAGCCTAGTGTCATCCAATCTAACGAGTCTAGTGTCATCCAGTCAAATGGGTGTAGTGTCATTCAGTCTAGCGAGCCTCGTATCATCCAGTCTAACGAGCCTAGTGTCATCCAGTCTAGCGAGCCTAGTGTCATCCAGTCTAACGAGCCTAAGTGTCATCCAGTCTAATGAGGATGAGTGTAAAACTACACAATCAGATGAAAGGTCAGTACTGTAGCTCAACTACAGGTCCTGTAACAATATGTTGATTGCAGTTGTGCTTAATGAAATTGTGGGCATTCTTTTTTTCCGCACAATGTAGACTTTGTTAAATGGAGTACAGACTTGATTTCTTTCTTTTTTTTGAAACACTCTCTGGTAATGTGTATAGATGCAGAGCATGCCACATCACATACAATTGTGCATATTTGCAGTTTTTGTTTTGTTTCTATAAAAGGACTTTGTAATTCCATAAACTAGAAATGTCATAAATGAAATATGATTATAACTGCACTCTAAAATATTTTAACCCTTTGCCGCTGGACGGCGTATAAATACGCCTTACTTCCGGTTCACGTTGCTGCCGGTAGACGTATATATACGTATAACGTACACTAGTAACCTTTAATCTTGCTTTTAGCGCCAATTGCCGCTATAGGGGGGTCTAGCTAATACCATTGGCTAGGGAATCACGTCACCTCCATAATGATACGCAGTTTCCTGATTGCCCGCTATCGTGTGTCACTGACCGTGGGAATTTCAAACTCGTTTTGGTGAAATTTATGAATGAACTGTTTAAAAATGGCGACTGGTGATGACGACATCGCTCTAGGACATAGAATTGCTGATATTTTTGAATCATCATCCGATTCTGAGACTGAATTTATGGGTTTCACGGAATCTGAATATGAGGATGACATTCCATTAGCTAGGTTGCCGCGATTACGGCGGGATTCCGATAATGAGGTAGGATCTGACTTTGAAATAGACACTCAAAGTGACGACGACTCGGCTGAGAATTATGACAGCAGTGAAGACTTACAATGGAGTCGCTCGATCGAAGAACATGACGATGTTAATTTCACGGAACCTTCTCGAATAAAGAAAGATTTTTCAGGTCAATTGGCAAAAGATGTCTTTGATTGTCTGTTCACCCCTGAGCTTATGGGCTGCATCGTTACTGAAACTAATCGTTAAGCCGAACAGAAACGTTGTGATCCGGGAAACTGGAAGTCAGAATGGACAAATATGACCGTAGATCAGCTTGAGGTCTTTCTCGGTCTTACGCTAGCGATGGGTTTTGTCGACAAGAAAGGTTCGTTCAGAGAATATTGGTCAGAATATTGGCTAACTAATACCTGAGCCTTCAGAAATCATATGCCACGCGATTTGTACTGTCAAATTTTACGACACATTCATTTTGTCGATAACGAAGCCATCCCAACCGACAGGAATGACCGTAGATACGATAAACTGCAGAAAATAAAACCGGTTATTGACAGCGTGTTGCCAAAGTTCCAGGAACTGTATTCGCCAGAAAGACAGCGTTCCCTCAATGAGAGTATGATTAAATTCAAGGGCAGATTATCGTTTAGACAATACATAAAAAATAAACCGACGAAGTGGGGCATCAAAGTTGTCAATGTAGCCGAGGCGATTTTGGGATAGGTTTTGAATTTGAAAGTATACCAAGGCAGAGAATTGCAGCAAACTACTGAGGAATCTGTGACAGACAGGGTAGTGATGAGTTTAATGCAGCCCTACTTTGATAAGGGATATGAGCTTTATTGCAATAACTACTATACTAGTCCAACTTTATTTGAAAACCTTCAGAGTAGGAAGATTTTAGCTTGCGGAACAGTAAGGCCGAATAGAAAGGGACTCCCGTCAGAAATGAAACCAGCTAGTGCAGATGTCAAACGTCTAAGTCGCGGACAGTTTGTTCACTGGCAAAAAGGGAAACTAACAGCAGTAGCTTGGAAAGATGCTAGGATAGTCAATGTTCTTACAACTCTGCCCGTCACTGGAGGTAGTAACCCTGTTCTGAGAGCAGTCAAAGTTCATGGCAGGTGGGAGCATCAGGAAGTGCAACGTCCTATACTTGTTGAGAGATACAACAAGTATATGGGAGGTGTTGACCTAGCTGATCAGCGTCTGTCATCGTACAAACGTCACATGAAAGGGCTGACATGGTACTTGCAGATATTTTGGTACATACTTGAAGTGTGTGTCATCAACTCATACATTCTGTTCAAGAAAGCAAATCCGAATAAGCCCCGAACCCTTCGAGTCTTCTGTGGCCAGCTTTGTGAACAGCTAATTGCTGGGCGATCATTTGTGAAGAGACCAGGCAGGAAGTCACTTAATCAGAATACTGATGTCAGGTTAGATCGTAAACTCCAACATGCTCCAGCATTAGTGGAAACTCAGTCAAAATGTCAGGTTCATAAGCAGAGGAAAGATACTAAATACATGTGTGGGGTGTGTAAAGTAAGAATGTGCCCTGTTCCATGCTTTCCATCCATGGCCAGAAGTCGGGATTTTTTCATTTTAGACATTTTTACATTTTAGTAGTGCATGTTTGACATGTTAGATCGGAACTAACGTGACCAAAAAAGCCAAACTTGCAAACCTATCGTGTATCGTGCAGACCAACATATCCGCACATATCGTTTCTAAAATGTCTAACGTGTATGTTAGGTCGGAACTAACGTGCCTAAAATGCCAAACGTGCAAACCTATCGTGTATCGTGCAGACCTAAGTCTAACATGTATAGCATTTTAGGGCGTACAAATAAGTCCTATTCTATCATGCCAATCGTGCAAACCTATCGTGTATTGTGCACGCCAAACATGGATGCACCTATCGTGCCTAAGTGTCTAACGTGTATATCATGACTACGACTGTGGTACCATTCGACTTATCTGGACATACACGTTAGACATTTTAGACACGTTAGGTCCGTACACGTTGGTTCAGCACGTTACACGATAAGTTTGCACTATTGGCATGATAGATTTTGACTGGTGGACAACCTAAAATGACATACACGTTAGACATTTTAGACACGTTAGCTCCGTAAATCTTAGGTCGGCACGTTATACGATATGTCTCAAGATTCACGTGATGGCCTACAAACACGGTAAGGTGTAAGGTCTAACTCTATCATGCCAATCGTGCAAACCTATCTTGTATCGTGCAGACCTAACGTGTACGCACCTAACGTGTCTAAAATGTCTAACGTGCATGTCATTTTAGGTTCTCCACATGAGTCAAAATCTATCATGCCAATCAAGCAAACCTATCGTGTAACGTGCAAACCTAACGTGTCTATAATGTCTAAAGTGCATGTCATTTTAGGTTCTCCACATGAGTCAAAATCTATCATGCCAATCGCGCAAACCTATAGTGTAATGTGCCGACCTAACGTGTACGCACCTAACGTGTCTAAAATGTCTAACGTGCATGTCATTTTAGGTTCTCAACATTAGTCAAAATCTATCATGCCAATCGTGCAAACCTATCTTGTATCGTGCAGACCTAACGTGTACGGACCTAACGTGTCTAAAATGTCTAACGTGCATATCATTTTAGGTTCTCGACATGGGTCAAAATCTATCATGCCAATCATGCAAACTTATCGTGTATCGTGCAAACCTAATGTGTACGGACCTAACGTGTCTAAAATGTCTAACGTGTATATCATGACTGTACCAGTCATGATATACACGTTAGACATTTTAGACACGTTAGATCCGTACTCGTTAGGTATGCACGATACACGATAGGTTTGCATGATTGCCATGATAGATTTTGACTGGTGGAAAAGCTAAAATGACATACACGTTAGACATTTTAGACACGTTAGCTCCGTAAATCTTAGGTCGGCACGTTATACGATATGTCTCAAGATTCACGTGATGGCCTACAAACACGGTAAGGTCTAACTCTATCATGCCATCGTGCAAACCTATCTTGTATCGTGCAGACCTAACTGGTACGAACCTAACGTGTCTAAAATGTCAAACATTCATGTCATTTTAGGTTCTCCACATGAGTCAAAATCTATCATGCCAATCGTGCAAACCTATCGTGTATCGTGCAAACCTAACGTGTACGGACCTAACGTGTCTAAAATGTCTAACGTGCCATGTCATTTTAGGTTCTCCACATGAGTCAAAATCTATGATGCCAATCGTGCAAACCTATGGTGTATCGTGCAAACCTAACTTGTACGGACCTAACGTGTCTAAAATGTCTAACGTGCATGTCATTTTAGGTTCTCCACATGAGTCAAAATCTATCATGCCAATCGTGCAAACTTATCGTGTATCGTGCAAACCTAACGTGTACGGACCTAACGTGTCTAAAATGTCTAACGTGCATGTCATTTTAGGTTCTCCACATGAGTCAAAATCTATCATGCCAATCGTGCAAACCTATCGTGTAACGTGCAAACCTAACGTGTCTATAATGTCTAAAGTGCATGTCATTTTAGGTTCTCCACATGAGTCAAAATCTATCATGCCAATCGTGCAAACCTATCGTGTAACGTGCCGACCTAACGTGTACGCACCTAACGTGTCTAAAATGTCTAACGTGCATGTCATTTTAGGTTCTCAACATGAGTCAAAATCTATCATGCCAATCGTGCAAACCTATCTTGTATCGTGCAGACCTAACGTGTACGGACCTAACGTGTCTAAAATGTCTAACGTGCATGTCATTTTAGGTTCTCGACATGGGTCAAAATCTATCATGCCAATCGTGCAAACTTATCGTGTATCGTGCAAACCTAATGTGTACGGACCTAACGTGTCTAAAATGTCTAACGTGTATATCATGACTGTACCATTCAACTTATCTGGAGACCCTAAAATGACATACACGTTAGACATTTTAGACACGTTAGATCCGTACTCTTTAGGTATGCACGATACATGATAGGTTTGCATGATTGCCATGATAGATTTTGACTGGTGGAAAACCTAAAATGACATACACGTTAGACATTTTAGACACGTTAGCTCCGTAAATCTTAGGTCGGCACGTTATACGATATGTCTCAAGATTCACGTGATGGCCTACAAACACGGTAAGGTCTAACTCTATCATGCCAATCGTGCAAACCTATCTTGTATCGTGCAGACCTAACGTGTACGAACCTAACGTGTCTAAAATGTCAAACGTGCATGTCATTTTAGGTTCTCCACATGAGTCAAAATCTATCATGCCAATTGTGCAAACCTATCGTGTATCGTGCAAACCTAACGTGTACGGACCTAACGTGTCTAAAATGTCTAACGTGCATGTCATTTTAGGTTCTCCACATGAGTCAAAATCTATCATGCCAATCGTGCAAACCTATCGTGTATCGTGCAAACCTAACGTGTACGGACCTAACGTGTCTAAAATGTCTAACGTGCATGTCATTTTAGGTTCTCCACATGAGTCAAAATCTATCATGCCAATCGTGCAAACCTATCGTGTATCGTGCAAACCTAACGTGTACGGACCTAACGTGTCTAAAATGTCTAACGTGTATGTCATTTTAGGTTTTCAACATCGGTCAAAATCTACCATGCCAATCATGCAAACCTATCGTGTATCGTGCAAACCTAACGTGTACGGACCTAACGTGTCTAAAATGTCTAACGTGTATGTCATTTTAGGTTTTCAACATCGGTCAAAATCTACCATGCCAATCATGCTAACCTATCGTGTATCGTGCAAACCTAACGTGTACGGACCTAACGTGTCTAAAATGTCTAACGTGCAGACTTTTACAGTGTTTAGTCATGCACGTTTGCCTTACACGTTTGGGTTCTATAATGTACAATGGCATACAACTCCCCTAGCACGATAGCTTCAACAATGTGAAACGTGCATTTTTACCAACTACTGGCCATAGCTCATTTCATCACTATCACTACATGCAGGATTATAGCTTTGATGACCTGAAATGTGCAGGCAGGGATTTAGCGAGGAAAAGGAAAAAGCATTAGAATAGATAGAATAGGCAGTATAGATATATAACACAAAGAAATCAGACTTTTGGTGAGTAAATAACCATTTTATTTCTGGCAAATGTCTTCTTTCAACAGGAATCTAGGTATGTAGCCAATGATTGATGTCCTAATTTGCATAACAAGTGACTAATTTGCATATGGAAAGAATTGATACATTTTCTAGTTCATGTTCAACTAACATCACCTGTAGGGGTAGGCATTGTAGTCATTAAAACAAAGTTATAATCAATTTATTAAATCAATGTCATATTTATGTTGTAAATGCAAATTAATTCAGTCCCTAGGGGGTCTTTAACCTCTAAGTCTATGGGGGAAGGAAAGGGTTAAATATGTACTCTCTATTTCTTTTGCAGGTGTAAATTACATGTTTGTGACTGTGTGCTGACCAATGTGTACAATACACGAGGCCGTCCACAAGTGTTTCTTGGACAGGTATGATTGAACTTGGTGGTTTATACAACTCAAATGTTACAAACTCAACAACAATCTGATTAAATTCATATGTAGAGAGTTACTCAGTCTTTTCATGTTTTATTCCTGTAATATTTACTAATGCTGTCCTAGTCTCTAGAGAGCTGAGGATAATAGCATAAATGTTAATGGAAAAGAAAGAGTATACCTCGAAATCTGATTCTAATCTTATTGCCTCAGAAATTCTTGTGTTGATTGCTGTTAAATATGCAGGAAAAAGGCAACTTTGCTTCATTGTGTCCAGATAATATCGTGGTGAATAGGCTATATGGGCCAATGGTTCTGGTCTCCATGATTATAGCAATGCCATAGCTACCCATAAATCTTCATAGATAAAATACTTTTGCAATGCAAATAATGTAAGCATCACTTAAATATTGACACTACTCAGTATAATTTTCTTGCAGATTGTTCAACAAGATGCTGCACTCTTCCAGGTAAAATATATGAAAAAAAGTTGGAAATGAAAGGTACATCTGGCCCACACAAGATGACGTACCGGTATCTTGGTTGCCCATGGAAGACATTATAAATACAGTCAATCATAAATTATTGACGCCGAGAGGACACTTCATTTTTAATGAAGATGAAATCAGAAGTAATTCATCATAATGCAATATTGTATGCCAAACATTTATGTTTAAGGTGGTTGGAAAGGCTATTTTTGCACCAATTCTTTTCTCAGAGTTAATGTCAAATTTCAAGTGTTAGAATCAAGATATTTAGTTCAAATTTTCAGGATAACTCCCTTAGTTAATATTTTCTCCAAAGAATATAAAAATTGTATATTTGCAGCCATGATTTTGAAATATGACACCAGGAAATATTAAAATTTAATTTTTCATATTTTTTTTACATATTTGAATTTAATAATAATTGGATAGTATTAATGTTACCAAATTAGTTATAAATATGTTGACACTATTTATTGTAAAATTTGTACGGCAGGATTTGTAAATAAAATTTGTTTTTATGATTTTACATCGGTTTATATATCAAAATATTATTAAAAATTCTTTCAAATTTCAAAATGTGATTTTTCAAAAAGTACTTCAAATACAGGAAAATTGTGCCGTACAAATCTTATCTGTAACCTTGTTAATAGGCTGTAAAAATTCCATGTCCATATCTTATTTTAAAATTGGATTAAATTGGTATACAATTATGTAGGAAAACTGTTATTCTGTCAAAAATGTTGAAAACAAGCCATATTTGCACCCCTCTTTTGAAGTCATAGAGCAGTTTTTTATCACAACTGGAAGTTATCACAACTGGAAGTTGTGATGTAGGGGTAGTTTCAACCGGTGTTAGATGTTGTCCATTTCCGTAAACGACAAAAAGTCAAAAACTGCTGAACAGACTGCGTTGATATTTGGTACCGATATTCAGACTGGTTCCAAGGTTCCGATTCAGAAAAATGGAGCCAAACGGAGCGGCGATTATATAGTTTTGGGAAATTTCTAACCCCCCTTTTTAACTAATTGATTTTAGGGGTCTTTCATATGTAGTTTTGGAATGTACACCAATCCTGCATTGTGGACTGTTTTATGAGTTGTGGAACAGAAATTAGGTTTTGATGAATGTTAGAAATATGCAGGATGGCTGATTCGAAGTATAAGAGATTTCTATGCTCTTTTGGGCATCAAAAGCAATAAAAAAAAACATATTTCATAGTTTAGATTCTCACTTTTGAGATAACCCTAGGCATTTGTTAAGTAAACATCCTTGAGTCAATATACAGACTTTGACATTCCAGAGATTAAGTATCCACACCTCACATGTTACAGTCTTTCACTACCATGGTATGGCCCAAACCCATTGTTATCAATGGTGAGTGTGGACCTGTCTACAGGAAATTGGGGTGAACAGGTTAGACAATGACGTTACAAGTTGTAGGTTAGTTATCAAGGTAGCACCAGCATAGAGTTCTGAGCATCTGTCCATGTGTTCTCACAGGAAATTACAGGGAAAAAAAATTATTTGAGAAGTTTCTCTCCTTTAAATAGAAGCTCATGGCACACTTGTTATATATTACAAAACAATGGGACACTGGAGGTCTCGAGACAGTATGTACGGTATGTGTGTATGTATGTATGTATGTATGTATGTACGTACGTACAGTATGTCTGTCAACATCAAAAACACACAAACCACTGCACGTTTCAGCTTGGTACTTGGTGTCTAAATGCATCCTGGGCTATAGATGGGATTTTGTTCAAATGAAGTCTGCATTTCCAGAATTATGCAAATGAGCTTACAAAATGTGAAATGGTCAAGAATTAATAACTCTAGAACCACTGTTTTGATTGCTTTGAAAATTTGTGCAAGTACCTTAGGTGAACCTTATACAGTTTTATGAATATTGTGAAGAAATCCGTAATTTTGTATTTTTGCTGAATATTTTGGTGATTTTTCTCATTTTCAGTAAAAATTCTTCTCTGAAACTGCCAGCCCAATCACTTTCAAATTTGGGTTGGATCTTTGCGCAGGTGTTACTCTTCTAATTTGTTGAAATTATGACAAAATTTGGAAAATTACTATTTTGGAGCAATTTTGTCATTTTTGGTCAAAAAATCTTAAACAGTATTTTCTTTTTAAAACCCCTGGACAGGCAGCTTTTATATCTGGTACACAGATGTACAGATATGACAATAGTTAGATATGTGGAAATTGTCCTGAAATATGCAAATTTGTATTTTTGAGACAATATTGTCATTTTTGGTCAAGAAAACTTGTTCTCAAAATAACTTGTTTGATAGCTTTGTAATTTGGTATAAAGTCCCGAGGGATGTTATTAGATGAATTTTCTGCTCAAAGTGATGTGAACCCCCCATATTTGTATAGTTCAGGTAATTTTCTCAGTTTGTGACTTTAAATGACCTACCGGGTACACCAACGCAGGATATACCGTATTATGAGACAGTTTCGAAGGCTGTGAACATAATTTTGTCATATTTGGTATCAATTTGTAGGAAACAAAGCTGAGGTAAATTTTTTCATTGCAGACTAATTTTTGCAACTACTCTATGTAAGACATAGAAGAACTGATGAGAAATTTGGATCCAGGATAATTCCAGATATTGTAATCACCGCCCACAGTGGAAGGCATTTCACTATCTGTAACTAACTTAAGTGCTGTTTACATTAGAATGATAACACTCATCCATTGTAATTAAAAACTACGCAAGGTTGTAAATATATTTCCTGTCATCTGGCGTTACGTAATACCAAGGGATGGAACATTTGATATTCAGGAGGGGGTAGGGTCTAGAAGATTGATGAGGTAGCATTACTTTTTTACCAGATCCCTTGTACATTTTTTTTACCACTCCCACCTTTTCTTTTTATCAAGCCTAATCTCTGTCTATTTTTTGTTGTTGACATTTGCTTATGCGTTTAGGATCTGCTTGTCCCATTGCTATAGAAGTCGATATGCATGTTTCCAAAGATGACCTCGAGTACCTACCTTTCAGACCTTATTTGCTTTTGTCATTCTTGTTTTTCCTGGTTTAAATATTTCTTGAATAGACCAATTCAAACTGAATGTGAGCACACTGTCCTTGACAGTGATTTTTGATTTTTTAATACTGTTCAGTGTTTATATATTGAATAAAATTTGCTTACAGTTAAAATCCATACTTGTCCCATATCACTTTTTCCCCAGCTGTCAGCTACAAATACCAGGTGGCTATTCTTTAATATTTGAAGTGCAGGCAAAATCAACAACTCCTGTATGTCAGTATGTAGAGCTAACCCATTCAAACTCCCATATGGGCAAGAGTATATGTGCCAGTGAAAACTCTTCTTATAGGTTTGAAATTGCATGTCTTTGAGTTTGTCTGTATGTATATGATATTATGTGTGGTGTGTACATGTACTGACAAACTCAAAACCCGCAGCACCTACCCATTCAGTATTTCATGTACAGGTGCACCCAGAGATAGAGTAGTTTCACAATGTGCCAGTTGTGATCAAGTGCCATTGGCGCTATTTTTTGGTTAATCTCACTTTTGACACCTCTTTGACACTCAAAGAATCTAAAAATGCATTTACAATAGCAGTCACTCACTCTGAATGCCAGCACCGCCTTGTCAAACTTTCCAGAAAAACAGCAAATAATGACTTTCCCTTTTCAAACATTTTATTAAAAGCTAGGGGACCTCTACCATAATTAATACACTAAGGACTCCCCAACTTCTTCTTATTTGGTCAGTTTTTCAGAAGTTTTAACAGGCTATAACTCTGCAATGCCTTTGTGCCCAAATGTCTAGTTTTTTTATTCCACAGAGAATGTTGACTACTTTTATATTTTAATAGTTTTGTTGAAATTTATAACTGACGCTCTAGCCTTTCCAACCAACTTAAGAACCATCTGACTTACCCAATAGATGCATCATATTGTCTAGGAACTGGTTCTTTTGACTTATTGAAAACTTGTTGACTGAACAAATTTATCTTTGAGTGAAGAAATTGCCTCAATTGTTTTTTTTTACATCATATAAGGCAATTTTAATGAGTTCAAGATTTTTTTCTGTATTTCTAAATGGATCGATGCATGCAGACAAGTTAATGTTAGAATTTAGCTTGGATTACTTACCGTTAGGCCGTCACACACTGACATAGCGTGCCAAAGAAAAGGTAAATACCAGTATGTATGTAAGTACGTACAGTGTGTCTGTCAACTTCAAAAGCTCATGAACTGCTGCTCTTTTAGCTCAGTATTTGGTCTGTGGATGCATCCTGGGCTTTAGATGGGATTTTGTTCAAATGAAGTTTGCAGTGCCCACATTATGCAAATGAGCTTAAAAAATGTGAAAATGGTCAAAAATGAATAACTGAAGAACCGCTGGTTTGATTGCTTTGAAAATTAGTATGCAAGTACCTTAGGTAGACCTTATACAGTTTTATGTATATCGTGAAGATATCGTGAATTTTGTATTTTTGCTGAATTTTTTTATTATTTTCCTCATTTTAAGTAAAAATTCTTCTTCTCTGAAACCGCAAGCCCAGTTTCTCTCAAATTTGGGTTGGATGTTTGCAATGGTATACCCTTCTAATTTCTTGAAATTATAAGAAAATTGGTTTTGGGGCAATTTTTGTCATTTTTGGTCAAAAAATCGTAAAATATATTTCTTTTCAAAGCCCCTGGACAGACAGTTTTAAATTTATATTTGGTGTACAGATGTTCAGAGATGAGAATAGGTAGATATATGGAAGTTTTCCTGAAATATACAAATTTGTATTTTTAAGACAATTTTGTCATTTTCGGTCAAGAAAACTTGTTTCTCAAAATTACTTGTCTGATAGCCTTGTAATTTAGTACAAAAGTCCTGAGGGATGTTATTAGATAAATTTTCTGCTCAAAGTGTTGGGAAGTCCCCAATTTTTCATAATTTAGGTAATTTTCTCAGTTTGTGACCTTTAATTAATGACCTAGGATATGTTATGAGAAAGTTTCAAAGGCTGTGAACATAATTTTGTCATATTTGGTATCAATTTGTGGTAAAATTTGATCCAGAAAACAAAACTGATGTAATTTTTAGCTCCCATAGCCATATGTATATATGGCAATGCAAGCTATTCTTATAGGTTAGGGAACTGTCTGTATGTATGTATGTCTGGATGTATGTATGTCTGTATGTCTGTCCGTCAACATCAAAAACTCCAAAACCGCTGCACATTTCATCTTGATATTTGGTATGTACATGGATGATGGACTGTAGATGAGATTTTGTTCAAATGAAGTTGTCATTGCCAAAAATATGCAAATTAAGTGAAAAAATGTAAAAACAGTCTAAATTGAAAAACTCAATAACCACTGAGCAGATTACATGAAAAATTAGCATGTAAGTACTTTGGGCTGACCTGAAATGATTGTGCACATCTTGGGTCAGTATCTTGGACTTGCTATTTTTCATGAATTTTTTTTGTAATTTTCTCCTATTTATGGTCAAAATATCTTCTTCTCTGAGACAACAAGTCCAATTGATTTGAAACTTGATATGGAAGTGCATAGAAGTGACCTTTCCCAAATTTGGGCAAATCGTGGTGAAATTCGCATATTTTTAGTTTACATGTCCATAGACTCCCATATATAAGGCAGATCTCAATAGACTCCCATGTATAAGGCCACGAAAAATAAAAATATAGTTTCACATCGTATTCATATTGCAAAAAGGATGCAGTGATACAGTTTTTAGTCCCCACGGATGAAGTCCAGTGGGCTTATAGATTGGGTCATGTCCGTCTGTGAGTCCATCCGTGAGTCCATCCGTTCACGCAGATATCTTGGATATTTTGACAAAATGTCATGCGACCTCGATGACCTTTGACCTCAAATATACATATTTGTCCATACTCAGTAACCACAAGTGCTACCACCCTTCATATATGGTATGATGGGACACCTTATGACACCACATATTGTACCTCATTAATTATGCGCATATCTAATTTTGAGCAAGCCAATAGAGCTAGAGGTCTGACTTTTGGTATATAGGGATAACTTAGCAACACTATTTTTTTGACAAAATGTCACGTGACCTCAGTGACCTTTGACCTCAAATATACATATTTGTCCATAACTCAGTAACCACAAGTGCTACACCCTTCATGTATGGTATGATGGGACACTTTATGACGCCACATATTGTACCTCATTAATTATGCAAATATCTAATATTGAGCGAGCCAATAGAGCTAGAGGTCTGATTTTTGGTATATAGGGATAACTTAGCAATACAATTTTTTTTTCACAAAATGTCACGTGACCTCTGTGACCTTTGACCTCAAATATACATATTTGTCCATAACTCAGTAACCGCAAGTGCTACACCCTTCATATTGGGTATGATTGGACACCTTATGACACCACATACTGTACCTCATTAATTATGCACATATCTAATTCTGAGCAAGCCAATAGAGCCGGATGTCTGATTTTTGGTATATAGGGATAACTACAGGAGAGAAATTTTTTGACCACATGTCATGTGACCTTGATGACCTTTGACCTAAAATATATGTTTATGTCAATAAATAAGTAACCACAAGTGCTATGTCCTTTGTATTTAGTAGGATGGGAGACCTTATGACAATACACGGTTTACTTTATTTTATTTTTTTATTTTATTTTATTTGATACACAGATCAACGGGCAAACCCACTAACAGATCTGCGAAACATAAAAGTCACACCATTACAAGACAAATGTACAACACAACCATAAAAGTAACATGTTACATTAAATTGAAAAAAACATACACGAATCAAAAAGGAGAACTGTTAAAATGACTAAATAAAATAGTTTTAAAACTACACAGCGTAGAAAAAATATCTATATTACATTTAAGAGAGATATCATTAAAAACAGACATGCATCTGGGCACTGTCGAGAATTTTCTGCAATTAGCAGTACACAAGCCTGGTTTAAAAAGGGGTTTCTTGCGTAAATTTCTACTGGGGGCATAAAAGCAGATTTGATTTAGAATATTTGGTATTTACCTCATTATTTAGAATACTTACCTCATTAATTATGCACACATCTAATTCTGGGCAAGCGAATAGAGCTAGAGGTCTGATTTTTTGGCATATAGGGATTAATTAGCAATATGATTTTTTTTTCAAAATGTCATGTGACCTCGCAAGGCGTGTGTGTAAGCGCACGCGGGGGGAGGCCAGGAGGGGGGTATCCCCCCTCCTGAAGCTGAAGCTTTTCTAAATTATTCATCTTCAATTGGTGGCCTGTGGTGGCACTTTTGAGGGCAAATTACTGTCAAGTTTATTATAACTGAAGTATAAAAAGTAACATGAAATTGAATCTTGTGAAATAAATTATGGAAGACAAACAGAAGTATTACAGAGTATATATGTTTATTGATTCACCAGGTTATTATTATTTGCCTACAAATTGTGTTGAATTACAACCTGCTTTAATAAAGATCATAATCTGAACCATAATCAGAATCACTGGAGAACTCATCTAAGCCCAAGGCTTGTATAGCAGTACCAGCTGACAATACCTCAATATTGTGCGATTCTCAGGCTGATGAAACAGTAGCTTCAGAAACTACATCTGCAAAAACTATTTCTTCAGATGTAGCTTTAGAAACTACACCAGCAGAAACTATTTCTTAAGAAACAACATCTGCAGAAAGTAATTCAATAATTGTAATACGTTCCCATTCAAAAACAGCTACCCCCCGGTAATTGTATAGAATTTAAAACAATCTTGTCCCCACTGCAAAACTGATGTCATAACGTCACGACAAAAAATTCCGATCTGCGTCTGGTTGATACTGCTGTAATTTTATTTTGTCTGTTTCAAGACCTCTCAGAGTTACCGGCTATGAATTTCCAGTGTGAAAATTTACAAAATTTATGTAATGGGGTAAATACGAGACCATTACCAGAGACAATTTGAGTAGACAATACGTCATAAAAACAATTACAATATTCAAGTTTATATCCGCAAATGAAATTGCGTGGCTTCGTTGTCCGTTGGCCTCTCAATCGACAAGATTGAGAGTATGTTGATTTATTTACGTAGTAAATCCTTGCGCGTGAAAGTTAACGATCAAATATTTTCTCCTGATGACTATCATAGTATCTTTTCTGATATCCCTCACAGTAATCAGAGTTTTGTCGAAACCCACGCCTGCCAAGTGGGTAGGCTCACTACATGTATGTTATATTCATATTCAAAACATGGTTTACCGCTGCACGTACGATACCGCAAAAGTATATAGTCAAGCCTAGCTAAATTTTGTGATTGCCCTAAACATTAAAAAATGTTGGTCTTGGCATAGACTCGAGAGAAAAACTCGAGAGTCTATGGTCTTGGTAAATGATTTTGAAGGATTAGAATACCGATGTTTGCTTTTGAGGAAAGATTTCGGATGTCGGAAAATATTTATCAAACTTCAATACTCAGGCCTTCGAAACAACCACAGTACACAGCATGTACTACCGTATGAATACATTTCATAGAACAGCGGCTTGGTGCAAACAAATTCAGTGGTAGTCAAAACTCACTAAAAATTATGTCAATCCCCACAAAGTTTGTTTTGCGTTGAGTAAACGATTCTTACTCATTGTAAAGAGTGTTCACGATCTGCAAATGGGAAAACAAATAAAAAATTCCAGTCGCTAAATACACGTAATGCTATGGCATTTTGCTCAGACGCGGCGTGAAATCTACATTGCATGCTATACCATTGATGCATTGAAACCCCGATCACTGAAATTCCTCAGGAAAATAAAATGATTTACAAATATTGACATTACTTTTATATCCAGAGCTAGTGTGAGCCTCTCGGGGGTCTTTTTTGGACCCATAAATCCAACGTGGCTGTCGACTTTCGTAGCCATATCGATAGTGTACGTCCGAAAACCAATCAGAACACGTAAAGTTTTTTGACAGCTGGTACCAATTCAAACCAATCAGAAATCGGCTACCAACGAGCCTTAGGGGATGCGCCTCTGTAGCACAGCGCAGCCAACGGTAGAATTTGGACAGGAAAGAATTCATAACGTGTGTAAAGATCATTATTGCAGGCCTGGAATATGGAAAACAGGCGGCGGCAAGACCTGTGTCAGACGGCGATTTGCCGCCGATGACCGGCTATAATTGACAGCCCTGTCTCAGTAACCACAAGTTCCATACCCTCCAATTTTGATAGGATATAAGACCTTAAGATGTCACATCTTGTACCTCATTTATTATGCACATATGTATTTCTTGGCTGGGCAATACTGCTAGAGGTCTGATCTTTTTTCCCGATTTAGAACCATAACTTAGACATGCCTCATGTGTTTCAAATTGGGAACAATGACATAGACCTATGTGCCCATAGATCTCAACATATACACTCCAGTGATACTTCTTAATGACTACATTTCCCTGCCCCATCAAGACTAATACTCCTATTACAAGTGGGGACTATGTCATTGTCAATGACTTGTTGAGTTAATGGTTGTATCACAGTATTCGATATTTCTAATTCTGTATTTTTTCCATTTTATATTCTGAATAAATACATTAAACATATTTCACTGTCTCCAATACATTACATTTAAGTATTTTCACTTCATGCACTTTATCCCTTTCACACATGTTCAAATATCTGACAGGAGAACAAACACTAAATTAGGATGGGAGCTACACAGTGTCATTGACGCTATTTTTTTCATTGCAGATCAATTTTTGCAACATTTCCATGTAAGACACACAAGAATTGATGAGAAATTTGGATCCAGCATAATTCCAGATGTCATAATCACCCCCCACAGTGGAATGCATTTCACTATCTGTAACTAATAAATTGCTGTTTACATTCAAATGATAGCACTCATAGCATTGATTAAAAAATCCCCAAGGTTGTAAATATATTTCCTGCCATCTGGCGTTATGTAAACGTAATCAACAAAGGGATGGAACACTTGATATTCAGGAGGGGGTAGGGTCTAGAAGATTGATGAGGTAGCATTACTTTTTACCAGATCCCTTGAACATTTTTTTCCCACTCTTAATTTTTTCCCCACTCTTCCAACCTTTTCTTTTTGTCAAGCCTTCTCTGGCTAATTTTTTTGTTGACATTTGCTTATGTATGTAGGTTCTGCTTGTCCTATTGCTATAGAAGTTGATATGCATGTTGCTGAAGATGACATCCAGTACCTAAGTTGCAGACCTTATTTGCTTTTATCATTCTTGTTTTTCTGGTTTAAATATTTCTTGAATGGACCAATTCAAACTGAATGTGAGCACACTGCCCTTGATGGTATTTTTTCACTGTTGTTGCCCATATTTCCACTATAAGGCCATCAGAATTTTGTCTTGGCTACTTGAAATCGTGCACTGGCATGCATGTAATTGTCAACATCACTATGCTTGACTCTCATACTATGAATTACATTGACTGTCACTGCATATTGCATGTGTGCAACTGCAAGTCACTCTATATCATAATGTAGTATTGTGACGTTAGAGCTTCCCGAAGCCAGAATTTACAGTTTACGGGAAAGTTATCTTACATTTAAAACTCAGTTCTACTGTGAACAAATGCAAGCTATGTTGTATAACCATCGTGAATAGCAGCATAATATAAATAAATATTTTGTATCTATCACTGTGTCAGAAAATTAGAAGGAAACAAATCCGTCAGAGAAACTGTGGTCAGGATGATGCTGTCCAATTTTAACATTTGTCTCTTGGCACACACCAGATAGTATGTTTGTGATTTTTTGGGGGGTATTTTCTCTCCACGACCTGTCGCCCGTACATTGCTGTAAAGTGTCAAATTTTTCCCAACATTTTTCCAATGACTGGTTGTGAGGTCGTGGCTTTCAGATTTTGACCATTCTCGATTATTTATCCCCAAGACTTCACCAAGTTGACAGCAGAAAACGGAGACTTGGATTTGCAATCTCTTCCTACCTCCATGGCGGTTTACCGTAACTCACGATTAAAGTTCAATGTGAGTTGTGAGAAAATTGTAGTTTGTAGTTTATGACAGTACATTGAAAGGATAAATTAAAATTTCATTTAGTGCCCCTAGAACATGAAAGTGTGTTCAAAGTTTAATTTAGTACCCAGGAGAACATGAAAGTGTGTATGTATAACTATTGTTTGTTGGATGAGAGACACTCCATTTAGAGTCGACAGATGAGCCGTTTCCAGTCGTCTGCTTTGTCTCTCCTCCCCTCCCCCCCCATTGCGAACGGTGCTTGGAATTATCTCATCATTTGTTCATTCTTTTTCTACCCCATATGTCACTGAAAAACTTGCACTTTGAATGGGCCAGTGGCTAATGCAGTGGATGCATGATCACAGGATGGTGAGTTCGAGCCCCGGCATGGCCATGGTGTTGTGTCCTTGAGCAAGGCACTTTGTTCCTCATTGCTTCTCCCCACCCAGGAGTGATGGTACCTGGTAGGACAGTGATTGTAATGTGTGCATTTAGCTCTGCTGCGCTTGTTGGCTGCACATATGAGCTCTTGTTTGCTCCCTAGTGAGTTGAGTGGTATCATATTAGGTCCAGTGACCAGGAGTAATTTATTGTAAAGCGCCTTGATCACATTAACTTGTGGGTATGTGTGCTATATAAGAACCCATTATTATTATTATTATTATTATTATTATTGAATTGGCATTTTTCGATAACCATTCTTTGATATAAAAAGAGTTATTCGTATTTTAAAACCAGCGTTGCAATGGCTAAACATGCGGAGCAATTTCATCATGCAATTCTCTTCAGGCGTTTGAAATCGAAACATCGCTTTTTTCAAGTGATAACAGCTAGCTTGCAATGCTGATCGAAATGTTTTGCCCAAAAATACAACAATTTTGGGTAAGTTAGAGTTCGTTTCATCACCAGGCGATATCAAAGATGCGTTCAGCTCCAAACATGGCCTCCTGTAATGTTTTAACTTATACCATGGAGCTACCTAAAAAGTCATGCTTGTACAGCTTCCTTGGGTAACTGGTGGAGCCACGTGCTCTTCTTTTACTTCCAAATTTATCAATATGTCCGTGTATTCTTCGGAAACACCAAGTTTGAAATCCTTGAGTCCTGAGTCGCTGAATTCAGGTTCAAAGTTATAAGGTTGAGGGCAAAGTGTATCCATGGGGCAGTAGCTCAATACAAACGTACAGTAGATCAGACCCCCTAGCGATAACCCTAACTTTCTCAACCAACCATAAAAACTTTACGTCAAATAAGGTCAAGCCTCTCTGAGGAATTCTGATAGGTAGTGTTTCCATATCGCGAAAATGGCATCATATACATCAGTTAATAAAACATTAATTTCTAGGAGAATAAACAGCACATTTCTCATCTTTTTATCATAAATGTTACAAAAATAATCCACTTCAACTTTGAAAGGCAGGTTGATATTTGGGTGGACTATCCCATTAAATGGATGATCTCTTTTTGGAGGATGTGGTGGCCCTGAAAAGAGCCGTTTGGTTTTTATCACAACTGGAAGTTGTGATATAGAGGTGGTTTCAACCGGTGTTTGATGTCGTCCATTTCCGTAAACGACAAAAAGTCAAAAACTGCTGAACAGAGTGCGTTGATATTTGATACTGATACATAGACTGGTTCCAAGGTTCCAATTCCGAAAAATGGAGCCAAACGGAGCGCCGGTAAGATAGTTTTGGGAAATTTCTAACCCCCCTTTTTATCTAATTGATTTTAGGGGTCTTTCATACATGTAGTTTTGGAATGTACACCAATCCTGCATTGTGGACTGTTTTATGAGTTGTTGAACAGAAATGATGTTTTGATGAATGTTAGAAATATGCAGGATGGCTGATTCGAAGTATAAGAGATTTCTATGGTCTTTTGGGCATCAAAAGCATTAAAAAAAAACATATTTCATAGTTTAGATTCTCACTTTTGAGATGACCTTAGGCATTTGTTAAGTAAACATCCTTGAGTCAATATACAGACTTTGACATTCCAGAGATTAAGTATCCACAACCTCACATGTTACAGTCTTTCACTACAATGGTACGGCCCAAACCCATTGTTATCAATGGAGAGTGTGGACCTGTCTACAGGAAATTGGGATGAACAGGTTAGACAATGACGTTACAAGTTGTAGGTTAGTTATCAAGGTAGCACCAGCATAGAGTCCTGAGCATCTGTCCATGTGTTCTCACAGCAAATTACAGGGAAAAAAATTATTTGAGAAGTTTCTCTCCTTTAAATAGAAGTATATTACAATTTAAACCTGTCATGGATAGATTGCTCTCAAATGATCTGAAACACAGTTATTGCACATTAGCAACAAATCTGAAGCAAGATTTATGTAAAGTTCATGAACTTATACAAGGTATTAGACAAAAGATGACCATGACTTTGCAACTTTTCAACATTTATTTCATTCAGATTTCCTCAGTTTAGTGTATAATTTTGTAATCTTAATTACTGTCAACTTAGCTTTACTAACTTATTCATACCTCATTATTCTTACACTACTGTTATACCTTATAACCACAAAATTTCAAGAGATGCATATATGATTGTCACTTAACAAACAATTTACAAATATGTCTTCTGCTTTTTCTCCATATACATATACATGTCTCTTTTCTCATAAAAATGAGCTTAAAATCACAATGTGAAAAATAGTCTTTCAGCTATATGTTGCTCATTGACTTCGTGGTCTGTCTAATTCACAGTGAGTGTGGTTGTTGATAAATGCCGATAATACTAGGCGGTCATTATGTCCAAGCGCCATTGGTGGTATTTTTAACATAATGACCATAGGTCATTATCACAACTGGAAGTTGTGATATAGGGTTAGCTTCAACCGGTGTGGGATAGTGTCCATTTTCTGTAAACGACAAAAAGTCAAAAACCGCTGAACAGACTGCATTGATATTTGGTAGAGTTATTCAGACTAATTCCAAGGTTCCGATTCCGAAAAATGGAGCCAAACGGAGCAGCGGTTAGATAGTTTTTGGAAATTTCTAACCCCCCTTTAACTAATTGATTTTAGGGGTCTTTCATATATGTAGTTTTGGAATGTACACCAATCCTGCATTGTGGACTATTTAATGAGTTGTGGAACAGAAATGAGGTTTTGATGAATGTTACAAATATGCAGGATGGCTGATTCAAAGTATCAGAGATTTTCATGCGCTTTTGGTAATAAAATTGATAAAAAACAACATATTTAATGTTTTAGATTTCTCACATTTGTTATGACCCTTAACATTACAGACTTGATGACATAACTAGCTGCTTGACCTGTTTACTGGCACATTGATTTAAAGATAAAGATTGTTTTATTTTGTAATAAGGACGTGTGATTTCGTAAAACATAGTCTATTAGCCTGGAAATGTGATTTTTGCGAATATTGCTTACCCCACTGACAAACAGTGTGGTTTGAAAATGGCTGGAATTCGCTACTTCGGGACTTTGTTTTCTGTGTGGATTTACTGACAAACTCCAAACCCGCAGCACCTACCCATTTAGTATTTCATGTACAGGTGTACCCAGAGATAGAGTAGTTTCACAATGTGCCAGTTGTGATCAAGTGCCATTGGCGCTATTTTTGATCATCTGATGATGGGATCTATAACGCTTCAGTATCAAGCCATGGCCAGCGAAGTATCTCCAACATACCATTGATGATATCAATGTCCCAGTTCAGGGAGTCAAAAAGTTCCTGCGTCTGCAAACGCAGTCTCCTTAGTCTCTGTGGCTGGGACCAGGACTGGAATAATTTAGCAATGTCAATCATCAGCCAGCGTCGCTGGCAGTACAGATTTTCCAGCATTACTTCGAGTACCTCGATTGACCTCGAGTACCTCGTCTGCAAACGCAGTCTCCTTAGTCTCTGTGGCTGGGACCAGGACTGGAATAATTTAGCAATGTCAATCATCAGCCAGCGTCGCTGGCAGTACAGATTTTCCAGCATTACTTCGAGTACCTCGATTGACCTCGAGTACCTCGATTGCTTCAACACGCTTGTATGGGTGTCGTAGCCTTGACACCATAGTGAATGGTATTCTGATCGTGTATGCATGTGTATGGAGTATAGGTACAGAGTTGTGCACTTTTTATTTTAAACCCGGTCTTTCAATAGAAAAGATTGAAATATTGAGAGTATTAGGCCAGAATACCGTTGTACTCTGGCGTCTTCGAAGTCTGAATATAGTCTGCACCATTCTCCCTGTCACTGAGTGACATTTTGTTTGGCTCATATGACGTCACTAGACGCCCTCTGATGGCAAATTTGAGAAATTGGTAACAAAACTGATTCAGAGTCAGTCTTGCAGATTGAGCTTTTGGCGAAATGGAAAGGTTGTTTTTTAAGACGTTTTCTTTGAACTTCTTGTACATACTAATACGTGGAACAGGGTAACTTTTTAGCTAATTTTTTTTCTTTACATTTCACCTTTAACACAGCTATTTACTAATTTGCATATTTCACAAACTTTCATATTAAAGGATGTATATCTAAATTTACTAGATCAAAGGTCACGAAACTTGCTATGTACCTTAATCACTCCATCAATTTGACCAGAAAAAAATAAATATGATTTATGAAAAGAGGAACTGATAGAAGAAAAGAAAAATAGTGACAACATCACTGTTCGCTCCCATATAGTTATTAAAACAAGTCAACAATTGTATGAAACATGGATATACATATAACATATACAGACAGACTGACATACACAGACTGGCACAGAGTGATGACATTGACCCCAAGTGTGCCTTGGCCCATGGAGTGTCCGAGAGTGATAAAGATATAACAAACAGCTGAATGTAATGATAAAATAGTTAAGTATAGGCCTATACAGGCACTGAGAGTGAATATGTTACAGCAATTTGATTAGTTTCTTTTCCTTTTCTGCTTCTGTGATAATCTTTAAGAAAATCAATCTGCAAGGCAGTTTATGTATTGACAAATATGTTATCTTTTACAAGCACACAGTAAACTGTTCTTGATTTTTCATTTACAATATTTGACATAGACTGAAATACATAACATGCAACCAATGTTTATGCTTTGCCCATACACCAGATACATGGAGAATTTTCAACATACAATCATCAACTCAGAAACCCTACAGGGAAAAGTAAACATTGTTTTCTTCCAGAACAGCTGGTGCATCCACATCTGGAACAACTTACAAACTTAACCAATTACACAAGGATGATGACACAAGAGATAAAGTTAAACTG
Organism: Ptychodera flava; assembly: GCF_041260155.1. NCBI lineage: Eukaryota > Metazoa > Hemichordata > Enteropneusta > Ptychoderidae > Ptychodera > Ptychodera flava. The sequence continues at coordinate 314,814 of NC_091928.1, forward strand.
TGGTGAACTTGACTATTCCTTTCAAATCCTTACCTAACTTGACATCTTAAACTAAAATACTAGTACACTGCATGGTTGATTGTGCACAAAAATACCGGTACATCGGGGTTGACCATTTGATAAGGGACAGTGTCTGGAAGATCGATGAGGTACATTATCTTTTTTATCCGATCCATTGTACATTCTTTTTTCCCCACTCTCCCACCTTTTCTGGCTGAATTTTTTATTGGCATTTGTTTGGAATTTTTTCAAAATCTGCCAGCATTTTTTTACCGCATTTCAACACCAAATACAGTTTACCATATCAAATGCTTACTAAATCACCACATTATATACTCTTAGTTCCAGTAGGTATAAAATTACAAAAAAAATCTTAAAAATACAAAATGAAAGATATCCCAGTAAAACTGAAAGTTTCGCAAAGTTGCCCCAAAAATTCAAAATTCCGGATTTCAACTTAAAGGGAAACCTAAGTCCAGCGACATTGACCATTTATCCCTTCCAAAATCACTCTTGAGTAAAATGCAGCTCAAATCTGCAAATAATTGCACGCACTGACGACTACGGCGTGACAAAAAGAAAAGTCGAAGTAGACGACATTTATGAAAATGAGCTCGGAATCCCATGGGCGTGAAAGGGCTTATGGGAGGAGCGTACGTGACGTCATCGGTGATACACGAACATGTGCGACTGCTTTACCAAAGCATTGGAGTCTATGACTGCAGCAGTGCAGTTCTGCACGTTACGACTCTTTAATGCTCAGTAGCATAAAAAATGATTAACTGTTGTTCAGTTGAGAGCAAAAATCACTCAAGGAAGAACAAACGGAGTCAGCTTTTATCGTCGTCCCACGGAACAGCTTTTTCGAAAACAGAAAGTTGGGCGAGTTTTAAAATCTGTAAAAGATACAAAGTTGTGTTCTACTTCTTTCATGATGATTGTTTTATAAGGGATTTCGGGATTCTGATACCGATACAAGACTATATTACACAATGCGGTTCGTATCTTGACATGCTGAGTCAGCCTACTATCGCCGGTTTTAACCAGATAAATGTTAATATTGGCGATTTCGGGACTCTAAAATCCGAAGACGAAACTACACAAAGCGTCTCTCGTCTCGACAGCCCGGATCTGCGAAATCGCCCTTATATACCCGATAAATATAGGCAATTTCGTGACTACACCTGGTAATATTGATATTACAAGATACTGAAATGAATTCTTGCCTATTCTCGACCGCGGAGAGACGTCAGTAGGTGAAACGCATACGAGCGAGGTGAATGAGAGATCAGACGATACAGAAGAGTGAATGATATAGAAATTGTGTGGAAAAAAGCAGAACTAAAAGTTATGTCATTTATGTATATTGAAACTTTGAATATTTCTTTGGTGGTTGAAAAATTCGAACTTCTAACGGCGGTGTGACGCAAAAATGACGTAAGAATCCACAAGTACCCGGATGGCTCGCGGTCGAGAATGATGTGTCTCGATCGGCACGCCGGGTCTGAGAAATCGCTGATATTATTTTTACCCATTAAATATCAATTGCGCCGAGACTCCTAGGCTAATATCGATACCAGACGATACTAGATTTACGTGCACTGTGTCGGCACGCCGGGTCTGCGAAATCACGGATATTTATCCGATAAATATCAGCGACTTAGGACATTAACTCTGATATACTAGACGATACTTTGTCAAATTGTGGGTAAATATCCGATGTATATCGGAGATTTCACCACGTGCCTAACAGATCTGACCACCCGACCACCTCTGTCCGACTCTTAGTTCATAGCATCCGTGACCGGTAGTCAAGAATACTATACTGTATGTTTTACATTATTATATTTATTCATGCACGAAATGCATTTTTTACATGCAAAGCATTTTTTCATTAAATTTCCACACGAACTTTCATACACTACAATCGGAACTTCGTCGAGAGGGCCGATCGGATATCACCGTGAGTTGGGGAGCGCCTTGCACGAATTACATTCATATTCTTTACATGTAATACATTTTTACTTGGCGATCGAGACTTGAACAGAGGACATATCGGACATCATCGAGAGTTTTGGCTGGTCTTGTATGAAATACATTCTTTACAACAATATAGACAATACTATTTTTTTTAAATAGCGGGCAAATATCCATTATATCGGAGATTTCATCACTTTGTAGATCTGAGTTAGCCCGACTTCCTAAGTTCGACACCAACTTCGAAAAATAGGTGACACTATACATTTGTCAAAGTGCGAATAAATATTTTCCAATATATATCGAAGATTTCGCAACCTTAAAGATCTGGCCAAGCTCGACTTACGTATCATTCACGAACCAAAAAGTAATTTTAAGCGACTGATAAAGAAAACTCTGTTTTAGAAACGTAGCGCTGAAGGATCGCAGAGTCACTCAGTGTCTCCAATCCAGTTCGGGGTCTGTACAAGCAAAGTGACTCCCTCCGCGGAATTATGAACGATGTGTGGAAATGCTTTCCCATTATTACATATCTTGGTTCAAATTAGTATGGTTTGATTTCAGTCAGGGAAAAGTAATACTCGACGTCAGAAATATCGCTGTCCGAACTCTCCAGAGTCGTCTTACGAACGCGCTGAACTGCTCACGGTACTCCTCCAGCTGCAAGCTACAATCGTCTGTATCGCCGATGACATCACGCACGCTCCTCCCATGAGCCCTTTCGCGCCCATGGGATTCCGAGCTCATTTTCATATATGTCGTCTACTTCGACATCTCTTTTCGTCGCGCCGTAGTCGTCAGCGCGTGCAATTATGTTGCAAATTTGAGCTGCATTTTACTCATGGGTGATTTTGGAAGGGATAAACAGTCAATGTTGCTGGACTTAGGTTTCCCTTTAATTTCAATATATCTTATTAACAAAAACCCTGAGGACCGGTTTACTAAATATCAAAGCAACCAGTCTGGTAAATTTTGAGAAACAAATTTTTTGACCAAAAATGAGAAAAATTGCCCCCAAAAATACAAAATTGCAGATTTCATCCTAATTTTAAATATACCTAATTAACATAAACCCTAGGAACCTGTACACTAGATATCAAAGCTACTAGATCAGAAGTTTTAGGAGAAAAATTTTTTGACCAAAAAGGCAAAAATTGCCGAAAAAATAAAAAAAAAATGCCAGTTTCAACATACCTTCAATACATTATATTGAGATTAATCTTAGATACCTGTATACCAAATACATGTATCAAAGCTATCAAATCAGTAGTTTTTGGATTAAAAAAATTTTTATCAAAAATTGGGAAAATTGCCCCAAAATTACAAATATGACAATATCAATACAATTTGTACAAGCATGACTGAGGTCATTCTGAGGAACATGAATATTAAGTTTCATAGCAATCAGACGAGCGATTTCAGAGAACAAGATTTTTTGACTAAAAACGGAAAAAATACCCTAAAAATACAAACATGCAAATTTCATCTAAATTTTTTGACTCATAATTTAGAATACCTAAAGAAATCTGCATACCAAGTTTCAACGAAATCTGACCCATGCTTACTGAGTTTTAGCCATTTGCAGGATTTTTTCCTTCCCCTCATTTGCATATTTTTGGCATTGACATGTTCATTTGAACAAATTCACATCTCCACCCTTAGGTGCACCTATACACCAAATACTAAGACAGTAGGTGCTACGGTTTAGGAGTTTTTGATGTGGACGGACTAACAAACATACATACATACTTATACATATACACACAGACGCCATTTTGCCACCTTATATGAATACCTCACATTTGCATATATACATATGCATATATGGGAGCGTAAAAATTACAAAAACCAGGCCGGTCAAACTGATAGAGTATTTTTTTTGACAGTCATAAAGATATAGACGTGACATTTTGGTTAGATTTCTGCTTGATCATTTGTTGAAATAAGAAATGAACTTGAAAGAAAGTGTCATCATCCTGCCATCTAACAGCATAGTGTGAACTGTAAACCGGTATGCATTGGCTGCATGTAAAAGCAACTGAACTTTCCGACATCAAACGGTATAAATTTTGTGAAAAACAACAACATACGGTAGAAGTACAAATTATAATATTCACTGGTGAAGACTCTTCACAGATGTAATGTAGTTGCTTCAACAATTGAAATTGAATGTAAGAAGACTAAACCAACACTTAGGACACGAACTATAATCATAGGGAACAATTGTCATGTATGTCCCCAGAGGTTGGGGCAGTGGTTTGGATCTTTGTCTCAACATATGTTTCTTGTTGCGATCGTTAATTTTATACATTGGAGTATGATATGTATTACCAATAAAGATGTATACTATCAACCTAAAGTGTCTTGGTCTTAAAAAACTGATTTTCTGAAGATTTCTTGTTGAGGTTGTTCTCTTCACAGTACCACACACACTAGTTTTCTCTACAGGCTATGAGTGTATGCATAGTGTCATCTTACACTGTTTTATTAGCTTTGCTGTCAGTGATGTAGAGCTTATAGGCTGATTTTTGTTGTCGTGTGTCTGTCCTTTGTCCATCCATCTGTCTGTCCTCCATCCTAATTTTCAATTAGCATTGATAAAACATAAGTCATTTTGGTCAATCAGTCCTGGTACATATTATGTACTTCTTAGTGAGACACTGTCTTTTGTTCCATTTAGTTTAAATCTCCCACCATTATGCAGTCTCACAGATTGTTGCCCTTTACAGAGAAATTGTGGCTTTAACTGAAAGTAGCTGCTAACATTGGTGAAAGCTATGGTATAGTAAGTGAGACTCTTTCACTTACATAAACTGCACAACCAATCCTCATTTACTACTGTTCTTCCATTCTCTTATAACACACATAATGTCATCAAAGAACAGGCGATAATGTGTCATATTTAAGTGACTTGTTTGAAGGTAACACTAAAGTTGTATGTTTGTAAATTGAAAAAGGAAATTTTTCATAGTTACTAAGGCACAAAAATCCATGTTTAATTTCCAATTCAGATTGAATATGAGTGAATATGAGTATAAATTAGCCAAAAACCATAACTCAAGGAAGTCTAGTGAGATACCTTCTTTGATTACATAATATGCAGATGTACCGGTATAAGCATTGTAAAGTCCAAACACAATTTCATATTTGATGTGCACATTCCTTCATGTATGGTGTTCATGTTTGTTTAAAGTCAAAATATAGTTTCTATCAATAATCCTCTACTGTCTAATCTAGGACAAATATATTTTTATCGTTTAATTTTTCCTCAGAATTATCAAGCTGCTCTTTATGATCTTGTGGATAAAATATCCCGACAACCACTGGGTGCACTAACAGAAGGCTTTGACATGGTGGAACATCTGAGACAAATCCTCCATCAGATTCTGCCTGATGATGCTCATCAGAAAGCCAATGGTAAACTTTTTGTTTGTTGCACGCAACTAGTTCCTGTTGATCAATATGCTCCCCTCACAGTACATGATGTTGAACAAGGTACCAGCTCAAGTCGCTTTTCAAAAGGACCAAAGCGCTTTCAAGTGGGAAAGTACTGCTGGGAATTGGGTGAACAGCTTATATTTAGCAACTTTGGAGACAAAAATGAGCTTATTGAAGTAAGTACAAAGGGAACAAAAGTAAATGTGGTATGATATACATGTATATATACAGAAAAAGGTAATGAAGTCAGCAATTTTCGTTAAAATAATAAATTTAAACCCCCCCAAAAAAAAAAAATTATATATATATATATATATATATATATATATATATATATATATATATATATATATATATATATATATATATATATATATATATATATATATACACAAATCAATGTTCTCCACCAGTTGGAAAATTTATGTGGCATCTAATATGCGTAAATTAGCATGCTTATTTGCATAACATTTGCATTTGGCCTCTCCGCTTGGCGACTGATGCCGTATGTTGTCGTATTTGAGTGTATGAACCTTGATTTACAATTTACTCCTGAGGAGTAAGGGTCTGTCAAAATATTCTTCTGAAATCATAAAAAAATTACCATATAAACACTCCAAAACACTAACAGTAACTGCCAAAACACAATAAATAGACACAAAACACATAGAAGTGCATGATACAAAACAAGATATGTGCTGATGTGTGAAGCTATCTTCACTTTATTACAAAACCACTTCCCCATCTAAATTAACAATCAAATTGAAATTGTTGATAATTAATAATCATTTTGTGAAAACACGCGATGCCAAGCAGTGTACCATACATATCACTTTGTGATCATCTACCTTCAAGTTGACCATGATCAGCTGGTAATGATGCTTTCAGTACATTGACACCTACTGAAGTGCAACACACATGGGCCTACTACATATCCACACCATTTCAGAATTTAAAAAACATTTTAATAGCTAGTCAATTTCGCCGGCTGAATCAGCCAGATTTGTTGTTCACTGATGTGAATCAATCTGGGCAATTCTCACCAGTGAACAATGAGTCTGGTTGATTATCACCAGTGAATGGTGAGTCTGGTTGATTCTCACCATAAAAATTACCATTCTCACAGTGCTTTGTGAGAATTTCCATTCTCACTGGTGAGAATCTATTATCTCACCAAGGAGTGTATTTCTCACTGCTCATCGGTGAGAATTCAAAAATTCTCATCAATAGCAGTGACAATGACGAGAGATTCTCACCAATTGCGAGAAAGCGTCACTTTTTCGCTCCAGTCTCACAATTTTTCCTATAGTGATCTGTGTGATGATTTCAGGATGCATGAAATGTAAGTAACAGATATCATTATAGTCTTATTATTTAGAATGCTATGCTTGCAGTATCGAGCACTGTAATTTCCTACGATGACATCTGTATACTTCGATATATAGATTTTCTTTCAATTTTCTCTAAAATAAATTTATTTAAACCAATAATGATGTCTATAGGGGAAATTAACTGTAAGGTACAAACTAATTCAAAGAGTTCAGTACTAATTAGCTCAGCTGAAACAGTACAGAACTCCTAAAATTCAGTCTCTAGCAGGTTGAGTCCAGAGAGATACGATGAGTGACAAAGTGAGTCCTTGTCTAGCTACAGGCTTGATGTAGGTCTGAACCATGCAGAGTTCATAGAGCAAAATCCAGCATCTTGTAGACAATATTGAAGTGAAAATCCTTAAGTTTGACAAATGTATTGTGTGGCCTTATATTTTAAGTGAAAAGCTCTCCCGAGACCACCAGAAAAATTGTGAGTTTCTATTGATGTGCTAATTAAGGTTCTAAAATATCTTCACTTGTACTAGACATTACCTTGCAGAGTGTTCTAGCTAGGCCACACTGCACTGTTACTGCATGGTTATGAGTGGAGAATGACCTACAAAACGATGTACTGTTTTGTACTTGCATAATTTGTGTTTTATCTCTCTCTCACTCTCTCTCTCTCTCTCTCTCTCTCTCTAAATCTATATACCAGTAAAAACAAAAAAACAAACACAAAATATATATATATATATATATATATATATATATATATATATATATATATATATATATATATATATATATATATATATATATATATATATATATATATATATATATATATTATATATATAATTTATCACAATCATGATCTTTGATTCTGTCATAGATTCTGCTTGGATGTGCATGTGTTCCATGGTTTGAAGTGTGCAAGCCACCATCCTCAAATGGCAAGGTAAAGGAGTGTCTAATTTATAGTATTTGTGAAAATGAATTCTGTAGAAGATGAAATTCAATACCAAAAAGATTTTTTGACAACTGGGTCAGAAGAAAACCAAGAAAAATATTATCATCAAAAACTGTGGTCTGAATCTTTTAAAGCGCAGTGGTCGTCGCGCTGCGCATCCTCCTGAGGGGGTCCCCCTCTGTTGTAAACAAATCCAAGAACGCCGCACATATTACGGGTTGATTGTAATGTTTGCGATATTGCCGCTTGTTAAAATGGCGGCTGCTCTGTCACAAGTATACCAACTAACCAAATGTAACACGCGATAAAAGGTCAATTAATCTAAGTTAAATATCTGCTGAATATTGAACAATAATTGCACGCTGGATTGAGATCACATTTGCTCATGATTTTCTTGAATCAGTTGAATGGGGCTCGGCGAGCCATAGAGCTAGACGTACGCATGTACGCATGTATACGCCAACAGACTATCAACGACCGGGCTCTAGTTTTCGACATCGCTAGCAAGGACGAGAGCTTTCATTTCAAGAGGCCCGACAGGAGTACAAAGGCAACAACCCAAACTACAGAAATCTACAGCTCGCAGAGCAATGCCCGCTGCAGCAAGAAGCATCTCTGCATCTGTTCCGTTCTGTGGTCTGTATGAATGTCCGTGTCAAACCTGGTATATGGCGTGCTTCACTCGGCTGTGGAGAATCCAACTCAACTACAAAGTTTACCCCGTTTGGGGGTGCAAACGAGAATTCTGAGTACAGGTATCAAGTCAAGCGAAGGACCTTTCATAGGTCTTCTTGTTATGTGGGGGTTATCTCACTTGAAAGATGATTCAGACCTACCCGGCAATCAGGAGGTACAACAACGACATTTGCCCATCACCGCGGTAGGCCTACACCAGCTAGCGGTTGGATCACTGCCATGACCGTGCACAGGACCGGGGCACAGGATCTCTCGATACGTCTATGCACGGTGTAGCCGTGCAATTTTCCTGCCAAATGCCGCGAAAACCCGCTCGTTTTGTCTATTGTTTCCTGTCATTTTACTATTTCTTACCAAGTAATACTAGGAGAAGTAAGACATGGTGATCAACAGTTGGTTGTGGGCCAAGTCGTCGCGGGCTGGTACGTTGTGGGACCGGATTCTCTATATCCGTGTACGTCAACGCGGTGACCGTCTCCCGACAACATCTCTCGTGTCCTGCTCTGGCTTGCCGATCATGGTCTTGAGTGTAATTTTTGTGTTAGGCATTGTGCTTGTTGCTGGTCTACATATATAGGCAACGTTGATCATTTTAGTTATGTATTTTCACTGTACTGTACATAGCATTGTGTACAACCAACGTGATCGCGCGCGATCAAACCTTTTTGTTAACTGTGTCTGCGTGCAGTAAACTCAGCGACATAATGTGCTAGTGTAGTGTCCCGATGTTCGTAGCTCTACACGAGTTTATAGAAAGAAATACACCACTGAAGTTCGTTTCCGATGTTAATATTTTACTATTGCATGATGTTGAGTCTTACAAAGGCCTTAACAGAGTGGGGGACTGCTCCCATCTCACTCCTATTGAAGTTGAGAAGACTTATGTTTACAAAAATTTATGTTTATCAACAAAAAATCACGCACGCGCAGCGCGACGACCACTGCGCTTTAAAGTCATGGATGATCAGTTTATTTTTATACAAACAGTACAGTAACATCAATAACAATGAGTATAGACTCATGGAATACCATATATTAGGATATGAATTAATGTTGTCACTACTTTTGCCAAGATGTTACAGACAACCTGAATTCAATATACCGTAAAAACCCTAATAATTTTACCACCCATTTAATTCTACCACCCTATTTTTTTCTCAAAACATAATTTTATTTTGCCCCTATCAATTCGACCACCAACAGAAACTTGGACTTTCTCAATCCCTATTAATTTGACCAAATGACAGAGCCTTCAAAAACATTCCTTCAGTTGGTGAATGAACGACATTTCAAGACATCAAAAACAACAGCGTTGCGAATACAATGAACCACAGGTCAGACAAAAAGATAGAAATGAGAACCACAAAGGGGTTTGTAAACGGCTTTCAGACTGCATGGTTTCCATTGGGTCACATGATTATTTTGCTGAATGGGAAACCTTCTAACTGATTTTAGTGAGCTGGATCTCAGTCGCTGCTTTCGAAATATGTGTGAAGTTTCAGCGTGTGTGAAGTACCAGCCCTCTAGTCTCTGGTTTTGTCACTATTTTCTCACCTTAATATCAAAGAAAGTCAGAATAAATTACCTACTTTCTCTCTTTCTCATCATCTTTTCGGAATTCTTACCATCCCGTGTGGATTGAAGTTTACAGACTATTTCTGTGTGTGAATCAATTTTCCTTATTAATTTGACAGATATTATGTTCTAAACCACTAGTTGTTCCTGAAACACATAGACAGATGTGCCCGGTGCACTAAAAGGACAAGTTGGTGATATCTATTGCAAAACGCTGAAAAAAATGCTGAAGAAATCTTGAAATGTTACATGTCGGCAAGTACGGCCGACGCTGCCCCATACATTCTTGCTGACTTGGAACAGACTAGTATTTTCAAACGCAAACGGGGACAGTGTCAAGGAAAGACGACGACTTATTTTTTCAAGCTGAAGAAAATGCTCTTTCTGGTTGTGTTAATGAATGAATGAATTGAATGTTTTTGTTCCCAATTAATAAATCATAGACAATCTCAATTCTTGGTTTATGGCAAATTTTTTTCGATTGTTAAAAGTCTTTTTAAAAGTCATCTTCAATATTCCATTCTGATTTCACCTATATAATATCCTAACCTCCTGTGACTGGTTCCTTCTAAACGTTAACTTGCCTTGTGCACCAAAAGAGATAGCTGGCTGTATCTTATGCAAAATGATGAGAAAATAGCTGAAAAAATAACCATGTATCAGTCAGTACGGCAGGCGAAACCTGGACGCCCATACAGATTGGAGACGGAGTAGATCAAAACACAAACGGGGTGTTATTAAAGGAAAGGCGGTGACTTATTTTTAAATCTGAATAAAATGCTCTCTCTGGTTGTGTAAGTCTGTCAATCGAAATATATATTTTGTTCCCAGTTGATTAATCATGGCAGTCTCAATCTCCCCTTTATGATTTGATATTTACTAACTCGTTCCCTCTCATTTTTGTCAATCGATGAAAGCATTTTCATCTTCCATATTCAATCTTACTTTGACCAATGTTATATCCTGACCTATACTGTCATTAGTTTTGACCAATGCACAAAGATGTGCCCCATGCGCCCATTGAGGAGATGTTTTGTGAAATGGTGAAGAAATATTTGAGCATGGCCATATCATACTGTATGCGTTGGAGCCGGGAAACAAAAGACGACCATGATTTTGATGACCTATTTAGATGATATTCACATCTACAATTCCCCTTAAGACCTTGTGGTGCCAAAAGTATACATAAGTCACTACTTTTGTTATCATATACCTACATTCACGTGCCTGTGTAAAGCTATGGGAGAAAGCGCCCTCGGATCCATGCATTTTTTTTTACGTATCACACCCCAGTCCGGTGCCCAAATATGGGCAATTGCGTGCATTTCTGAACTACTTCGCTTCTGGTTTCTACGGGCGTTGCTATCGGCAAATGTTCCATTTGTACACAAAGCCAGTGTGAGATTAGGAAAACATCTGCTCGCTCAGATCGTAGTTGCACGTGGCGACAGTAGAGCCGTACTGGTGACATTGGCTTTTTATTTCTAAATTCTAGTGAAATCCTGTGTATACTAAGTGCATACTTGTTCAGTATAAATTAAAAGACGCTGACATCACGTCTTTGTCCTTCTTACACCTTGATTTCAACCTGGATCTCTGTTGGTCGCGTAATAGTATGCATGTTGCTTTGCGCGTTCTAGAATTCTGCAGGTAAACAAATGACATTATGTATGGCAATCCGCGACGGGAAGCAGCCATCGTATTTACAAAAAATTGACACAAATGGTTGATATCGCACACATTTTTATGTCCTAAACAATGTTGAATATTATGTAAACTACATATTTATCATTTAATTCCATAAGGTATATGATAAAACCTTTACGGCCCTGATACGGCTTTTGCGGCCCTAGGTCATACGGCGTACGGGCCCTCGCATGCTTGGGCCCTTCCACCATACGACCTCGGGCTGTAAAAGCCGTATCAGGGCAGTAAAGATTACTGGTTTTGGATTACCATTACTTATCATTTTTGGAGTAAACATCCGCTTACAAATATATCATCTGCTTGTTTTTCAATACCATTCACTATTTATCATATTCAAGAAATTTTATTTGCATTTCACATACTTGTCTCCTGTCACATTTCTTACTTATCTATTTAACATTTCAATATACCAATAGCAGCAAACATCAAGTTTCAGCATCTTTGGCACGAAAATGGGTTAATATTTCACATTGTGAGCAATGTCTTTCAGCTTCACTGCAAATTAACTCATTGGTTATTCTTGATCACAGAAACATATATTGTTTGCAAATGTCGCAAATAAGGCTTATGTGCCAGTTGTGTTCCAGTGCCATTTGCACTTTTTTTGTCATTTTTGGTCAAAAAATCTTAAAAAATAATTCCTTTTGAAAGCCGCTGGACAATTAGCTTTTTATATTTGGTATACAGATGTCCAATGATGACAATAGTTAGATATGTGGAAGTTGTCCTCAAATGTGTGAATTGTATTTTTAAGACAATTTTGTCACTTTTGGTCAAGAAAACTTCTTCTCCAAATTACTTGTCTAATAGCTTTGTAATTTGGTATAAAAGTCCCGAGGAATGTTATTAGATAAATTCACAAGGGGTTAGGGTCTAGAAGATTGATAAGGTAGCATTACTCTTTTCCAGATCCTTTGTACATTTTTCCCCACTCTTTCACCTTTTCATTTTGTCAAGCCTTCTCTGGCTGATTTTTTGTTGACATTTACTTATGCATGTAGGATCTGCTTGTCCCATTGCTATAGAATTTGATATGCATGTTCCTAAAGATCACCAGTACCTAAGTTGCAGACCTTATTTGCTTTTGTCATTCTTGTTTTTCTGGTTTAAATATTTCTTGAATGGACCAATTAAAACTGAATGTGAGCACATAGTGTCCTTGACTGTATTTTTGAAATATCATGGTTCCATGGCAACGTGTTTTGTGGATATGCAAAAGTATACATAACATTGTACAATTGGTCTCACTTAGTACTACATTTGCTGAAGATTTTATGCAAATCAGGCAAAGTTACAAGCATTTAACCAGATTTCCTTGTGACAGTCCAAATTGGTGCCAAAGACCCTTCCAAATTAATGCTGAAAATTTAATTCTTCAAAAATCCGTATCTTCAAAAGGGATAATCTGATTTTCATCAAATAAAGTGCATTCTTCGTCTTTTTAAGAGTTTTATTCTGATACAACATTTCTGATGCTGTGAAAGTCATCATTGATTTTCACCTGAACAGGCTATTTTAATTGCAGACCCACTTAAATGAACCGGACTCTAATCCTTGCTCTCCGAGGACTTGTAATCAAAGTACCAATCAACAAGTGGGAACTGTGTCATCAACAATCACTTGTTTAAGTCAATATGACTTTGATATTTAGCTCATATTTGGACTGTCTATAAAAACCAAAAAGAGCTTATATGGTGAGTCGGTGGCGGTATGCATGTATGTATGTGTGTATGTATGTATGTATGTATGTATGTATGTATGTGTGGATGTATGTCCATCACACGCAAAAGTTCCCATACTGCCGCACCTACCATCACAGTATTTGGTGTACAGGTAGATGCAGGGGTTGAGATGTGAGGTTGTTCAAATGAAAGTCAGTGTCAAAAATATGCAAATGAGGTAAGAAAAAGGGGAAATCCTGCAAATGTGCAGGAGTGGTGGCATTAACTTGAACAGCCCACACATCCGAGTTGGAGATTCTGTAATCTCTCACCTATTTGTATGCAGTGCACTTATTATGTGTAGGAGTTGTGGCAGTGACTGAAACAGGCTACTTCTCTGACCTTGAGTCATTTCCTGTCGTTGTTCATGAACTGATACATATTAATGGCAGACCTGCTGAAACCATGAAGGACTGTGTTGAAACATTCCTCTGCTTAAAGCCTATTCCTAAAGTTGACCTCCAGTACCTAAAGTTTCGGCAGATCGTCCATGTAGCCGACACGAACACGAAGTGTCTGTTACCGGCTACCAAAAACTATTAAAAATAGTGAAGAATGAGCTACAAAATCACCGTCAGTTTTAAGTTGCAGGTAGAATAAGTCTGTGCCTTTGTAAAAAATACTATAAAAATAGTAGAAAGTGAAGAACCAGCTGAAAGTTAGTTGAGGAGACCTTAACCGCATATCATTTGCATCTCATTGTCGGCTACATGGACTGTGTGCCAAAGTTTCAGACCTTTTGTTCTTATTTCTTTGGTTTAAATATTTCTTGATGGACCAATTAATTTAAACCAAATATGAGCACACTGTCCTTGACAGTATTTTTTTAATCAGCCTGTGGGAGAGCAATAAATTCTCACGGCAAACTTATGGTCCTATTATATCTCTCTCACTTCATGCAGTACCTGGTTGATGGAAGTCTTTCACAGAAAGATAACTTGCCAGAAGAAGTACAGTTTCCATTCCCTCCTGGAAGGCTCATTAGAATATCACCTGATCCTAAGAACCACAACAAAATGAGAGATAAAATTGCAACTGGTTGGATGGATACAAGTGGTCAAAGATTTGACATCAGCCCATTAAACATGTTTCAAGTTGGAAAAGGTCTGTTCGGTCCACCAAAAGGTCATCTTGAAGCATTCTACATTAATGGATATGAAGAGGCAATACGGTTTTTAAAGTTTTATCATACTTATGAAGACAGCCAGCAAGGACTTCCTCCACGCAAAAGGCAGTATGCTGCTATACATTCAGTTGAAGATCTTGCACCATAATCATGGAGAACAGCATATGAAATCCAAAAATAATAAATTAGAATACAATTATAGGCTATAGTTTTTGAACCAGCAAACAAGAAAAATGAAAATGTTAAGATTAACAACTGAAAAAAGTATGTTTTTTTAAAAACTTGTCTGTTGAAAATAACAGAAATGACAAGTTCTCTTGTTTTTCTATGGAAATAATTATTTTCTTATTATATTTGAAATACATTGTATAAAGTAAGACCTGGTATCTTGCCGATCAATTTAACAATGCGACTCAGGTTCAAAGGTCAATTTTAGCAATTTTTATTTCAAATTTCAGACCACTGACACATAGTCTTTCTGTTGGCAAAAAGTGTTGGGTCACATCGCCCCAGGAAATTCCTGAAATATTACTAAATGGCGAACTATCAGCTACACTGCATGCCATTATTTTCCTTTTGTCTTAATGGTCCCAGATTACCGACCACGATATCTTTGATAAACATGCTGAGATTATGCACAGTCTTTGCTGTATAGTGCGCATGCCCTGTCAGTAATACAATGCTGAGCGTTCTCAACGTGGCTTGTAAACAATCAGTGTGACCATGGACGTCTTTTTGTACGTCCATGCTGTGACTTTGGCCAGTACAATGCATTGTCAAACATTTCTGACATCCAGCAGACCATTTTTTTACGTTCATGAGCAGACTAAGTTGGCACTTATGCTCATCATCGTCGAAAATGCAAGCGAGGGCCACAAAAGCAACCGGAAAAAGACCGAAATGTATGGACGTACAATGCGTAAAACAGTTTGACCATGGCTCACTCAACAACAATGAAGAACTATGGTCAGACTTTGTGAAGTGACCGTGCAAGAACATCTGATTTGACCGAGGACGCAGCCGCTGACATCGTGCAGCCTTTTCATCGTGGTGTCTATTAGGTACAACTACACAAACTTCAAGCTACACTGTATCTGGCATGACGCGACATTTTACAGTTTTCTGAGAGAGTGGTTGAGTTCATTCACACATTAATCCGTAACGCAGATTCACAATAGCGAGTTCACCGATCTGTTAATTTTCAAAACAAAATGGAAATTAAGTTTTTATTTCTTGCCTTTTCTTTCTTTAAATATTAAATTACATCAAATCACAGTGGATTGCGAGAGTTCAGAAATGACTATGCTGTGGAAAGTTGTGTTGTCTGAACTTTGTAAATTATCACTTTGGAGACTCCAGCTGAATATAAACCCAAAACGAACCGGAACTTCTAGAAGTGCTGAAACTAGAATTTTGGCTATATGAGGTTGATTTCACCATGGTTTCACACAAGTCAAATGTATAGTCAGAAAATGTTTAATAGCAAGGATTTTGTATTTATGCTCTTCAGAACTTTATATATAAACTATCTGAAACAACGACGGTCCATCGGGATGGACTGCATTAGTAGACTTGCGTATTAAGCTTCACTTTTATTTTATTTTAGCTACCAGGTTCTACTTACACAGCGGTGGGATTAATGGTGTAGAGAATTTCACCTTAAGATGAATAATGATTTTGGGATAAAATATTGTCAGTCATTCAGAGTTTGATTTAAAGTTATTATTACACGAAAAAATCACCGAAATCATGTGCGCTGGTATTGCTAGTTGTGCAAAACCTTCCCATTGCGTAACTCCACTATACCATAGTCGAAACTTCCTCAAAACAAGATGGCAACGACAGCCCACACTGTTCTACGCTACGGCATGAGTGTTAGTTTGATCAAAGAAGGCCTGTGGTTTGAGAAAATCGGTACTGACTCAATGGAAGACAAGAACATAAAAATGAAGTTTGACACTTGAAATAACACTGGACGATCTCTCGTAACAAAGGGCAACAAGTCTGAAGCGCAGTGCAAAAGCTAAGAAAGTACATTTTTAGCTCATATTTGGTATGTATATAAATACCAAAAAGAGCTTATACGGTGAGTCGGTGGCGTCTGTATGTATGTATGTATGTATGTGCGGATGTATGTCCATCACACGCAAAAGTTCCCATACTGCCGCACCTACCATCACAGTATTTGGTGTACAGGTAGATGCAGGGGTTGAGATGTGAGGTTGTTCAAATGAAAGTCAGTGTCAACAATATGCAAATGAGGTGAGAAAAAGGGGAAATCCTGCAAATGTGCAGGAGTGGTTGCATTAACTTGAACAGCCCACACATCTGAGTTGGAGATTCTGTAATCTCTCACCTATTTGTATGCAGTGTACTTATTATGTGTAGGAATGGTGGCAGTGACTGAAACTGGCTACTCCACTGACCTTGAGTCATTTCCTGTCATTGTTCATGAACTGATACATATTTATTACACCTCACTCATTCAGCATGCACTGCCATTGGTTAAACACGACTCACATGACATGTAAAAGAACGTGATGATGCCCACTGCGAATGTGATGATGCCCTCTGCATTTGATATTACATGGATGACGTCATTTTACTCACTGCGCATCCTTTCTGCACATAACAAATTGTCATTCACTTGTACTTGCAGTCGGCAACTACAGCCGCAAAACTTCATGCAGAACTATCACCGGCACAGTTAGACAATATTTTGATGCAAGTAAACAGCAAACGAATGAAAATGGCAACAAGGAATGCAATTTCTGTGTTCAGTGACTATGCAAGCAACAAATTTGGATACGCCACCGATGAGATCAGCAAACTTTCAGCGGCAACCCTAGACTCTGCACTGACAACATTTTTTGCTGAGGTCCGGACAAACTGTACTCGAAGAAGTCTTTGTGTTTTTGTGTCTTTGCATGTTTGCTTGTTCGGTGTAAAAAAAATTTAATTGCAGACTTGCTGAAACCATGAAGGACTGTGTTGAAACATTCTTCTGCTAAGTCTGTTCCTAAAGTTGACCTCCAGTACCTAAAGTTTCAGACCTTATTTACTTTTGTCATTCTTGTTTTTCTGGTTTAAATAATTCTTGATGGACCAATTCAAAACCAAATATGAGCCCACTGTCCTTGATGGTATTTTTACTGAAGTTTTCATGGTGTCAAGAATTATTAATCTCATCTTTAGGTAGAAAAACTAGCAACTGAGGTTTGCATAGAAGTCAGCGCTAGTATGAACTTGACAACACTTCTAACAGTTTAAGAACATGCATAAATTGCCAATCTCAAGACAGGAAGTTGCAATGACAGTTGAGTCAAGTTGAAAACAAGTGCATGCCCAATGCAACGACAGCACACAGGTCTGGATCAAGTAGTTGTATTATCTTACACAAATTTCAACATTTTCACCCTGACCGTTAACTCTGGTAACCAGATTGTAATTGTTGAGACAACAGTATACATAGTTAATATGCCAGTTTAGAGTTCGACAAATGGATTAAATGTGAATTACTTTGCTGTGTTTGTTGTGTAAATACCACCCACTGCTGGCACCAAGCAATAGCTGTTTCACTGTGCAATTTCTTTCCACTTTCACATGATCTGCAATTCAAAACATGCTCTAAATTCACAAAACTGATGCTAAATATTTAAACTTTGTACTGGTGCTATGAAATTTGCAGAAAACAGTGCGTGAGTTGGATTTCTTTACTATGATGTGTGACGCATGGGTTGTTTACACAAATTGTTGATTTTCTCAGTTCTATTTTTAGCAGAGTGTACTTCATTCAAATAAGTATAAGTTGGCGGCACTTGGACAGGTTTGCCTGATTTTTCACCTGTGGACAGTGAATGAAGATATCTGAAAGACCGTGTCTCAAATTTCCGGTAAAAGGCCTGGAAGTGAAGATACCTTGACAAACGTGAACAAAGGATGATAATTTATGCTTAAAATCGTCAAGTTGACACTTTGAAGGCTCATTGTGTGAAAACAAAAGCGAATTTCAAAAATCCAAGACACTTTTTGCCCAGTATACCCAGCTCTCAATTGCCATAAACAGATCGCCTAGGTCTATTGTAGATTTTTACTTACTCTTTTTTGAGTAAAAAACCTAAAAAACATGTATTTTTGAGTAAAACAACCATACGAACACTGTTTTTGAAAACCTAACAAATTTTCTGAACTTCGGTGACCGAGCTGATAAAAAAAGTACAACATGTTGGGTGTGTGACCTCTTCTTCTATATGAAAATGCAGATTGAAAATATGTGTCAACGAACCTGAGTCGTATCCTTAAGCACCGAGCTAAGCTCAAACATAAAGTGACACTTGATTGATGAGGACATAGCTTAACTATTGGTAGTTGTTTCAAGACTCATATATAGAAGAGTAAGAATAACATGTACACCAACTTTCAACAGGATCAAGGAAAATGGTCAAACACGAAAATACAATATCGCTGATCCATTACAGTAACTCACTTGATTGTAAATAACTCACTTTTACATTTTACAGTCATGAATTTAATAAGTTACGAACATTTTAATGATGACCAACCTGACTTTGATAGAAGCTAGTTGAAATGCTGATCACACAAACACTCAATTGTACTTTAATTGCAATATTTGTCACATTTCTTTGGATTACTGTGTAATTTGAATATTTAACAACATTTATTGAGCTGTATCTCTGAAAGTACCACACCAAATGTATAAAGTATCACAGGGCATCTTCCAGGCAAGAATACATTTCTATTCAGAAAATTCTCAATGGGATTGAAATTCACAATGTACAGCATGAAGCCACCTACTTACATGTAGTGAAGATATCACAGTCAAAATCTCTAATGTAAATTTCCACCCATAAAAAGAGTGGCTCAATAACCATTACCAAGCTAGTTGTTACAATTTTCTTACCAAGACTTTTCTACACACTTTACAGTTCATGAAGCACTTACACAAACATAATAGTTATCATATGTTGGACACAAACTCAATCAAAGGAGTGAATACATCGCCAAATGAAGTCTCAAAGTTTCCAAGTATGTACCAATACTTTCCATGTAATGGCTCTTTTTCCGTGTCACATTATGTGCAGCATTTGAATTTTGATGTTCATAAATATTATTTATCTTATTTTTTTAAATAGGCTGTTATTGATTGAATAATTTTACTACATACTTTTGATGGATGAGACTATTGAAAAGTAGAATATTGTCTTTTTCTGTAAGGATCATATGTGGATACAACAACGAATGAACAAGACAATTTTTTTGATACCATCATACTTTGTGAGGTACACCCTATAAATATATTTTATGCAGCTCATTAGTGCCTTATGGTAACGTTCTGCCTTCAAAGTAATGGGAACAGATTAAGACTTAAGTTTTGTTGTTTTGTGCCAGTGCAGATTTTAATATAATTGTTCCAGTACAAGTGAATTTTAAGCTAATGAAGAGACAACTGCCTACCAAATTTGTATAAAATCTTTGTCTGCAGAGCCTCGCTTTGGGTCCAAGCCACAATGGCATTCGGGCTGGTACGAGTGTGATGCAGAGCATCACTTTGAAAGTCCGGGATATCAAAAATTCGGTCTTCAAAGTATATTTTTGTCAATGATTTTAGCAAGCGACTTTTGTATCTTCAATTTTATGGTGTTGATTGCACTTTGAATAAACAGTAAGGTAAGATTATGATTGTCTGACCTGTGTCATCGTGAGATAGTTGATCTCTTTTGCTCGTGTATTGCGTTAGTATTAAGACTTCTAGTCCGACACTGGGCTAGAGGGGGTCTACGCACACCCCCCTCCCCAAACCTGTATTTTTCAGAAGCCTTGGGATCCCTAGAATACGAAATGGAATTTTAACAGAAAAAATATAGGGACGCAATAGCTGTTATGGTCATGTTTTGAAGGGTACTGCAAAATCACAATTTTGCAACCCAATTGCATTTTCGTCAAATCTGTCTTCTTGTAAGTCATCTGCTGAGCTTATTTTTTGAGATAACCTCACTTGTTTGGTATCATTAGAAAAACAATTTATTCTTCTTTAAGATGACATATTGCATTATGCAATATCTTCTACAGTTTTCGTGAAACATTACCCCATACCCCAAAGTTTAACATTGCAAATTACAGTAAATCTCAAATTCTGCCAATTTTTTAGCAAGGCATAATTAAAAATGCAATGCTTTGTATGAAATCTGTTTTATTTGGTACAGGGAAATGTCAGAAGTATGATCTCTTAAAGGAAAGTTCACCAAGTATGATTTTACATATGTTGGTAGCTCTGTGGTCATTTACCCAGGAAAAAACTATTTTCACCATTTATAACTAGCAGGATTTTTTACAAAAAAACAATAAACAAATACAGGAAGTTGCCCATGTAATTTGAATCATGGGAAAAAAGCTCCAAACTTGGAGCTTGCATAATGTGATATGAAGGGACCATCTTCGGATGGGTATTGCCCCCGCATTGTCCACTCGCAGTAACACAGTAGTAAACAGCAACACAAAATCTGACAGTGGAAAGTTTATTATAAGTGATTCATTGTTTATGCAAGGATACTCAGTATAAACAAAAATTATGTAAATACACACAGCCTGGTTTTAAGCATGGGTGAGTTTACAATGCCATACCCATGGGAAAATGGTCCCTTCCATATCACATTATGCAAGCTCCAAGCTTGGCGCTTTTTTCCCATGATTCAAATTACATGGGCAACTTCCTGTACCATTTCTATCGGTTTTTGTAAAAAATCTTGCGAGTTATAAATGGCGAAAATAGCTTTTCCGGGGTAAGTGACCACAAAGCTAGCACATATGTAAAAATCATCCTTGGTGAACTTCCCCTCTTAAAGATGAATAAATTACCCTTCCAATGGTGCCTAACAAGTTAGATTATATTCAAAAACAAGCTCAGCAGATGACTGATAGGAAGACATAGTTCAACAACATCCAAAGGAAAACAGGCCATACACAGACAATACAAATTTACAATCTCACACTGGATCGGATTCAGATCCAAATATATCAATAATAGTTTCGTTACTAAATGAACAAATGTAATTCTAGAGGTCATACACGAACAAAATAAGGATAACAATATTAAGAGACTGAAGAAGAACTCACATTTAAGAGTTTCGAAATGCACGTTAAAATGGATCACAAATGATTTTTGACACTACAGACCGAACGACGAATCGTCATAGTACATCCAAAAATAAATTAAACCCCAAAAAATACACATATTAAGAGTAACATACGAAAAAAATGAACATCCTCAAAAATACTATGGTGTGTTGAGCCGCCTTCCCCTTTTTACCATTAGAGAACCCGAGTAACTTTGGAAATATCTTCTATAAGTTATTGTACATCAAACCCATAGTCTTTTTCTGATACACAAAGTGTGACTAATCATGGATTCAATGTGACGTCAGCAGATTCCATATCAACCTCGAAAGTAGTGTAAATCACAACGTTTTTTTCTTAAAAGTACATAAAATGCATTGATAGTCGAGCTGGGAAAATGTTCCTGCCTTACTTAATCATTGTTTCAGTTAGAAAATCACGACTCAGGTTGGTTTTAGCCAAGGCATAAAGATCACTAACTTACTTAGAAACATAACAGAGGCTCTTGGCAGAGAGAAACACAATTACGAGAACACTGTTGGCATCAGTTTATATATTTTTACAAGTAAACAGACAAGTACTCGACAATGGACGAAGGCTAAACTGGTCGGCTGCTTACATGTCTGATTATCAACATTAAATTTGCGACAGAAAAAGAAGTTTATGTACGTGCAACTATTAAAACAGTGATGTAAAAGTAAAGTACAGAAAATGATAATAATGTAGAGAATTGTTTACAGCTGGCCGCCATCTTGAAATTATGCAAATTAGCATGCCATTCGAATAATATATGCCAACATTTATGTTCCAGTTTGCCGTTAGCAACTGCTTGGTGATTAAACGAGAAAAACAAAGTTACAGTATGTATAAAGCCATTTGAGTCTTCTTTCTCATACAAAGTGCAATAAGCTGGCAGCCATTTTGATTATGCTATTTTTCTCAAATTGCTCAATGCTGGCATAGGGCCTGTAGTTATACTTTTTTTGTGGTGGTCATGGCAAACGAAATCCACCAAGAAAAAAACTTAAGACCACAAAGCACGGTTTTCCCCATTGGCAGCTGGCTGACGGACATGTTTACAGCTGGCCGCCATCTTGAAATTATACAAATTAGCATGTCATTCAAATAATATATGCCAATATTTATGTTCCAGTTTGCCATTAGCAACTGCTTGGGGATTAAAGGAGAAAAACAAAGTTACAGTATGTATAAAGCCATTTGAGTCTTCTTTCTCATACAAAGTGCAGTAAGCTGGCGGCCATTTTGATTATGCTAATTTTCTCAAATTGCTCAATGCTGACAGAGGGCCAGTAATTATATTTCTTTTGTGGTGGTCTTGACAAAGGAAATCCACCAAGAAAAAAATTAAGACCACAAAGCAAGGTTTACCCCACTGGCTGCCGGACTACCAGTTATAATCCATTTTAATCCGGATATATAAAATTTATATGAAGTATCATTTTTCATTGTCTGGACTTCAATAACAATCTGTTCACCTTCAGAAATGTAATTTTCTGATGTACATGTACACAACATTCCAATATAGCATCTTATGAAGCTGACATGAATAATACCAGTACTATTCCTCTGAGGCATTAATGATCAGCAAGCCAGCTAAAAAACGAAGATCAGGCAAAATGCTAGGAAAATACATATTTTGAGTGACAGCGCCCTCAGTAGTTCTGACCATAAAGAATACATCATGATTAAGTGGTATTTATCACATGTAGGTCACCAATACTTTGACAAACCATGTTAGTTTTGTCATAAGACAACATCTGACAATAAACTGATTACTCCAATAGATAATTTATGAAGTGGGAAACTGAAAAGTTGCTGATAGTGGCCTTCAAATAGCTACCTAAATATTACCCCATACCTGTTCCTGTTCTTGAGCACAGCCCAGCAAACCAGGAAACATGTGTAACACAAGTCATAGCTTTCCTCTCAAAAGACAGTGCATCTTCGACTTCTGACAATTGCTGTTGTTCATTCTTGATTCTTACTGTTGTTTATTCATGATTTTTGGTTTAAAGATGCCTTATAATCATTTTGATTGACTAAGACATTAACCAATGCGTACTCTAGGTTCAAACATAGTAACAATGTTACTAATTGTTAGTGTACTTATATGATAGTTACTGTTCTTTATTTTTGATTCCTCATTTAAACATGTCTTATTCTAGGTTCAAACATGGCTACAATGTTACTAATTGTTAGTGTACTTATATGATAGTTACTGTTCTTTATTTTTGATTCTTCATATCAACATGTCTTATTCTAGCTTCAAACATGGCTACAATGTTACTAATTTTTAGTGTACTTATATGATAGTTACTGTTCTTAATTTTTGATTCCTCATTTAAACATGTCTAATAAAACATTTTCATTGACTAAGACATGATGGTTATTGTTGCTTTACACATGATTAGGGACCTGTTTTAAACTTATTATAAAATTAAGACAATAACAAAAATGACAATAACTAAATGTTTGTTTTTTGTTTAAACATGATTATATTGTTCCTGATTGTTGGACGACATGTCACAATTACTGTTATTTATTCTTCATTCTTGTTTCAAAACGTGTTATAAAATTTTATTGACTAAGGCAATAACCAATGTTTATTCTTGCTTTACACATGATTATATTGTTACTAATTGTTAGAGGACTCATCACTATTACTGCTGTTCATTCTTTTTTCAAATGTGTCATAAAAATTTTATTGACTAAGACAATAACCAATGTTTATTTTTGGTTTACACATGATTATATTGTTACTAAAACTACGTTCGGACGGTGCAAAATTCGAAACATTTCAGGTACAGTATTTGTATTTAAAAACACCAGGGTTATTAACTTAAGTCTGTGTGCATCCACACACTCAAAGTTAAGTCCCTGTTTGGTATTTAAGACGTTCTAAACGCCCTCTAGAGTTCTAGTGTGGCATCGTTAAAAGACTTTGAGCTTTGCACCTAACATGTTTTAGCTTTGCATCGCACATGTAAACTAACCACTTTGTTTCTTAAAGTCAGTTACACAAATATCCTTCAAAGTTACTGCTACTGTGGCTTTAAACAGTGTCTCTTATGAAGAATTTTGTTAACTGGTTGTTCTCTTTGATATATCATTAAAATATTTGTTCCCAAAGAATGACTGCATTCAGTGTTTCATTGCATTAAATTTTATTTTCCACTGCACTGTCTTCACACATACCCATTGGCCACGGTGTCCACTCAAGTCTCACTGTGATGAAAATTACACGTAGCAGATCAGCAAACTTGCTCTTTTTAATCTGCATTCTAGATAAGTGTGTGAATGGAGTTGAAAAACACTGATAATATAAAAGTCGTTCGTTGCGTTTCCGTGTACCATGAAGCTTGATGTTTGTGTAGTTGTGTAAGCAGCCTGCATTATCCTATTAATTCAAATTTCTGCCGTGCCCCAACTGAGAACGATTTTTTTCTGTTGTCAACCTTGAGTACTCACAGCACAATGCGAGTATCGACTAGGGCGTCGCGTCGTGACAAGCAGGCCGATAATCAGATGACTCTTACACTACAGAAGGTAAACTTTCGTTTTGATCGAACAAGGGAGATATATACAGACTGTTTCGGTGTTTGATAGTTACAGTACCTGAGCTGTACAACCCTGCTGACAGTGTACGTGTGATTGTAATTAGTTTCGATTTTTTTTTCAATCAAATTCGATTCTCAGTATGAATACATGTATGAATACGTCAAAAATGTCCCTGTTATCGTGAACATTTCTTTGGGATATCAACAACATTAACTTGCGAAATTTTGGATAATGGTTTTATCATTTTCATGGGGAAGTGGCCATTACGCATTCAGATGATGATGATAGATATGCTGTGCCTTTGCGCACGAGAAATGTTTTCATATTGTCAACAAATTGACCAGAAACACTGCTAACGTGAATATCACCATTTACAGAGCAGTGCTGCTGTTCATCACGCAGCGGAAAACACGTCGTTCGATTGCCCAGTACTGAAGTTTTTGGTCAAGTACACTGTAATCATCGATTTTCACACCATTTCACACAGATTTTATGCTAAAATCAGTATATCGAAGTTTGATCGGAAGATTGGATGTCCAAAATCTGTTTACACAAATATTGCAACACCAATAATTCAGCTGCCATTTTAGACAAAA
Organism: Ptychodera flava; assembly: GCF_041260155.1. Lineage (NCBI taxonomy): Eukaryota > Metazoa > Hemichordata > Enteropneusta > Ptychoderidae > Ptychodera > Ptychodera flava. The sequence goes on from NC_091928.1 coordinate 340,646, forward strand.
CATTACACTCAAGGAAGTCTCTTACGTGCATAAAATGCCAAGTGATGATAATTTTTCATGACACTTTTACCAGAATACATCTTCCAAATAAAAGTTGAGCAGTAGTAGTTAAACTTTGGTAAACATTTTCCACTCTGCTAAAACAATCGAACGCTGATTTTGAACACACTGTAGTACACTCAGTGTGACAGTTTTCGGACGACCTCAGTTTTCGGACATTTAGTGACATGCTGTTAGTTACACTCACTTCGCTCCGTATCGATAGCGTTTTACAGGTCATGTGACCTCATATTAAGTCAGGTGACACTGTTGTCCCGTTTTCGATAGTTTTCTTGGTAGAAGCTATTGAGTTCACTACGAGCGGCGGTCACAAATTGTCGTCTGACACCGCGTCAGTGATACTGTCAACATACTGCCGTCAGGTCAAAGTAACTGAAATTTTGAATAAAGTCCTGATTTAGCATTGAATTTTGAATATGGGGGAGAATAATGATTTTGAAAATATTCTTTACATTGTTCGCTACGATTGCATGTAGTTTTAACAAAAACTGCGCAGTTGTTTCGAGAAAAAAAGTACATTTAATGAACGTAAGAAGTGTATGTTTTCGGACAGACAATATTTAGCATAATTGTGTAAACGTAGTAAGTGACTTACTGCGTAAACCTTGACAGGTAAATGATTCCATACGATGAAATATACTTGCTTTTTTTATTAAATAATGCCTGTGCGATTCTAATACAAACAAAATATGCAATGGAAACAATTATAAGTAATACTCGCTGAACAAGTTAGCCACACCGTACGATACAAGGTGCCGAAAGAACACACACAGAGAGACAGCCCGTGTCCGATATCTAAGCGCTATACACGTCGAAATATAGTTGAGTCGTCCATGGATTAAACATAACTAATTATCATGAAATATTCTTATATACAGTTTTCTTAACACATCGAAATTAATAATCGGTTGTTTGAAGTTTCAAATTATCAATACTTAGCTCCTAATCACATTCCAAACACGACGTCCGATTTCTGGGATTGCAGTCCGATTACTACGCCATCGACATGGGGTCAAAACTTTGGCCTCTTTGACCCCGAAATACCACTCCCGTCGTGTCAACTGAGTTTGAGGATAACCACAATAAAGTTTCGAAAGGTATGGTAATAAGATTTCGTATTGCTGGTCATTTATGAAACGACTTTGGGCGAAATTCACTACCCTGTCCGAAAAATGTCACACTGAATGTACACTCAACGATACGGAGCGAAGTGAGTGTAACTAACAGCATGTCACTAAATGTCCGAAAACTGAGGTCGTCCGAAAACTGTCACACTGAGTGTATGTTACATACATTTCCAAGTACAAAGAAAAGGCCGAGTCTATTGACACCCGGGTGTCAATAGCCATATAGAGCTTCTCCTGGCTATTGACACCCATGTGTCAATAGCCAACCGGCCCTCTATTTGGCTATCGACACCCCTCCCGTTTTTTCGCCAGTCAGCCTCCAAATTCAACCAAACTCAGCTTAGTTATTCTGAACAACATATATTCTCAATAGAAATCCAAAAAAAATCCTTCGAAAAAGCTTCTTTGGTCGTCATTTTGCAGTCCCATAGTGCTACTGCAGGCGGCCTCTATCAATGGGTGTCAATAGCCAACCGGCCCTCTATTTGGCTATTGACATCCCTCCCGTTTTTTCGCCAGTCGGCCTCCAAATTCAACCAAACTCAGCTTAGTTATTCTGAACAACATATATTCTTAATAGAAATCCAAAAAAAAATCCTTCGAAAAAGCTTCTTTGGTCGTCATTTTGCGGTCCCATAGTGCTACTACAGGCGGCCTATACCAATGGGTGTCAATAGCCAACCGGCCCTCTATTTGGCTATTGACATCCTCTCGTTTATTTCGCCAGTCGGCCTCCAAATTCAGCCAAACTTAGCTTAGTTATTCTGAACAACATATATTCTTAATAGAAATCCAAAAAAATCTTTCGAAAAAGCTTCTTTGGTCAGCATTTTGCGGTCCGATAGTGCTACTGCAGGCGGCCTCTACCGACAGCTTGAGCGGACGTATAGAAATTTGCATAATTCAATAGGCTGCAGAGCCTCGTTCTGAATGTAAACAAGCAATATGTCGGAATACACGTCGTTCGAGCGACTTGGTCGTGAAAATGGGCTCGAAAGCTCACAAATATGATTATTTAATGCGAAATTGAACATGCTATGAGGTAATGTACACTTTTGAGAGTAATTTCATCGTATCTATGCATGATAGAAATAAATACTAATGATAATTGACAACTGAATTCGTACGTTGCAATGATGGTTTATACCTCTCAGCTGTGTGCTATTTTAGACTGTGACCCGAAACACACTGATACAGGTCTTGAACAAAAATAATACTTGTTGTGTCAAACCACTTGCTATTGAACAACGCTTGTGACAAGTTTCGTGAATTTCTGACAGTGCGCCTATATTTGCGGCATGATTTCATGATGCCATGTATGCGCTGTTAGTGTTACCCTACAAGGCCGATCGTACAGCCCAGTGTACGCGTGTACAGCGTACAACGCTATGGCACTGAAACTCGCCTTTATGCTATCGGACTTCAGTCAACATTGACGAGTTGAAACATGGTAACTGAACAGTGATATACTACCCGTTACCAGTGAAAAGGAAAACTGTGACAAATCACGGTCACTCAAATCCACTCTTACAAAGATATTATTATCTTGAAAGGCTGAGGGGTCAGTAAAATCAGGCGTGGGAATGTCCGACCACCACATCCTGCATCGACTCCAAACAGACAGACACTGACAGTTGACAATGACCGAATACAAGAGAAGTCGGCCAGTACAGTATGCACCCTATTAGAATATATGCTCCATATTAGTGTTTCTTTTTCTGAAGTCTCACTTAAGTTATATACGAAAGCGATCTAAATGTCATTCATAGATGAGCGTAATGTTTGCAAACTTCACAGATCACAGTTCAACGCACGTATGATATACACACATTGGGTAAAATTAAAGATGGCGGTGTATCGCGATCGTGGTAGCGAGTTTTGCAGTCTTCGTCATAGTTACACTTGAAGTTCGTTAAAAAGTCATAGGAGATGGCGAAGCAACTTAGTTAAGAGTCATCAAGCCATGAATTTTACTGAAGAAATGGCATAATGTTTGCCTGAACTTTAATACGGTACGCGCGCGATCTGCAGAAACACGGAGGCAGACCGTACATGTTTTGCAGGGTGGACGTGGGAGCTCTTCGACTTTGAGTTGTTTTCTGAATGTTCGTAGTACCCGGTAGTATTAAACCGACAAAATAACAAAAACTATGGTAGTAAAAAGTTAAAATTGTTTGGCATATTCAACTGTGAAGAGAATGCGTATGCAATCATATTGCTTTGTTGCGAGTGGCAGACTTCTCCTGGCCGAGTCCCACTGCACTGGCCGAGTTGGTCGGCACCATCGGCGCTGGCGATGGCGAGTTCGCAACTGCCCGACTTCTCCGGTTACCCAATGGAATATTGGTAGCCAATGCCTACGAGGACTACGCGAAATTGTAACCAAGCATCAAATATAAATATAACATAAGTTGGATTGACAACAGTAAAATATGTGATATTGTGCAATCTTTGGGCCTAAACAATTTGTAAACGTGAGCAAGGCGTCAGCGGAGTGCAACACGTTCCTCACTCTAAGCGGCCATCTTGTCTTCTGATGGCGGGACGGTGTACGACCTTTACGAGGCCAAAGCAGTGATTTGCAGGGCGTGAACAAGAATAAAACTAAGTAGGGGGCTTCAATAATGATTAGACTGTCTAACTATGTAAAAATATTCACAAGAATCAGCTGTGCATGTAGTTGCGGCAGCCCAAAAGTAGGCCTATGTTTAGCGAGCCATAGATCGACAATACACACATAGCACCAAAAGTAAGCCGTAGAAGTTGATAAAAATTCATAGGCACAAACTTAACTGCTTTATATGACCATAGAAACGTCTCTGACATCGTTTGTTGGGAAAAAATGGGCTGAAATTGCCCCCCAAAAAACAGGAAAAATCACACTAACGGTCAAGTAGAACAGCGCCCTCATCACTTCCATTTGAACGAAATTCTAATATAAATATGCAAATAGGGGTATCTCCGCTCAAGCTGCCGATGGGTGTCAATAGCCAACCGGCCCTCTATTTGGCTATTGACACCCCTCCCGTTTTTTCGCCAGTCGGCCTCCAAATTCAGTCAAACTTACCTTAGTTATTCTGAACAACATATAGGTCTACACCAATGGGCCATGTACAATAATCTTCACTATTTAAGTTTCATGATATCAAGTCTACTTCTTATAGTACTGCAAACCAAGCTCACCAAGAATTGCTTCATCTGATGTATAGCTGCATGCTTTTAGGATGAATTTACCCACTAATCGTTGCATTCTTTGAAGACTTTCTAAGTATCAACATTTTTCCCCGCATATTTTTGCTCTGACGTATAATATGATTCCATAATGTCAAATCATAATCAGTTCCTTTAATGTTTGCAAGATTTCCAACGATTGCTTTCATGGGAGGAAACAAACTGTCAAATTTTGATCTTATTTCCATAAAATGAGTATGGTGAGAGAGATTACGTGACGTCCATTAGCCTAGATACTTATCACTGATGATTATTTATTTTTAACTTCATTTTGTATTTTTCAACTTTCTTATTTACTATTAAAATATTAGACTTCTCTTCATTAATTGACATTTTCCATAGTTCACAATACTTATTAGCAATGCATAGCATAGACTTCATTTGTTTTTCATTTGGTGCCATAAGGACTACATTATCAGCATAAAAACAGGCCACTTATGAGTTCTGAATTAAAGTATACCCCAAGCAGTGATTCATTAAGCAGCTTCTTGAATTTATTGATGTACACTAGTACTGCAACTAAAATTGGGGCTTAAACACATCTTGACACCCTCATTTTGGTCAAAATTCTTTCAATGTCATCAAAAGACACTTTACTTTCAATATAACCGTATGTATGTTTTTAATCACACGCCACAACTTCCCTTTGATTCCATTGTTCTACAATTTGTACCAAACCCACCTCTCCAAAAGCTGTCATAAGCTTTCCAAAAGTCATAAAAAGCAAATGAAAATTTGACCAATGGTTCGCCCATTTTTCAAAAATCTTTGAATTTTACCAAAAATATTTAATTCAACTAAATTTGTTACCTCTTTTTGTATGATTCTATTGTACATTTTTCCAATAATTTAGCACAATAAAATACCTCTATAATTATTGAGATTTCTGGTATCACGTTACTTATGTAGTTGTTTAATATTTTTCCCCCATTCTTTCCTTCACCCACTTGTCTGTTTCCTGCTTGATTTCTTTCTTTCATTTACTGCCATTTTAAATTCTGTACAAAACCACGGTTCGGATAAAGTTTGTATTTGTTTCCTACCAAAAAAATTATGGTAAACTACGATATTCTTCACATCATTGGTGCCTGCATAGATAATGAATGTTATCATAATCCCTCATGTAGACTGCCATATTCTGTACTAGCTCCATTTTCACATCAGGAATGTATTGAAATAGTATGTAT